>NC_139224.1:147470064-148070064 GCF_055691185.1 Crinia signifera
ACCTCCAAGCGGCGGCAGCTCAGGAACCTCCTGCGCCGGGAGGGGGCACCGGTGTAAAGGGGACAAAACGCTGGGTCGCACTCGGCTTGATCCTGGGTCCAAAAAATTGGGTGCGACCCGGCCTTTTGGTGTAAAAGGGGTATAGTTAGATCTGCAAAAAAGGTTGAACTTGATGGACTTATGTCTTTTTTCCACCACAACTACTATGTTACTATATTATGTTCCTATGTATGATATCAATAAAGCTCAATGAGAACTGAAACCTGATTGAAACAACAAAGTAGATAATCAAAGATAATTAATTTGTGCTATGAGGCCACATGGTAACAAAGGCATATGTTTTGTAGTCAGAGGAACATTTAAAAAAAAAAAGATTTTTATTCTGGGTTTAATCTACTTCATGGAGTATCTTGTTCACTGAAAACAGTTAAACCATATATTATAGCACTTGAGATTTCCCTTGAACTAAATAGGGTTTAGTGAAGTACCCCTTCTGAAAAGATATCTTTTTTCTTTTTTTTTTTGCAAACAACATAACCTTAAAATGTCTGAAGCTAATTTAAAGGTTACTCTGCTTTTTTCGGTATCCCCTAGCCTTGAAAACTAAATGAGACTATTTTTTCATTAAAATTATGAAAGGGGACATTGATATCTATGTATCACGTTAAATAAATTACATACAGTATTTTAAGAAGTTACTTCTAGATATTAAATACAATAGTATCTTTGAGATCCTTCTCTAGAGCACTTGTAGAGCGTATCTTGTGTGTTTTTGCACTATGCATCCTCCTGGACCGAGCATGTACAGATGTAGAGTTGTGCATATTTCAAATGAGAGGCAGACTTAGTCCTCATGGGGCCCTAGGCAAAATATAGGTATGGGGCCTTCCTTCCTTAAACAATCCATACCATTATATTTTTGCTGCTGATCGCAGGTGGCATCGATAGAGTACATTAGTGCGTGTACAGTCCACCAATAAATTCTCAGCTGTGTGACCATCATCATTGCGTATCTCAATTAAGCTCTAGGTCTTTTGGAAGTTGGCTTAATACCGGTGTTAAATTTAAAGATATAGATTTAGAAAGGCCTTTGCTACAGTGCCTCACATGAGATGGATCTACAAAATAAGGTCTATGAAAAAAAAAAACATTAGTACTTGGGTCTGAAAATGGTGAAAATTGGTCTAAAGCTGAAATTGGTCTAAAGTTTTAAGTGGTGTACATCAAGGTTGGTTCTGTGCTAAGGCCACTTCTTTTTTAATCCCTTGGGGGTCTAGTCAATTAAAGTCGGATCCATTATGACATACGTTTGTTGGAATTGATCCGAAAATACATATTCAAGTGTGCGACCAAATCCGACTGTTGCATTTTGCTGATGGTGCTCACCCAGCCAGCAGTGGGAGGTGTGTCCCACCGGGACCAGGTGAGCAGCAGCAGCGGGAGGACGGCTTGTGGTTCTGTTGGGATGGGGTGAGCAACAGCAGAGGGAGGACGGTGCCTGGTGAGCAGCAGTATCACCAACGCTGCTGGTGCCCTCCTCTCCGCCTCATCTACTCAATCCATCTTTTTTTTTTAAAGTTGGTTTGAGATTGTTGGAAACGGGCCAAAGCCTGTCGAATATGGCCCCGTTTGCAACAAATGCATGTGGATTGGCAGCTATTCTGCAGACCCCCCATCTTTACCGGGTGCCGGACGGCTCCCCGACAGTCATTACTCCGACATCGGAATCCCGACTGCTCCCTCGTGGGGGTCCATGACCCCCATAGAGGGACAATAAAATAGGTGGCGAGCGCAGCTCGCCACCGGGCCCGCAGCGTGGTGTGCTCAGCGAGCCCGCAAGGGGCTTCACTGCGCTCCCCCCGCTGTGCAGTCGGGATTCCGACGTCTGACTAATGACTGTCGGAATCCCGACCGTCGGAGATTTATACCACACCCATATTTACCATCAGGACGTAATGTAATGACTAATTTAAATTGGGATAAAAAGAATGACCATCAGCATGTAAGAATGTTTTTATGACTGCTTTTAGTGGCCAGTCTTTGGGATTACACACTTTTTATGCATGGACTCTGCAGGGGCTACAAGAGTGGAGTAACCATTTATGAACTTCCTATATTAGTTGGAGAAACCTAGAAAGTGAACTTTAGCTTTTGTCAGAATGGGTTACATCCGAAAAGGAATCTTGTCATAAAGCAAACCCCAGAAGTCATTGCACTAAATGTTGCTTTCTTTTGGATATGTTGAGTACTACACTTGCACTATGGAAAGATTTGTTTAGTTAGTGAAAGGTTAACACTGGCAGTGACATGGCAAGAAGTGTAGTGGACCTCCTGGTACGCTGACTCACTGGTGAAAGCCAAGGTGGTATGAGCTTTGTTGTCGGAAATCCATAGGACAAGGTCATTTACAGTACAGAATCCAATAGACTGGCCAGATGGAGCCAAAGTTCAGGGGTACAGGTTGAAAAATTAAGTATACAGCCAAAGAGGTCATGGTAACAGACACTGGTGAAAAGGCGAGCGCCATTCTCTCACTGGATATAAATGTAAAGATATCTATGTTGCCTTCACTGGAACACTGGATTCCTCTATTTAGCCATGATAAAACTGTGGCAGGGCCTGCTGGGATGTGTAGTTCAACAACAGCTGGAGGGCCAATGATTCCCAATCCCTGCTTTAACATGTTCCTTTCATTTATACACAATGGAGGCAGCGGGCAGGGCAGGTGCTACCATTAGAAAATATAATTTGGTCGTCAATTATAAGATTTAGGGACCGCCTAAAATAAAATAATTTAAAAGAGTATCCTAAAGTACATCATCCAATGACAGATGGCATTACTGCATCAGAAGAGAGCACCCAATATGGTATAGCCTCAACTCCGCACCAAAGGCCATGTCCCCATAATAACGGCATCAAATTTCTTACAGCTGTTCTGGCTGGGGGCACAACATGAGGGAACATCATAGCAGATCATGAACTTAGGTAAATCCTCTATCCCTAAATGTAGGCAACCATTTTGTGGCTTCAACTTACTAAGCTCTAGAGACATCTCTGAGCCCCAATGCACTGTGATGATGTCACAGGTTCCTACAGACATCAGGCTGTAATCTCAGGACTACAAAATGGATACCTCTTATTTAGGCAACAGCATCACTTTCACCAGGTCTATCAAATAGAGCATTAACTGGAGTAACCTAAAATGGGAACCTCATATGAAATAATTTACATAACAAAATAATACAAACATGAATCATGAGCCACAGCGGGTTACATATACTTTCTTTTATACAGGCCAGGAAAGATATTACCTGACTATTGTAAACTGCTGCCAAGATATCCGTCCTGTGTTGTTAAAGGAAAGACTAAACAGCAGACAGAGTTATCGGCACCTGTGTTTCCCCCACCTATGAAATGAACGTTCTCCTCTGCTGACTAGCCCCTGGGATTTCAGTGTGTCAGGAACCCATCGCTGAGACACATTATTCAATTGGAGCAATGTCTTCTTCATGCTAGATCTCTGGTTTTCATTGAACGTACCTTTGACGTTTTTGTTTGGGGACACTGAAAAATGTAAAGAGCAATCAGAAAGATGTATATGCTATACATTTCACAGACTTATTAAAGCTATACTAGATCATTATGGCAAAACAAATGTTAATGTATAAACTACAGTATTTGTGCGTATGTTCTGCCTGTTTATGTGATTTTCTTGGCCCTCTCTTGATGTCCACATCGGAATGTTTGTCTGAAAGAATAAGGACAGGATGTTCTAACACGAAAATCAGGGTTTTTACCACATGCACTGAGTTACAGCTGCAGGGGGTATCTATGGGCTTCTTTTTGCACCCCCCTCCACCCCACAACAACCCCCCCGCCACCGCATGCCGCTCCCCCTCACCTGATGTCCGGGCATGCCTCCTGCTGTGCTGCCCGGACCAGTGACCTCCTCCTCCCTAGCACCGTAATTCCTCTTCTGGGTGTAGTGAGGAGGAGGCGGAAGAGCCAGCAGCAAGCAGTCGGGCACAGGCACAGGAGGAGGGGGGAGAGCCACCGGGGACCTGCTGACATGTCACTGGCTGCTTCACAAAAGGGCAGCTGTTAATGCAAGAGCCGTCCTTTGCAATAATAATCACGTCAGTCCATATTCCATTATTATCGATGTGGTAGCTGGCAATGTGTGGCAAAGTGGGGCGGCGGATGTTAGTGCTCCCCCCCCCCCCTAATGCCTATACCTAAGTAAGACATTTTTGTAAGTGATCGAAGGCCTGATTCAGAGATGGACGCACACCTGATATGCGCATGTGTCAGTTTACATTACTTTAAGCATTCAAAGTGACAGGCAGAGAGCTTTATGGGACTTATTGGGGGACGTGACAGCTTAAACTGAGGTGTGTCCCAACAATTTTAGGGACATGCCGCAGACTGCAACGGTGAGCCTCTACACCAGGAATAGGCAATTATTTCAGCTGGGGGTCATTTAACACTTCCAGTAAATATTTGAGGGCTGTGCTCTGGAAAAGGGGGGTGTCCACTCAAACGGGGGGGGGGGGCTATCCATGAGTATAGTGTACCCCACCATATACCCCTTATACACATTATGCAACACAATAGTAGTCCCTCTTATTCTTGCCCCTTACACATTATGCCACATGGTTTGAGCCAAAATTAACATTATGCCACACGGAATAAGCCTAAATCACATTATGCCAAATGGAATAAGCCAAAATTCACACAGAATGAGGAAAAATTCACATTATGCCACACAAAGCGATCTAAAATTCATATTATGCCACACAGAATGGTCCAAAATGCACACTATGCCACCTGGATTGAGCAAAACTTCACATTATGCCACACGGTATGCCACATAGTATGAACCAAAATTGACATGATATAATCCAGTAATAAAAATAAAAACAAACAGCATCCAGTATCAGGCTGTTATCAATCATACAGTATTTTCAGCTCCTCTTTCTCCCTGGTCACAGATACCAATTTCCTTCCCTCATCTTTGCCTTGGACCCAGGTAGCAGCTTCTACTAAGGTTTCCTCAGTGGTGCCATATGCTGGTCTACTGGTTGACAGTGATTAGGTCGACACTTTGACATGGTCGACATACCCAAGGTTGACATTGACAAAAGAATGACACAAGTTTATGGTTGACATTGACAAAAGGTCAACACAAATAAGGTTGACATGAGTTTTTCACGTGAAGTCCTCACCAAGCCAAGCTGCGATCCGACATATCCTATGTGCACATGCGACCCAGTAGCTCCAATGCGATGCACACGGGCCTGCGCATTGCCTCAGACCTGCTGTCAAGTACATGCCATTTATCACCGAGATCGCATAAAAGTGACCAAATTGCAAGTGTATATCAATCTAGTGTACGGGCACCAGATGCCAAAATGTAAGTACTACAGTATTCTTGGTATCGTTATGAGGGCCCTGGGATAGTCACATAACTACAGTGTATTGGGTGCAGACTGGACCACTGAGTCAAGGGTGTCATGCGCTGCATACCATGATCCCAGAACCAGGTGGCTGAGGGACCTACAGTATAATTCTGAAAATTTCTTTAGGAATCTGATGTTAGTGACTCATTTCAGAACAAGTCCCTGGAAATATGACACCAGAATCCTTGCTCTCTCTTTTGCAGCCATTGATTTATTTATTTACAGTTTCTTATGTAGCGCAGCAGATTCCGTTCCACTTTACACTGAAAGAACAGACTGGGTTAAACAGACAGACATAGAGGTAGGAGGGCCCTGCTGTACGCTTACAATCTACAAGGAAATCGGAGAGAAACACAAGGACAGGCACCAGTAATAGCATAGTAGTCCCACCGAGTTTCAAGTCCAGAAGGGAAGCTATAAAATACATGAGTGCCTCTGAGGGTTATGTGAGTGATTCCTAAGTATGATAGGCTTGCCTGAAAAGGTGAGTTTTCAGGGAATGCTTGAAAGTTTAGAGGCTAGTAGAGAGTCTTATCGTGCGTGGAAGTGCATTCCATAGGACGGGAGCAGCCGATGAAAGTCCTGTAATAGTGAACGGGAGCTAGTGATCCATGCAGAAGAGAGATGCTGATCTTGTACAGAGCGGAGAGAGCGAGTTGGGAGATATTTTGTAATCAGTGAAGAGATATAGGTTGTTGTGGTTTGGTTAATAGCTTTATATGTGAGTAGAAGTATTTTGTATTGACTATGGTAGGATCCGGGCAACCAATGGAGTGACTGCAGAGCGGATCAGCAGACGATGAGCGTCTTGCTAGGAAGATCATCCTTACAGCAGCGTTTAAAATAGATTGCAGTGGTGAGATTCTGTTCTTGGGAAGACCAGTTAGGAGACTATTGCAATAATACATGCAGGATATAATGAGTGCATGGATTAGCGTTTTAGCAGTGTCATGTGTGAGATAGGGTCGTATCTTGGATATGTTTTTTAGATGCATGTAACATGATTTTGAGAATGTGGGGAACAAAGGACAGTTTAGAGTCAAGGGTGACCCCTAGGTAGCGAGCTTGAGGGGTAGGGTAGATTGTCAAATTGATGCAATATTTGAAGGGGTGGATGCTCACTCATAAAACTTGTACAACTGCCTTCTCAGTTCTTATTAAAGTCACATACATCAAGGCAAGAAGCCGTAAACTTGGCAAACACTGATTTTATTACCAATATACTGTACACTGCTCAAAAAAATAAAGGGAACACTATCATCACACATCCTAGATCCGAATGAATGAAATATTCTTATTAAAAACTTTGGGGCAGATGTATTAAGCCTTAACAAGAGATAAATTCAAGTGTGATAAGGAGATATAAACGTCCAGCCAATCAGCTCCTTACTGACTTTTTTCAAACAGCCTGTAACATGGCAGTTAGCAGGTGATTGGCTGGACGTTCATCTCTCCTTCTCACCCTTGCATTTATCTCTTGTTAAGGCTTAATACATCTACCCCTTTGTTCTTTATATAGTTGAATGTGCTGACAACAAAATCACACAAAAATTTGCAGTGGAAATCAAATTTATTAACCCACGCTGGTCTGGATTTGGAGTAAATGCCCTTTGTGTGAATAGTCCATGGCTGTCTAGTACCCCTCAGTACTATCCGCAAATACCGAAATGCTGATAAAACAAGATGACAGAGAAATGTAGCAGTGAGTGCTGAGAAATAACACAGCAATAATAATGTGGGAATCCTGCCGATGTCTGACAAGTGATCTATGTGAGATCTAAGCGAGACACTTCCAGAGGGCCTGTGACACCAGACATTAGAGTTCATCTAGATCTCCATCATCACCAATGAACTGACCAGCGCCACTGCGCAGACTGAATGTACCCAAACAGAACTTATGTGAAAATACAGTAAATCAGCAATAAATCTGTGCATGACCAGCTATTTTATTCTACCACAAGATGTCCATAGAAGGAGAAGAACATTGCAGATTCTCTTCGTAGATAACTTGCTTTTCTCTGATGGAGTTGCCAGGAGAGAAATGAGCAACCTCTACCAACAGTGAATGGTCCTGATGATGATGAGTAGAACGTGCGTCTGTTGACAGTGCGCTATCTTGCCTGTTATTGCTCTGCGCATGCTCCGGAACCAAACATGAGCAAGTACGAGTAGGGATGGCCATCGTTGCCACTGCCATCAATGGTTGCCATCGATGGCAATTCTGCAACTGGCCATCGATAGTGCTAAGCTGTGCTATGGATGACCAGCTATATTTTTACATATCGATGGTCATCCATTGTGTTTGATTGATTGGCCTGTGGGCCAATCAAAACATGGGGGTGGGGCTTTGTGGGTGTCGGGGGGCAGAGCTATGCTCCATGTCCAGGCACTTTGAAAAAAAAAATAGCAAAACATTGTTTTGCTGTTCCATATGGTTCTCCCCCATAGATGGCTAAAGTATTCGACATCGGCCATGACCCATCGATGATATCGAATCATCTATGGTTGATGGCCATCCCTACTGCAGAGCCATATGGATTCTGATTGTGGCATGGTGAATGGAATCAAGTCCACCTGATGATGATGATTATCATGATGACGAGTATCAAATCAGTGGCATACGTGTCTAGGTGCCCTTTCGGAGTTCTTACAACTGTTTATATACAAAAATGTACATGGTCTGGTTTGGTTAATAGCTTTATATGGGAGTAGATGTATTTTGTATTGACTACGGTAGAATGCGGGCAACCAATGGAGGGATTGGCAGAGCGGATCAGAAGACGTTGAGCGTCTTGCTAAGAAGATCAGCCCCGCAGCAGAGTTTAAAATAGATTGCAGTGGTGAAAGTCACATAGATGGAGCCAACTTCATCTAGATCTTTATTAGGATTAAGTGGGTAATATGATTACTCTGCTAACGGTCCGGACCACACGTGGAGTCTGTAATCCCCCTTCCCCATGTCCCTGGTGAAAGGTATCACTGGGAATCCCCCGGACAGGACACCCCCCAGACAGGATACCTTCTGGGGTCTTGGCTGGGTCCACTTTTTACTTAGTCCCTATACACAGACACATTCAGGAGGAGGTGGAGCTGGCTAGTAGCGCACAACATGCAAGGACTGTAGTAGGGGAGAAGTGTTCAGAGAAGCGGCTGTGGCTAATAAGACCCAAGGCCGCCATAGGCATCAGCTGAATGATGTCTCCCTCTGCTTACTGCTGGCACAACTGGTGATTGGGGCTGGAAAATGGCTGGGATAATGGATGAGAGGTGCCCTATTCAGTGCTGGAGCCCAATGGTAACTAACTCCATTGTCTCCATAGTTCTGCTACTGGACTTAGAGCCTGTTTCAGAGGTGCACGCAGGGCATGCATGACTGCAATGTGTGCCGGATTCTCAAGTGCAAAAATATGCACAATTAAGCATATACTGCCAATTTACGTTCATTTCTTCATTGGTCCAGTTCAGTGCAGTAGCGCATGCAGGGGGGGTTTCTGAGTACCCAGAAACCCCCTAAGGAGTCCAAGGGCCCTCAGATGAAAGCTGAGGGCCCCCTCTTTCCATGGATATAAGAATTGTAAAAATCGGCCCTTGGGAACCGGAGATATCTGACTTCAAAGCAGTGGTCCGCATCCAAGCCTGTTAATTGTTATTCCCAGTCAGATATTTCAGGTTCTGTCTAATTTAGAGTTTTTCTGAGGGTATATTCCAAAAGTTGGGACTCTTCCCCTTTGAGGGACACTAGTAGCTTGTCTCTACTTTTCCCAGAACCAGGGATATCAGCCTTCCAGCAGCTGGTTACAGCTCCAGCTCCACACACCTGGTATGTAGTATTATATACTCGTGGGCAGATTGCTCTGCCTCCTGAACTCTGATCCCCAAGTCCCCAGTACCATTTGGTAGGTGGGATTCTCTAGTTTTTAATTCCATTAAAATCAAAGAAATCTATTTCTGGGAACTGGAAATATCTGCAGTCAAGCAAGCTGTCCTCCCACCAGAAGATTATGAATAATAAGCCCACTCCACTATACACCCCTCCTCTGCATATTAAACATCCTCTACCACCCTGGAAGTTATGTATCAGGGCCCAATTCATCCCAATGCCCCCTTCTCCCACCTCATCTCCCACCATCTGTGCAGTAAAGGGGTAATTAGTGGAAATTACTGATCCAGGCCCTACATGCTGAGCGGTTGGTATAATACCCCTTACCACCCGGGGGACATCAAAGCTTCCCCCACCCCTACCGCTGGAGGATCGGTAGGGGCCCCAATACATTGCTATGCCCAGGGGTCATACACTGCTGTTGACGCCCCTGTATGTATGTATGTAGAGCAGACCTGACTTTGTCCCATTGTGAGCAGTACTATGATGTCTTGTATCCTGTCTCCTGTTAATCGGCTTGCATGCTGATAAGTATTTGGATGACTTGATCTTCTTTATTGGACTGTATGTACTGCCCATGGATATTTTTCACGTTTTTCTTATAAAGCAAAATCTTTTTTCAAATTGGTGTGCTAATTACCCATCTGATAAGGGAGGCGGCATAGTCATACAAAATACTGGTGACTATGTCGCTGAACTTGATCGGCAGCTAGGTGACCATGAGACATATGCATTGCTTTCTAAGGACCCTACGGGTCAATACAAAGTTGAACTGGATGCTGTTCTTCAAAATGCTTGTACTAACGGTGTTATCAGTATTGCTACCAAGGAAGCGTTGACTACAGCTTTCCCGATAACCCCATTGTTATACTCTCTTCCCAAGCTGCATAAAAACCCGGTTAGTCCCCCAGGACGGCCAATTATATCGGCCCGAGGGTCGTTATACCAGAATATATCTATTTATCTAGATTATTTCCTGCAGCCCTGTGTGCAAGCTGAAGCTACCTATTTGAAAGACACTAATACAATGCTTGCCAAGTTGTCTTCCATTTCAGCCATTCCCAATGAGGCAGTCTTGAGTACTGTAGATGTTACCAGCCTATATACCTGCATCCCACATGATGCAGGTATCGGGGCTGTTGAGAAGCTCATCTCAGGCAATCCGCTATACACAGGTCCTGAGGTGTCATTTTTTCTAGGTTTGTTACTACTTACTTTGAAACGCAATTATTTTTTGTTTAATGGTAGATATTACTTACAGTTGCGTGGCTGTGCAATGGGGTCCTCAGTGGCCCCATCGCTGGCCAACGCCTATATGTTTACTATTGAAAAAGAATTATTTTTTTCCAATCCACTCATTACTGGGTCGCTTTTTCTATATACAAGATATATAGACGACCTCCTGATTGGTTGGTCAGGAGGGGCGGAGAAACTACAAGAGCTGATAGAGAATCACAACATGACCCTATCACCGGTTGTAACGATCAGATCAGGTGATCGATCAAATTAACGTATGCCTCCTGTTATGATTATCTGTCCGGTGAATGTATGTCTGATATTGGTGTAATAGTTATGTCTCCTGTGAGTATTGGAATCAGGACATGTCTTGTATGTAAACTGTAGGTGACCCTGGTCTAAGTTTGAGGCCTGTATTTCCTCAGTGTGACATCTGTGGACTCCTCCGGAGTCAGGATGTAAGATAAGATCTGAGCCCCTCATAAACCATGGTCCAGAAGAAGAGGTTAGAGTTTGTCCCCTTCCTTAACATCTCTTATCAGTGGGTCTGCTATGCAAGGAAGGAGGATCAATCACTTTGAAAACAGCAGACTGTAAAAAATACATTGCCAGGGACCTTCCACACTCCTTCAGCATGGAAAGAGTGGAATCCCAAGGGTGGGAGGGAGGAGGGAGTCTGCAAGGTATAACTAAGACTTCTCCCTATAGTCAGAGTCACTACCTGGGGGTCGAGCAAGCAGGCTGTAGGCGACGAGAGATTTCTTGTGGAGGACCCCCCCACTTCAGGATTGTAGGATACGGTTCTGTCTTTTTTTCCTTTTATTTTATTTCTGAAATTTGCATTTAAAACTTGTGTGTACTTTTAAAATCATTGTAATGTCTTGTAAGCATTTTGTTTAAAGCTCTGTAGTATTTCTAGGAATAAATAATACATATTCCCAGTTCTGGTTCTGTGTTCCTAAGACTCATTAGCCTCAGGAGAGAAAGGCTGGAAAACGTTACCATTGTTATCTTGTATTGTGTGGTCAGGGGCGAGCCAAGCCGCCCCTTGCGCAGTTTCAGGCGCTAAAATCAGGTTTTGGCTGGTGGCAGTGTACCTCAAGGAAAGGACCCGAGTGTCCTGAGTGAACCCAGTCACGGCCGGCGCTGCTCAGATTGACGTATCGGAGCAGGCGACCGGTGGGTCCGTGACACCGGTTAAATTTACTTTTGTCATACATCCCAACAGGGTGCAGTATCTGGATGTTCAAATTGAGATCGTGGGTGGGTGTTTCCAAACTTCTCTTTATAGCAAACCCACTGACCACAATAACATGCTGCTGGCCACTAGTAACCATCCCGTGGCATTAAAGAAGGGGTTGCCGTACTCCCAAATGCTCCGTGTTTACAGGATCACTAGTGATGGAGCTAAATTAGAGGAGGCACTGGATTCGATGTGCTCAAAATTTAGTGAACGCGGTTATCCCTTTAAAGATCTCGAATTATGTAAAAACAAAATCTTGGCTCTGCCTCGCCCTGATTTCAGTGTGTCAACTGCGAATGATAAAACTCATGATAAACTTATCTGGGTGAATTAATTTCACCACAAAAGTTCTGATATCAACAGAAAAGTTAGACAACATTGGCCCATAGTGAACACTGACCCTGCCTTACCTTCCTTGCGTTCCAAATCTGTGATGTGTGCTTACTCTAGAGGCCGGAATCTACGTGATCACTTGGTCAAAAATGACGTGTCTTATCCCCCTGTGTCGACCACCTTTTTGGGCGCCCCAAAGCTTGGTTGTTACAGGTGTTGTGGTTGTACCACGTGTAGCTTCATGACAGTAGGTGACACGTTTCATCATCCGTACTCCGGAAAAAAGTTCTTTATTAAGCACTGTGTCACATGTTCAACACGATTCGTGGTGTACCTCATCAGCTGTCCTTGTGGTCGACACTATGTCGGCAAAACTGACTGCGCCTTTAAGGATAGGGCAGCAGCACATAGGTCGGCTATCAAGGCAGCTATCCTCTCTGGTACTAGTGAACAGCCGGTAGCCCGGCATTTTGCTCAGGCTCGACACACGCTGTCATCCCTAAGGCATCGTATCATAGACCATATTCCCCCGCTTAAACGTGGGGGTGATAGGTCTTTAAAGTTGCTAAGAGCTGAAAGCCATTGGATATATCGTTTGGACACCTTGGCTCCCAGGGGTCTAAACGAATACCTTGGTTTATCGTGTTTTATGTAATCTGCTGATGTATGACTACGACGTATTAACATATCGACATGCTTGGCATGTCGACTGTTCATTTCATTATGTGTATATTGTTATTTCACATTTGTCCCGTACTAGCAAAGTAACTACGGGCACTAAATCATAAAGCCTTTAGTTAAATGGGCTATATAATAATCCTGTGCTGACATGACAATTTGTGTTGGCTGTCAAGACGCTTTTTATGTGTTTACTATATATGTATTGGTGTTTATTCTGTGTCACTATGGTTACTTCATATTTGTTTTCTTATTGGTGTATTTTATCACATGTTTTAGGTTTACTTCGCGTCTCCTATGACGCTCCGACGTGGTGACGTCATGTTCGACGCCCGGGGAGGAGCTGGCGGGAGACACGAACTGATCTCGCAAGGTATTTAAGTGTTTTCATTGTTTGTTGTTTGTATCTCTTTGCACCTTGATAAAAAGGCCAGACGGCCTTGAAACGTCGGTTTCTTACCAATATCGCCTATGGTGTGTTGATTTTATTGAGTGCCGCCGTCAGGAAGACTACATGACTGGCGTATACCAATACGCTAATACACGGAAGGCACCAGCTTCATGTGCTTATCTACCCGATTGCTGTAGCCCACAGTGAGAGTGCCTCCTCAAGGAAGGATATATATATATATATATATATATTTTTTATTATTATTATTATTATTATTATTATTATTATTATTTATATACATTTGGTCTATCTATAATACTTTAACTGACCCGGCATATACTGGGTCACCTAAGTGTCCATCTCCGTGCTTTGCTCCGCCCCTCTGGAAACCCCCTTCTGAAAATCCTGCGTTTGCCACTGCAGTGTATTCCAAAATTGAAAATAGGGGAAAAAATATGTGACACTCCTGAGTCATCCAAACAAGTGCCTGATTCAGAATTACATGCAAGAGTGCGGAAAATCCTATTCTGCAATTCATGATGTGTGTAACATCTGCTGAGGGGTGAAAGTGTCTCCTTTTGCAGAACGGTAAATCCTGTGCAAGCGCCAGCGCCTCTAGTACAGCTAAAGTCACACAAAGCAGTACTTTGAAAACTATAATTTTTTGGGTGGGTGTGGCCGTGTCTCTCTAGATTTGATGGCCCCCCCTGAGTGCTATACCCTATTTCCAAATTCTTACTTCAACCACTTCAGAAGACACAAAAACAGTGACTGATGGGTGACAAAACTGCTACTGGATCACTACCACTCCGACACTACAGCACCATGGCTCTATCTGCTCTGCAAACCTGTAGCTTGACTTCTAACTGGTAATATGCTCAGCCAGAGGCAGAACTCTGGGAGGCAATGGAGTCATCTGACCCTGCTCTAAGGAGCTTACAGTCTGAGGGGGGAGACAGACAGGTGACATGAGGTGCAGGTAAGGAGACCTGAAGGCAAGAGATAGTGTCAGGGAGCAGTGGCATAGCTACGTTTTGGGCGCCCCCCCGCCGTTAGGGGAGGGGGCGCCCCCCCCCGTCGCCGCCCCGCCGAGCACCCCTACCCCGCCGCCCCGCCGAGCACCCCTACCCCGTAATGGTATTAGATATTAGATATCACATATATAGCGCTCTCTCTCCAATAAGACTCAAGGCACTTAATGGATAGAATGATTGTACTACAGTACAGGAACAATGAAGTACACAGTTCATAAACTATACGTAAAGGAATTATGGAAATGCTTGATTAAACAGGAAAGTCTTGAGTCTGTTATTAAAGGATTCCCAGAGTGGGGGTCTCTCGAACTGTGCAGGGAAGTGCGTTCCATAGAGTCAAGCCACATGGCTAAAAGCTCTACCCCCAGATGAATTACGGGAGATTCTAGGTACTGCTAAAAGTCCTTCTACAGATCGCAGTACTCTGGTGGGACAGTATGGAATCAGAAGCTGCTTCGGGTACCTTGGGCCTTGGTCATGTAGGGCTTTGAAACTCAGTAAGTTAACCTTGAAACCGCTTCACACAGGTAAGAAAGGAGTTAAAAGACTTTGCAATACACTCTCAGTATAAAGCAGTATATGGAGCGTATCGGAGCAATGGCTGGTGACATCACAAGGCAAAAGGTTGACGGTGTGCAATTGATACTAAGTCAATAAGTTAATGTGTGGTCTGCTGAATTTTCCATGAACAGTATTTCTCTCCAATGGGAAAACAAAATGAGGGGGGAGGAATAAAAACGAGATCCAAAAAATTAATCAAACGAATTGGACTATGCGTGACCTTGGAAATGAGCATTGTTGTCTCTAAGATTCCATGCGCATGAAATGAGCTGGCCAGGCTGGGAACATATCATTTAGCTCTCAGTAATAATTTCACAGGAGGTGAGATCAGAGCTGCTGTAATCACATCAATGAAAATTCCCCAGTTCCCATAATATAATATGTTACAGGCACGTTGTACTTTTTCCCTTGCAGATAGCATTATACATTCAATCAATAAACAAATTCTCCCAATGGGTGATGTCACAAGTTGAGTCATTGTGTTACCTAGATATACATTTGCTGATACATAGCCTACTGGGACGGCGGTCAAAATGGGTGCAAAGAGGATGTGAAAGCGATTGTTAGGCCACACAAGAAGTCCCGGTACTCTTTACCTAGAAGGGCGCCCATTGCGGCCATCGCGGCCATCGCGGCCATCGCATGCACTAAAAAATCGCATGAGATGCGACCGATGCAATGCCCGCGATTTCCCATAGGGAACAATGTTAAATGTCCCAATTGACCCGATTTTCCTGTTCAATGTCTCAATTGACCCGATTTTCCATAGGAAACAATGTTAAATGGCCCACAGAGGCCAAATAGGCACCCTGAAGTGTGAAATGGCCCCCACAATTGTTAACGCCACCCCACGATCAACGTCAACCCGAAGCGTGGCGAGTGCAGTGAGCCCGCGTGGGGCGGCGGTACGCGTCCTACGACCTTTTCATACCCCCACTATTCACGTCGGTGTGGAGTTGAGAATAGAAAGTGTGGCGAGCGCAGCGAGCCACCGAGCCCGAAGCGCGGCGAGCCCCGCGAGGGGACGCGGACACCTTCACAGGTATACGCGTCCCCTCGTGGGCTTCACAGCTGTCCGCGTCCCCTCGCAGGCTCGCTGCGCTCGCCACGCTTCGGGTTCACGTTGATCGTGGGGTGGCGTTAACAATTGTGGGGGCCATTTCACACTTCAGGGTGCCTATTTGGCCTCTGTGGGCGATTTAACATTGTTTCCTATGGAAAATCGGGTCAATTGAGACATTGAACAGGAAAATCGGGTCAATTGGGACATTTAACATTGTTCCCTATGGGAAATCGCGGGCATCGCGTCGGTCGCATCGCATGCAATTTTTTGGTCGCATGCAATGCGACCGACGCGATTTTTCTTTACTAACGATGCCAACGATCAAAATCGTGGGAGCCCTTCTAGGTAAAGAGTACCGAAGTCCCTAACTAGCTTGCTGGGTTTATTGGTAAACAGCAGCAGCAGGAACACAGTGGTAATAAAGGTAATTCAGCCGTAACCAGCTGCAGCGGTATCAAACAGTGGTAAATGCAAGTATTATATGTCTCATGTCTGTACAGTACTGTATCACTTTACACAGTAAAATAGAAGATGCAGTCTGTACATGTACAGTACCACATCAGGTTGGAGGTCACAGTTCCCTGCAGACTCTGGGTCCTAGTGCCTGGAGTGTGTGCAGCAGTGGAGACAGCACAGAGTGCTGCACTACCAACACTATTACAGGTACCGAGATTAGACAGAACACTGTATTTCCCGAAAAGAAAAAAACCCAGCACTAAGATTAATTAGGTTTTGCTAATGAGGTCCTTGTATGGGCCCATGTTAGTCATAATATTATAGACATGCTGTATAGATACTCCAGTGCAGTTGTCCAAACGGCCTCTGCTAACAACTGTTCTGTTGAGTCAAAGGGAGGTATTTAATCCGGGGTCATTACTGTCGTGACCCGGTCCGGATCTCGGCCCGCTCAACTGCATCTCAGCAGGTGAGATTCATCCCCCCCCCCCCCCCCCAGTGCCGAGTGCTGAAAAGGGGGCGTGTCCGTGAGAAAAAATCACTGAGATCCGTCTGTCAGCTTCACAAATCACGTCCGTTCTCGGCAATACGAGCCCGGCTGCTTTTAAAGTCGGGCTTGTTTGTCCGAGATGCCTGTTCAATGCTTTCGGGAAAGACAGCATTGAATAGGCGCCCGCCGCTATTTCTCCCCCATCAGGAATAGTGGAGGGGGATTGCATAGACTCTAAATCTGCCAAACTTTTCCATTTTCTATTCCTGTAGAAAGAATTGTAACTGGTACCCTAATAGGAATGTAATTGGCCACAGTAAAGTCCAGATATACGATTCAATATCTTTTGTTCCAATTGACATGTGAGTTGATTTTTATTCTCCCACCAAGCTGTAGTGGATGGTAGGGCAGGAAATACCGCCTGTCGGCACATGTCGGCTCGAGAGACCTATTGACCATTTGGTATCCCAATTGCACACTGAGTGAAACATAACTACATAATAATCAGATAACACAGAGATTTTGGTTGCGTATATCTGCAGATATAGGGCTAAGCCCCCAGGCCGTACGTCAAGGCATCTCTGTCACTGGGGGTCCCTAATACTGGGTATGGGTCTGGGGTGTGGGCCCCCAACATGCCGACACAGGCTGAGTACTCTAGGGCAGCACACAAATGAAAATTAGTAGGGGTTAATAAGAAGCACATGAGTGCTATGTAGGGAAGTGAAGGTGTGATTAAAATACAAAATATATACAATGTGATAGGAAAAAATAAGTGTTAATAAAGTGTTAGGGTGTGCTAACCTGGAGCAGACCAGCCCTACCAACACAGGGGGCACCAGCCCTAGACAGAATTACCCCTCCCTTTTGGCACCTGAGTGACACACCTCTGATTGAGCAGCTTACCAACAAAAGTGTTGTGACCTATTGACCATCCCATTGTCGGTCCTAATGTTTGGTCAACCTTCTGACCCTGTCGGCTTTATTTTATTTTATTTACAGTTTCTTATATAGTGCAGCATATTCTGTTGCGCAATTGGAAACAACAGTGATTAAACAAACTGGGTAGATACAGACTGACATGGAGGTAGGAGGGCCCTGCTCGCAAGCTTACAATCTATAGGACTTTAGCCATGTCTACCTATTTCAGGTGTTTGACCTCAGCCCTGTTTACCTTCAGTGGTCGACCAAATCAATGCTTGTCGATCTAAACAAGGTCAACCTAGTGACCATATCCCCTGGATATATCTGAGCCACTTTGAAACACACAGAAAGGAGACTGAAGACATTTAATTTGCGTGCTGGAATTTCAACCATACATTTGTAGCAAGCAGGGTTTAGTTCTGTTAGAAGCCTGGGATTTGGCTTATGTCATGTTTTACTCTGTCCTACCAGGATTTGAGGGTGAGTAGGGGATGAGGGTTGTGCATTATACCTGTGCTATTGCTTCTTTGTACATTGACCATGGAAGTACTGCTATATGGCTTATTGCTTTCCTATTAGTTGTATTTTTTTTTTAAACATTAGTTTTTATTAGTTTTTTTTTTTTTTACTGAACAAATAATAGGGTACAGAAAGAAAAATAAAATAGGGGAGGGACATATAAAGGAAGAACACAGATTGATACATTCACGTACATATATATATATATATATATAGCAATTTTGTGGAAGCAGGCACTCACCATAGACACCAAACGTAGTTGAAGCAAGGATTTATTGCATTGTAATGGTCGACGTTTCGGTCCTCACAGGGACCTTTGTCAAGACACAAAATCTGTCACATCAAAGGACCAGGAACACCAGGCAGTGTACTAGTGCAGCACCTGAGACAACTATTTATGGCAGCACAGATGTAATGGATAGCAACACCCACTTCCTGTTCTGCAAAAAACCGGAAGTGTGCTCTAAATGGTATATAGACCTAATTCAAAGGATCAATGTCCAGCTAAATGTATTGTTCCCATAGCGCTATAGTCATAGAAAAATTAGCATATCGAAAAAATTAAAAGAAAAACCAAAACGGCATCAAAACATTAAACTCCGTTAAACCGGAAGTAGCCTGCGCTCCAGCGCTGTGGAACGCACACCATACCGGAAGTAAGCGCTGTTTGGCGCGAAAAAACAACAAGGAAGTGATACAGGATGTGTAATGCGTTCCAGCTGTATAGGTCACTGGAACGCAAGCCAAGAAGCGGAAGTATCATTCCGTTTTATGTACCAATTGCATAGAAAATGTTCATAAGCACAAAATAGTGCATAAAATGCAAAAAATAATTTCTTTTATGTATAAGCACATTTGGCACAGACTAAATAGCGCTACAGGGATGCTAACAAGATACACTTAATATGTTATGGGTGTATAGAAGTGCGCCACAGATACTTTGTCTCAGAATACTGCCTGATGCATCACAATAGTGAACAATACCTAAATCAACTCTATGCATATAAAATATCAAGAAAAATAATAAAAATAAAAATAAAAAATTTAATTTTTTGAAACATTAGCGATAAACACTAACATAGAGACAAAATAAGAAAAAAAGAAGAAAAAAAGAAATCAATGCTGCAAAGTCCCACACACATGTACATTTGTCAGAGAAAAATATTATACGCAATGTATTCGTTGAGGCCTCTTGGAGCCAATGTCCCTAGATCATAGATCCAACGTGCCTCCCTCTGATGAAGTTTTTTACTTCTATCTCCACCACGTGGTGGGGGCGGTATAAAGTCAATGAGCATACACCTTAGGCTAGCCACAGAATGTCCAAGTGCCAAGAAATGCTTTGCCACAGGTTTGTCAGATTTTTTCTGCTCGAGAGCTTGACGGATGGAAAGGCGGTGATTCGCCATACGCTCTCTAAAGCATCGTGTGGTTAGTCCGACATAATAAAGTCCACAAGGACATGTTAGAAAATAGATCACGAATGATGCCATACACGATAGTCTATGACGGATCTTAATCTTCTTACCAGTATGAGGATGAGGAAATGTTTGACCAACCATCATTGATCTACACGTCGTACAATCTGTGCACCGCACACAGCCAAGACGTTGTGTAGAGAGCCAGGTAGAATTGCTGGATACAGGTTGTATATGCGGTCTCATCAATAATTGCTTGAGATTGGGTCCTCGACGAAAGGATTGCATGGGCGGCCTTTTGCTCAGATGACCAAGCTTTGTATCTGTTGATATTATCGGCCAGTATTTCTTTATAGCATGGCCCATTTCGTCGGATGCCGTGCTGTACGTAGAGGCAAATATCATGCGATCAGACCCAGACCTCTGTGCTGACCTTATTTCCTCATGCTTGTGTCTGGTGAGTGCCTTATTTAGACATCTGTCGATAGTGGACTGTTTGTATCCTCTTTCGATAAAGCGTGTACACATCTCATCAATTTGACTCTGCGCTGTAACATCCGATGAATTGTTGCGTAGAACTCGGATGAATTGTGAGATAGGTAAGCTCTCTTTCAAGGAACTTGGATGATGACTAGTGGCAAATAATAACGAATTGCGGTCTGTTTCTTTGCGATAAAGGGTGTAGCCAATGCCTTTTTCATCTCGGAATAATGTAACATCCAAAAAGTTAATGCTCACATTAGATATACAGTGGGTGAAACGAATAGTAGTGTTTAGGGAATTTAGATAACTGATCATCTCAGTGAACTCTGCCTCTGTGCCATTCCATATTAGGAAAACATCGTCAATGAATCTTTTAAAACATATAATTTTATCTGCAAACAAGGGCATAATATATTCATTTTCATATCTATGCATATACAAGTTAGCGTATGAGGGGGCTAGGGATGACCCCATAGCGGTCCCTGAACGTTGTATATAATGCTCCTTGTTATAACAGAAGTGATTGTGACGTAAGACAAGTTCTGCCAACTCCACTAAAAATTCAGTGGGGGGACCATCATGTATACCCTCCTGTAGGGTTTTTCTCAAGGTCTCCAACCCCTCCTGGTGGGGGATTACAGTATACAGCGATGTGACATCCATCGTTGCAAACATCGCTGTATCCGGGATATCGTCGAGGGCAAGCACCTTCACCAGAAAATCCGAGGTGTCCCTAATGTAACTCCACATCCTCTGTACATACAATTGCAGAAAACTGTCTATAAACTCAGCAAGAGGCTGGAGGACCGAGCCTACAGCCGATATAATTGGACGACCAGGTGGATCATCTAGTCTTTTATGTATCTTAGGCAACGTATAAATATACGGACAGACTGGATGATCCACCTGTAGGAATGCTCCCATGTCCCTATCAATCCAACCAGCTTGAATGCCTATACAGATAGCTTTGTCAACAAGATTTTTAATCCCCATCATGGGATTAGTGGGCACTTTCTCGTACGTCACCGAGTCAGACAACTGACGTCGTATCTCAGCGTCGTACGAGACCCAATCTTGAACAACAACACCACCACCTTTGTCGGCCTGACGGAACACGAGCTGCCTGTTGCTCATAAGTTCACGCAAGGCCGACCGTTGTTGTGGGGTGAGGTTGTCATATCTTGGCATCAGATGTTGGGCCGACATTTCTTGATCAACCAGTCTAGAAAAGGTGCGAATACTGGGGTTAACCGACTGAGGATCAAAAGTACTGGTTCTAGAGAATTTTTTCTTAATATTGGTCTCAGATGGCTCCAATTGTTTGTTGCCAAAAAATTCACGAAGACGTAATTTGCGTGCAAACTTGTAGCCATCAACAGACCAATCAAATTTATTCGGCCTTACAGTAGGAATAAAAGAGAAGCCCAATGCTAACACCTCACATTCTGCCTCTGTCAACTGCTGGCTGGAGATATTAAAGACCAAGTCACTCATTTTCCCCGTCCCCCTCTTTTTCTTCCCCCCGTTGCCCCTCCGCGTGGGGTACTTTGTGGGCGATGCGAAGGGTCTGGAAATTTTCTTGTTACCCGACCTAAAAAAGAGGAAGATGACCCCGAGGACGCAGGACCCCTAGGGGGTCTGCCTTCACTCTCAGAATTTGATTGTGAGGAGCTGTTATATTCAAAATTTGGCCTCGATCGATAAGGGCGAGAATCACCCCTATTCGGGTACCTACGGGGTTCACCTTTGAGCCACCTATACACCTGATGATTTGTGTAGTCCTGATTAACTATTTCTAGTTTCTTTTTCTTAAAAGAAATAAGATCAGTTTGATATGTATTGATCTGTTCACCAAGTTTTTCAAGCCAATTAGTGCTAGAATCTCCAGTCAGAGTCGGCAAAGAGGCAGTATTAAGAGTAGCAATCTCAGTTTTAATTTTAGTCAATTCTGATCCGACCTCTTCAATGACTAATAATAAGAGGTCAAGTGAACATTTATTCAGCACGCCACACCATCGGGTGCAGAAGGCAAGATTACCGCGTCCGATGGTGGGCGTGTTGCTCACCCTGAACCCCCTAGGGATTTTCTTACTTCTATAGTAGTCGGATAAGAATTGACCATGGAGAGTAAGATCTATTTCCCTCTTTCTCAGCTTCAGTAATTTATGGTACACATCAATCGCCTTATCATCTGGTAATGATAAGAATTCAGAATGGTGAAACAGCACCTTTTCTGCTTCATCATCTGTTAAGGAAACAAGCACATTCTGAGCTCTCTCGAGTACAACATTATCAACCATAGAAATTGGAGTCTGCGACATGTCTCAATACATACACAAAAAAACAACAATATCAAATAACGATAAATATCCAAAAACTATAGCTGGCACACTAGGACAGAGTTCAACCAAGCAATGATCAGATATCCCCAAAACACAAAAAATTGGGGACAAAGCAGCATATATTAAAAGGCTTGTATCACATAGACATGATGCAGCTGGTGTACACTCCTGTGTGTAACTGGATCCGAGTCACTCAACACTCTCTGAGATTCAGTGTTTAAACACCCATCAAGGGTGGCGTGGGTGCTGGTACAAAGAGAAATCTAGAACAAATCAGAGTCTCCATACATAGTAGATTCGAAGAACCGCACTCCATCCATTTTCTTAAGGACAACTTTGTGGTGCTCCGCTCTAAAGGAGAATGTCCCAAATATAGCAATTTTGTGGAAGCAGGCACTCACCATAGACACCAAACGTAGTTGAAGCAAGGATTTATTGCATTGTAATGGTCGACGTTTCGGTCCTCACAGGGACCTTTGTCAAGACACAAAATCTGTCACATCAAAGGACCAGGAACACCAGGCAGTGTACTAGTGCAGCACCTGAGACAACTATTTATGGCAGCACAGATGTAATGGATAGCAACACCCACTTCCTGTTCTGCAAAAAACCGGAAGTGTGCTCTAAATGGTATATAGACCTAATTCAAAGGATCAATGTCCAGCTAAATGTATTGTTCCCATAGCGCTATAGTCATAGAAAAATTAGCATATCGAAAAAATTAAAAGAAAAACCAAAACGGCATCAAAACATTAAACTCCGTTAAACCGGAAGTAGCCTGCGCTCCATCGCTGTGGAACGCACACCATACCGGAAGTAAGCGCTGTTTGGCGCGAAAAAACAACAAGGAAGTGATACAGGATGTGTAATGCGTTCCAGCTGTATAGGTCACTGGAACGCAAGCCAAGAAGCGGAAGTATCATTCCGTTTTATGTACCAATTGCATAGAAAATGTTCATAAGCACAAAATAGTGCATAAAATGCAAAAAATAATTTCTTTTATGTATAAGCACATTTGGCACAGACTAAATAGCGCTACAGGGATGCTAACAAGATACACTTAATATGTTATGGGTGTATAGAAGTGCGCCACAGATACTTTGTCTCAGAATACTGCCTGATGCATCACAATAGTGAACAATACCTAAATCAACTCTATGCATATAAAATATCAAGAAAAATAATAAAAATAAAAATAAAAAATTTAATTTTTTGAAACATTAGCGATAAACACTAACATAGAGACAAAATAAGAAAAAAAGAAGAAAAAAAGAAATCAATGCTGCAAAGTCCCACACACATGTACATTTGTCAGAGAAAAATATTATACGCAATGTATTCGTTGAGGCCTCTTGGAGCCAATGTCCCTAGATCATAGATCCAACGTGCCTCCCTCTGATGAAGTTTTTTACTTCTATCTCCACCACGTGGTGGGGGCGGTATAAAGTCAATGAGCATACACCTTAGGCTAGCCACAGAATGTCCAAGTGCCAAGAAATGCTTTGCCACAGGTTTGTCAGATTTTTTCTGCTCGAGAGCTTGACGGATGGAAAGGCGGTGATTCGCCATACGCTCTCTAAAGCATCGTGTGGTTAGTCCGACATAATAAAGTCCACAAGGACATGTTAGAAAATAGATCACGAATGATGCCATACACGATAGTCTATGACGGATCTTAATCTTCTTACCAGTATGAGGATGAGGAAATGTTTGACCAACCATCATTGATCTACACGTCGTACAATCTGTGCACCGCACACAGCCAAGACGTTGTGTAGAGAGCCAGGTAGAATTGCTGGATACAGGTTGTATATGCGGTCTCATCAATAATTGCTTGAGATTGGGTCCTCGACGAAAGGATTGCATGGGCGGCCTTTTGCTCAGATGACCAAGCTTTGTATCTGTTGATATTATCGGCCAGTATTTCTTTATAGCATGGCCCATTTCGTCGGATGCCGTGCTGTACGTAGAGGCAAATATCATGCGATCAGACCCAGACCTCTGTGCTGACCTTATTTCCTCATGCTTGTGTCTGGTGAGTGCCTTATTTAGACATCTGTCGATAGTGGACTGTTTGTATCCTCTTTCGATAAAGCGTGTACACATCTCATCAATTTGACTCTGCGCTGTAACATCCGATGAATTGTTGCGTAGAACTCGGATGAATTGTGAGATAGGTAAGCTCTCTTTCAAGGAACTTGGATGATGACTAGTGGCAAATAATAACGAATTGCGGTCTGTTTCTTTGCGATAAAGGGTGTAGCCAATGCCTTTTTCATCTCGGAATAATGTAACATCCAAAAAGTTAATGCTCACATTAGATATACAGTGGGTGAAACGAATAGTAGTGTTTAGGGAATTTAGATAACTGATCATCTCGGTGAACTCTGCCTCTGTGCCATTCCATATTAGGAAAACATCGTCAATGAATCTTTTAAAACATATAATTTTATCTGCAAACAAGGGCATAATATATTCATTTTCATATCTATGCATATACAAGTTAGCGTATGAGGGGGCTAGGGATGACCCCATAGCGGTCCCTGAACGTTGTATATAATGCTCCTTGTTATAACAGAAGTGATTGTGACGTAAGACAAGTTCTGCCAACTCCACTAAAAATTCAGTGGGGGGACCATCATGTATACCCTCCTGTAGGGTTTTTCTCAAGGTCTCCAACCCCTCCTGGTGGGGGATTACAGTAAACAGCGATGTGACATCCATCGTTGCAAACATCGCTGTATCCGGGATATCGTCGAGGGCAAGCACCTTCACCAGAAAATCCGAGGTGTCCCTAATGTAACTCCACATCCTCTGTACATACAAGATACATAAAAGACTAGATGATCCACCTGGTCGTCCAATTATATCGGCTGTAGGCTCGGTCCTCCAGCCTCTTGCTGAGTTTATAGACAGTTTTCTGCAATTGTATGTACAGAGGATGTGGAGTTACATTAGGGACACCTCGGATTTTCTGGTGAAGGTGCTTGCCCTCGACGATATCCCGGATACAGCGATGTTTGCAACGATGGATGTCACATCGCTGTATACTGTAATCCCCCACCAGGAGGGGTTGGAGACCTTGAGAAAAACCCTACAGGAGGGTATACATGATGGTCCCCCCACTGAATTTTTAGTGGAGTTGGCAGAACTTGTCTTACGTCACAATCACTTCTGTTATAACAAGGAGCATTATATACAACGTTCAGGGACCGCTATGGGGTCATCCCTAGCCCCCTCATACGCTAACTTGTATATGCATAGATATGAAAATGAATATATTATGCCCTTGTTTGCAGATAAAATTATATGTTTTAAAAGATTCATTGACGATGTTTTCCTAATATGGAATGGCACAGAGGCAGAGTTCACCGAGATGATCAGTTATCTAAATTCCCTAAACACTACTATTCGTTTCACCCACTGTATATCTAATGTGAGCATTAACTTTTTGGATGTTACATTATTCCGAGATGAAAAAGGCATTGGCTACACCCTTTATCGCAAAGAAACAGACCGCAATTCGTTATTATTTGCCACTAGTCATCATCCAAGTTCCTTGAAAGAGAGCTTACCTATCTCACAATTCATCCGAGTTCTACGCAACAATTCATCGGATGTTACAGCGCATAGTCAAATTGATGAGATGTGTACACGCTTTATCGAAAGAGGATACAAACAGTCCACTATCGACAGATGTCTAAATAAGGCACTCACCAGACACAAGCATGAGGAAATAAGGTCAGCACAGAGGTCTGGGTCTGATCGCATGATATTTGCCTCTACGTACAGCACGGCATCCGACGAAATGGGCCATGCTATAAAGAAATACTGGCCGATAATATCAACAGATACAAAGCTTGGTCATCTGAGCAAAAGGCCGCCCATGCAATCCTTTCGTCGAGGACCCAATCTCAAGCAATTATTGATGAGACCGCATATACAACCTGTATCCAGCAATTCTACCTGGCTCTCTACACAACGTCTTGGCTGTGTGCGGTGCACAGATTGTACGACGTGTAGATCAATGATGGTTGGTCAAACATTTCCTCATCCTCATACTGGTAAGAAGATTAAGATCCGTCATAGACTATCGTGTATGGCATCATTCGTGATCTATTTTCTAACATGTCCTTGTGGACTTTATTATGTCGGACTAACCACACGATGCTTTAGAGAGCGTATGGCGAATCACCGCCTTTCCATCCGTCAAGCTCTCGAGCAGAAAAAATCTGACAAACCTGTGGCAAAGCATTTCTTGGCACTTGGACATTCTGTGGCTAGCCTAAGGTGTATGCTCATTGACTTTATACCGCCCCCACCACGTGGTGGAGATAGAAGTAAAAAACTTCATCAGAGGGAGGCACGTTGGATCTATGATCTAGGGACATTGGCTCCAAGAGGCCTCAACGAATACATTGCGTATAATATTTTTCTCTGACAAATGTACATGTGTGTGGGACTTTGCAGCATTGATTTCTTTTTTTCTTCTTTTTTTCTTATTTTGTCTCTATGTTAGTGTTTATCGCTAATGTTTCAAAAAATTAAATTTTTTATTTTTATTTTTATTATTTTTCTTGATATTTTATATGCATAGAGTTGATTTAGGTATTGTTCACTATTGTGATGCATCAGGCAGTATTCTGAGACAAAGTATCTGTGGCGCACTTCTATACACCCATAACATATTAAGTGTATCTTGTTAGCATCCCTGTAGCGCTATTTAGTCTGTGCCAAATGTGCTTATACATAAAAGAAATTATTTTTTGCATTTTATGCACTATTTTGTGCTTATGAACATTTTCTATGCAATTGGTACATAAAACGGAATGATACTTCCGCTTCTTGGCTTGCGTTCCAGTGACCTATACAGCTGGAACGCATTACACATCCTGTATCACTTCCTTGTTGTTTTTTCGCGCCAAACAGCGCTTACTTCCGGTATGGTGTGCGTTCCACAGCGCTGGAGCGCAGGCTACTTCCGGTTTAACGGAGTTTAATGTTTTGATGCCGTTTTGGTTTTTCTTTTAATTTTTTCGATATGCTAATTTTTCTATGACTATAGCGCTATGGGAACAATACATTTAGCTGGACATTGATCCTTTGAATTAGGTCTATATACCATTTAGAGCACACTTCCGGTTTTTTGCAGAACAGGAAGTGGGTGTTGCTATCCATTACATCTGTGCTGCCATAAATAGTTGTCTCAGGTGCTGCACTAGTACACTGCCTGGTGTTCCTGGTCCTTTGATGTGACAGATTTTGTGTCTTGACAAAGGTCCCTGTGAGGACCGAAACGTCGACCATTACAATGCAATAAATCCTTGCTTCAACTACGTTTGGTGTCTATGGTGAGTGCCTGCTTCCACAAAATTGCTATATTTGGGACATTCTCCTTTAGAGCGGAGCACCACAAAGTTGTCCTTAAGAAAATGGATGGAGTGCGGTTCTTCGAATCTACTATGTATGGAGACTCTGATTTGTTCTAGATTTCTCTTTGTACCAGCACCCACGCCACCCTTGATGGGTGTTTAAACACTGAATCTCAGAGAGTGTTGAGTGACTCGGATCCAGTTACACACAGGAGTGTACACCAGCTGCATCATGTCTATGTGATACAAGCCTTTTAATATATGCTGCTTTGTCCCCAATTTTTTGTGTTTTGGGGATATCTGATCATTGCTTGGTTGAACTCTGTCCTAGTGTGCCAGCTATAGTTTTTGGATATTTATCGTTATTTGATATTGTTGTTTTTTTGTGTATGTATTGAGACATGTCGCAGACTCCAATTTCTATGGTTGATAATGTTGTACTCGAGAGAGCTCAGAATGTGCTTGTTTCCTTAACAGATGATGAAGCAGAAAAGGTGCTGTTTCACCATTCTGAATTCTTATCATTACCAGATGATAAGGCGATTGATGTGTACCATAAATTACTGAAGCTGAGAAAGAGGGAAATAGATCTTACTCTCCATGGTCAATTCTTATCCGACTACTATAGAAGTAAGAAAATCCCTAGGGGGTTCAGGGTGAGCAACACGCCCACCATCGGACGCGGTAATCTTGCCTTCTGCACCCGATGGTGTGGCGTGCTGAATAAATGTTCACTTGACCTCTTATTATTAGTCATTGAAGAGGTCGGATCAGAATTGACTAAAATTAAAACTGAGATTGCTACTCTTAATACTGCCTCTTTGCCGACTCTGACTGGAGATTCTAGCACTAATTGGCTTGAAAAACTTGGTGAACAGATCAATACATATCAAACTGATCTTATTTCTTTTAAGAAAAAGAAACTAGAAATAGTTAATCAGGACTACACAAATCATCAGGTGTATAGGTGGCTCAAAGGTGAACCCCGTAGGTACCCGAATAGGGGTGATTCTCGCCCTTATCGATCGAGGCCAAATTTTGAATATAACAGCTCCTCACAATCAAATTCTGAGAGTGAAGGCAGACCCCCTAGGGGTCCTGCGTCCTCGGGGTCATCTTCCTCTTTTTTAGGTCGGGTAACAAGAAAATTTCCAGACCCTTCGCATCGCCCACAAAGTACCCCACGCGGAGGGGCAACGGGGGGAAGAAAAAGAGGGGGACGGGGAAAATGAGTGACTTGGTCTTTAATATCTCCAGCCAGCAGTTGACAGAGGCAGAATGTGAGGTGTTAGCATTGGGCTTCTCTTTTATTCCTACTGTAAGGCCGAATAAATTTGATTGGTCTGTTGATGGCTACAAGTTTGCACGCAAATTACGTCTTCGTGAATTTTTTGGCAACAAACAATTGGAGCCATCTGAGACCAATATTAAGAAAAAATTCTCTAGAACCAGTACTTTTGATCCTCAGTCGGTTAACCCCAGTATTCGCACCTTTTCTAGACTGGTTGATCAAGAAATGTCGGCCCAACATCTGATGCCAAGATATGACAACCTCACCCCACAACAACGGTCGGCCTTGCGTGAACTTATGAGCAACAGGCAGCTCGTGTTCCGTCAGGCCGACAAAGGTGGTGGTGTTGTTGTTCAAGATTGGGTCTCGTACGACGCTGAGATACGACGTCAGTTGTCTGACTCGGTGACGTACGAGAAAGTGCCCACTAATCCCATGATGGGGATTAAAAATCTTGTTGACAAAGCTATCTGTATAGGCATTCAAGCTGGTTGGATTGATAGGGACATGGGAGCATTCCTACAGGTGGATCATCCAGTCTGTCCGTATATTTATACGTTGCCTAAGATACATAAAAGACTAGATGATCCACCTGGTCGTCCAATTATATCGGCTGTAGGCTCGGTCCTCCAGCCTCTTGCTGAGTTTATAGACAGTTTTCTGCAATTGTATGTACAGAGGATGTGGAGTTACATTAGGGACACCTCGGATTTTCTGGTGAAGGTGCTTGCCCTCGACGATATCCCGGATACAGCGATGTTTGCAACGATGGATGTCACATCGCTGTATACTGTAATCCCCCACCAGGAGGGGTTGGAGACCTTGAGAAAAACCCTACAGGAGGGTATACATGATGGTCCCCCCACTGAATTTTTAGTGGAGTTGGCAGAACTTGTCTTACGTCACAATCACTTCTGTTATAACAAGGAGCATTATATACAACGTTCAGGGACCGCTATGGGGTCATCCCTAGCCCCCTCATACGCTAACTTGTATATGCATAGATATGAAAATGAATATATTATGCCCTTGTTTGCAGATAAAATTATATGTTTTAAAAGATTCATTGACGATGTTTTCCTAATATGGAATGGCACAGAGGCAGAGTTCACCGAGATGATCAGTTATCTAAATTCCCTAAACACTACTATTCGTTTCACCCACTGTATATCTAATGTGAGCATTAACTTTTTGGATGTTACATTATTCCGAGATGAAAAAGGCATTGGCTACACCCTTTATCGCAAAGAAACAGACCGCAATTCGTTATTATTTGCCACTAGTCATCATCCAAGTTCCTTGAAAGAGAGCTTACCTATCTCACAATTCATCCGAGTTCTACGCAACAATTCATCGGATGTTACAGCGCAGAGTCAAATTGATGAGATGTGTACACGCTTTATCGAAAGAGGATACAAACAGTCCACTATCGACAGATGTCTAAATAAGGCACTCACCAGACACAAGCATGAGGAAATAAGGTCAGCACAGAGGTCTGGGTCTGATCGCATGATATTTGCCTCTACGTACAGCACGGCATCCGACGAAATGGGCCATGCTATAAAGAAATACTGGCCGATAATATCAACAGATACAAAGCTTGGTCATCTGAGCAAAAGGCCGCCCATGCAATCCTTTCGTCGAGGACCCAATCTCAAGCAATTATTGATGAGACCGCATATACAACCTGTATCCAGCAATTCTACCTGGCTCTCTACACAACGTCTTGGCTGTGTGCGGTGCACAGATTGTACGACGTGTAGATCAATGATGGTTGGTCAAACATTTCCTCATCCTCATACTGGTAAGAAGATTAAGATCCGTCATAGACTATCGTGTATGGCATCATTCGTGATCTATTTTCTAACATGTCCTTGTGGACTTTATTATGTCGGACTAACCACACGATGCTTTAGAGAGCGTATGGCGAATCACCGCCTTTCCATCCGTCAAGCTCTCGAGCAGAAAAAATCTGACAAACCTGTGGCAAAGCATTTCTTGGCACTTGGACATTCTGTGGCTAGCCTAAGGTGTATGCTCATTGACTTTATACCGCCCCCACCACGTGGTGGAGATAGAAGTAAAAAACTTCATCAGAGGGAGGCACGTTGGATCTATGATCTAGGGACATTGGCTCCAAGAGGCCTCAACGAATACATTGCGTATAATATTTTTCTCTGACAAATGTACATGTGTGTGGGACTTTGCAGCATTGATTTCTTTTTTTCTTCTTTTTTTCTTATTTTGTCTCTATGTTAGTGTTTATCGCTAATGTTTCAAAAAATTAAATTTTTTATTTTTATTTTTATTATTTTTCTTGATATTTTATATGCATAGAGTTGATTTAGGTATTGTTCACTATTGTGATGCATCAGGCAGTATTCTGAGACAAAGTATCTGTGGCGCACTTCTATACACCCATAACATATTAAGTGTATCTTGTTAGCATCCCTGTAGCGCTATTTAGTCTGTGCCAAATGTGCTTATACATAAAAGAAATTATTTTTTGCATTTTATGCACTATTTTGTGCTTATGAACATTTTCTATGCAATTGGTACATAAAACGGAATGATACTTCCGCTTCTTGGCTTGCGTTCCAGTGACCTATACAGCTGGAACGCATTACACATCCTGTATCACTTCCTTGTTGTTTTTTCGCGCCAAACAGCGCTTACTTCCGGTATGGTGTGCGTTCCACAGCGCTGGAGCGCAGGCTACTTCCGGTTTAACGGAGTTTAATGTTTTGATGCCGTTTTGGTTTTTCTTTTAATTTTTTCGATATGCTAATTTTTCTATGACTATAGCGCTATGGGAACAATACATTTAGCTGGACATTGATCCTTTGAATTAGGTCTATATACCATTTAGAGCACACTTCCGGTTTTTTGCAGAACAGGAAGTGGGTGTTGCTATCCATTACATCTGTGCTGCCATAAATAGTTGTCTCAGGTGCTGCACTAGTACACTGCCTGGTGTTCCTGGTCCTTTGATGTGACAGATTTTGTGTCTTGACAAAGGTCCCTGTGAGGACCGAAACGTCGACCATTACAATGCAATAAATCCTTGCTTCAACTACGTTTGGTGTCTATGGTGAGTGCCTGCTTCCACAAAATTGCTATATTTGGGACATTCTCCTTTAGAGCGGAGCACCACAAAGTTGTCCTTAAGAAAATGGATGGAGTGCGGTTCTTCGAATCTACTATGTATGGAGACTCTGATTTGTTCTAGATTTCTCTTTGTACCAGCACCCACGCCACCCTTGATGGGTGTTTAAACACTGAATCTCAGAGAGTGTTGAGTGACTCGGATCCAGTTACACACAGGAGTGTACACCAGCTGCATCATGTCTATGTGATACAAGCCTTTTAATATATGCTGCTTTGTCCCCAATTTTTTGTGTTTTGGGGATATCTGATCATTGCTTGGTTGAACTCTGTCCTAGTGTGCCAGCTATAGTTTTTGGATATTTATCGTTATTTGATATTGTTGTTTTTTTGTGTATGTATTGAGACATGTCGCAGACTCCAATTTCTATGGTTGATAATGTTGTACTCGAGAGAGCTCAGAATGTGCTTGTTTCCTTAACAGATGATGAAGCAGAAAAGGTGCTGTTTCACCATTCTGAATTCTTATCATTACCAGATGATAAGGCGATTGATGTGTACCATAAATTACTGAAGCTGAGAAAGAGGGAAATAGATCTTACTCTCCATGGTCAATTCTTATCCGACTACTATAGAAGTAAGAAAATCCCTAGGGGGTTCAGGGTGAGCAACACGCCCACCATCGGACGCGGTAATCTTGCCTTCTGCACCCGATGGTGTGGCGTGCTGAATAAATGTTCACTTGACCTCTTATTATTAGTCATTGAAGAGGTCGGATCAGAATTGACTAAAATTAAAACTGAGATTGCTACTCTTAATACTGCCTCTTTGCCGACTCTGACTGGAGATTCTAGCACTAATTGGCTTGAAAAACTTGGTGAACAGATCAATACATATCAAACTGATCTTATTTCTTTTAAGAAAAAGAAACTAGAAATAGTTAATCAGGACTACACAAATCATCAGGTGTATAGGTGGCTCAAAGGTGAACCCCGTAGGTACCCGAATAGGGGTGATTCTCGCCCTTATCGATCGAGGCCAAATTTTGAATATAACAGCTCCTCACAATCAAATTCTGAGAGTGAAGGCAGACCCCCTAGGGGTCCTGCGTCCTCGGGGTCATCTTCCTCTTTTTTAGGTCGGGTAACAAGAAAATTTCCAGACCCTTCGCATCGCCCACAAAGTACCCCACGCGGAGGGGCAACGGGGGGAAGAAAAAGAGGGGGACGGGGAAAATGAGTGACTTGGTCTTTAATATCTCCAGCCAGCAGTTGACAGAGGCAGAATGTGAGGTGTTAGCATTGGGCTTCTCTTTTATTCCTACTGTAAGGCCGAATAAATTTGATTGGTCTGTTGATGGCTACAAGTTTGCACGCAAATTACGTCTTCGTGAATTTTTTGGCAACAAACAATTGGAGCCATCTGAGACCAATATTAAGAAAAAATTCTCTAGAACCAGTACTTTTGATCCTCAGTCGGTTAACCCCAGTATTCGCACCTTTTCTAGACTGGTTGATCAAGAAATGTCGGCCCAACATCTGATGCCAAGATATGACAACCTCACCCCACAACAACGGTCGGCCTTGCGTGAACTTATGAGCAACAGGCAGCTCGTGTTCCGTCAGGCCGACAAAGGTGGTGGTGTTGTTGTTCAAGATTGGGTCTCGTACGACGCTGAGATACGACGTCAGTTGTCTGACTCGGTGACGTACGAGAAAGTGCCCACTAATCCCATGATGGGGATTAAAAATCTTGTTGACAAAGCTATCTGTATAGGCATTCAAGCTGGTTGGATTGATAGGGACATGGGAGCATTCCTACAGGTGGATCATCCAGTCTGTCCGTATATTTATACGTTGCCTAAGATACATAAAAGACTAGATGATCCACCTGGTCGTCCAATTATATCGGCTGTAGGCTCGGTCCTCCAGCCTCTTGCTGAGTTTATAGACAGTTTTCTGCAATTGTATGTACAGAGGATGTGGAGTTACATTAGGGACACCTCGGATTTTCTGGTGAAGGTGCTTGCCCTCGACGATATCCCGGATACAGCGATGTTTGCAACGATGGATGTCACATCGCTGTATACTGTAATCCCCCACCAGGAGGGGTTGGAGACCTTGAGAAAAACCCTACAGGAGGGTATACATGATGGTCCCCCCACTGAATTTTTAGTGGAGTTGGCAGAACTTGTCTTACGTCACAATCACTTCTGTTATAACAAGGAGCATTATATACAACGTTCAGGGACCGCTATGGGGTCATCCCTAGCCCCCTCATACGCTAACTTGTATATGCATAGATATGAAAATGAATATATTATGCCCTTGTTTGCAGATAAAATTATATGTTTTAAAAGATTCATTGACGATGTTTTCCTAATATGGAATGGCACAGAGGCAGAGTTCACCGAGATGATCAGTTATCTAAATTCCCTAAACACTACTATTCGTTTCACCCACTGTATATCTAATGTGAGCATTAACTTTTTGGATGTTACATTATTCCGAGATGAAAAAGGCATTGGCTACACCCTTTATCGCAAAGAAACAGACCGCAATTCGTTATTATTTGCCACTAGTCATCATCCAAGTTCCTTGAAAGAGAGCTTACCTATCTCACAATTCATCCGAGTTCTACGCAACAATTCATCGGATGTTACAGCGCAGAGTCAAATTGATGAGATGTGTACACGCTTTATCGAAAGAGGATACAAACAGTCCACTATCGACAGATGTCTAAATAAGGCACTCACCAGACACAAGCATGAGGAAATAAGGTCAGCACAGAGGTCTGGGTCTGATCGCATGATATTTGCCTCTACGTACAGCACGGCATCCGACGAAATGGGCCATGCTATAAAGAAATACTGGCCGATAATATCAACAGATACAAAGCTTGGTCATCTGAGCAAAAGGCCGCCCATGCAATCCTTTCGTCGAGGACCCAATCTCAAGCAATTATTGATGAGACCGCATATACAACCTGTATCCAGCAATTCTACCTGGCTCTCTACACAACGTCTTGGCTGTGTGCGGTGCACAGATTGTACGACGTGTAGATCAATGATGGTTGGTCAAACATTTCCTCATCCTCATACTGGTAAGAAGATTAAGATCCGTCATAGACTATCGTGTATGGCATCATTCGTGATCTATTTTCTAACATGTCCTTGTGGACTTTATTATGTCGGACTAACCACACGATGCTTTAGAGAGCGTATGGCGAATCACCGCCTTTCCATCCGTCAAGCTCTCGAGCAGAAAAAATCTGACAAACCTGTGGCAAAGCATTTCTTGGCACTTGGACATTCTGTGGCTAGCCTAAGGTGTATGCTCATTGACTTTATACCGCCCCCACCACGTGGTGGAGATAGAAGTAAAAAACTTCATCAGAGGGAGGCACGTTGGATCTATGATCTAGGGACATTGGCTCCAAGAGGCCTCAACGAATACATTGCGTATAATATTTTTCTCTGACAAATGTACATGTGTGTGGGACTTTGCAGCATTGATTTCTTTTTTTCTTCTTTTTTTCTTATTTTGTCTCTATGTTAGTGTTTATCGCTAATGTTTCAAAAAATTAAATTTTTTATTTTTATTTTTATTATTTTTCTTGATATTTTATATGCATAGAGTTGATTTAGGTATTGTTCACTATTGTGATGCATCAGGCAGTATTCTGAGACAAAGTATCTGTGGCGCACTTCTATACACCCATAACATATTAAGTGTATCTTGTTAGCATCCCTGTAGCGCTATTTAGTCTGTGCCAAATGTGCTTATACATAAAAGAAATTATTTTTTGCATTTTATGCACTATTTTGTGCTTATGAACATTTTCTATGCAATTGGTACATAAAACGGAATGATACTTCCGCTTCTTGGCTTGCGTTCCAGTGACCTATACAGCTGGAACGCATTACACATCCTGTATCACTTCCTTGTTGTTTTTTCGCGCCAAACAGCGCTTACTTCCGGTATGGTGTGCGTTCCACAGCGCTGGAGCGCAGGCTACTTCCGGTTTAACGGAGTTTAATGTTTTGATGCCGTTTTGGTTTTTCTTTTAATTTTTTCGATATGCTAATTTTTCTATGACTATAGCGCTATGGGAACAATACATTTAGCTGGACATTGATCCTTTGAATTAGGTCTATATACCATTTAGAGCACACTTCCGGTTTTTTGCAGAACAGGAAGTGGGTGTTGCTATCCATTACATCTGTGCTGCCATAAATAGTTGTCTCAGGTGCTGCACTAGTACACTGCCTGGTGTTCCTGGTCCTTTGATGTGACAGATTTTGTGTCTTGACAAAGGTCCCTGTGAGGACCGAAACGTCGACCATTACAATGCAATAAATCCTTGCTTCAACTACGTTTGGTGTCTATGGTGAGTGCCTGCTTCCACAAAATTGCTATATTTGGGACATTCTCCTTTAGAGCGGAGCACCACAAAGTTGTCCTTAAGAAAATGGATGGAGTGCGGTTCTTCGAATCTACTATATATATATATATATATATATATACATTTATAGTTCAACCTTACTATAGAGGCCAATCAGAAGGTGCTCAGAAAGCTCTAAGTAGCATAGAGAGGTTAAGCTATGGACTGAAATCAGAGGCCATTACCGTAACATATGAGTATGAATTATGTTCTAGTGGTCCAGTACTCAGACCAACCAAGCCACTTGATTAGTGGATTGGAGGTCGAGGGAGAGTAGCGCACTCCAGGGGTTTTATATTCGCAGTGGCTTTAAACAGCTTGTTCGATTTGGAGGATGGTTGGGATTCGGGTGGAACGCCAATACTGTGCATCAAGGTTTTAGATGCGATCAAAATATGGCCTACGATACAGATGGAGCCGGCTTTATCTTTGCCCGGCGCTCGCCAGAGACTCCTCCTTGCATACGTTTTTAACTAGATGCGATGCAATCTAGTTCAAATCACACAGAGCACATCTAACTCTCTCTGCACATGTTACATCTGACCCCCCCTGCAGTGCACATGGTTTTGTCCATTTGAGACGGAATTTGCCTTTGCAAGTGAACCAGAATAACCCCTATAATACCTGACCACTTCTTCAGGCTACTAAATTTGCTAGGTCCCCATACAAAACCGGAAAAGGCTATGTGGATTACAGTTACATAGAAAAGCCACCTACGTTCAAAAGGTTGGTAAATATAAGTGGGTGCAGTTTCCAGCCTTGGGGAGAGATAAAGTACCAACCATCATCTGCTAACTATCCATTTTCAAACAGGTGTTAGAGCAGTTTTAAACAACGGGAAGAATTGTATTGCTATTCCATTATGATGTGTTGTTTGTGCGGGTCTGGTACAATATGCCGGTGGTCGGAATCCCGGCGGTCGAAATACCGACGCCGGAATCCCGACCACCGCAATGCTGACAAGGGGGGGCCGTGGTTTGCCCCCCCCTTGCGGGCTTGCTGCGCTCGCCACTATTTTATTCTCCGTCTATGGGTGTCGTGGACACCCATAGAGGGACAAAGTGCCGGCATTGCGGCGGTCAGGGTTCCGGCGCTGGATTCCGACCCGTTTGTGCAACAAAAAATATCCGTATGATGTGAAAAATTGATGTCAATAAAATGGGTCTCTATACGGTTATTTAGGAAGTTATGATCCACTTACATTTCCCCATTCTTATAAACACAGGCACATGTCTAACAATATTATTTAACAGTGCCGCATGTAACTAATTTGGTTTGTAAAGATTATGGGTGATTCTGCGCTCACTGAGGGGCAGATTTATTAAGCTCGGTGAAGTGATAAAGTGTCTGGTTTTTATCACCGGCCAATCAGCTACTAACTGTGAAGTTACAGGCTTGGTTTGAAAAATGACAGGTAGGAGCTGATTGGCTGGTGATAAAAAACAGACACTTTATCACTTCACCGAGCTTAATAAATCTACCCCTGAGTCTGGAAGCTGACGTGGAACCCCGGATGGACTAAGATTACAAAACACAGCTGTTCCACCAAACCTGATTTACCTTGATAAAGACATGGACATTCTGTACAGATGTTTTGAATACCGGGCTTGTCCCATATACCTAACCTCACCTCCAGATGAGATTGTTGTACTCTGACCTGCTACATTACGGACGTCATAAGACGGAACGACGATGGTAAGGATTACAAATTGCATCTTCTCTTTGACCAGGCTATTGGCTGCAGATCTGGTTCTGATGTGATTTTGGATGAAGACTTCCAAGTCTCCCCTTGGGCTATCAGGTAACACAATAAAACTGATTTGTCCCAGGAAAGCCTTGGGGTTATAAGGGTGCCACGTACAATAAAGTCCACAGAGTAGATTTGTACCCAGCTCATTATTTTACCTAATGGCTTTTCTGTGTGTGCATCTGCTGCACTGGGAGGAATAATAGTGTATTACACAGAATATCCTATGAGCCCTAGTCTTTACCATGACTTCATCATTTAGCAATGAGGATTTGCAGCTGTGTGTTGCTTGTACAGGTCATACAATGAAACAAATTAACCCGGCAAGAAAAAAAAAGTTTGGGGACCCTGGAGGGATCCGTGGGGTATTTTGCAAGCTGTAACAGCCCCTTAACCATTAACCATTACAGAGGTCTTGCAATTTTTTGAATAAATTGTACTGAAAAAAATCTGTAGAATCAATAAATGTGATTTATACAATTTGTTAATACTGATTTAATTGGGCTCTATGTATCCAACCTGTCAAATTAAAAACAGAACACATAACACACAGGGATGCGTTCAGAATGCCAGCAGTCATAATAGTGGCACCAAATTTCCGACCAACGGTCGCAACAGCGGCGCCAAAATCCCAACAGCCGGCATCGTAACCGTAAGTATGCTGGGGACCGTTAACCTTACTGTATGGGAAGGGGGGAGTTAGTTTTAGGCACTTGGGGGGGGGGTGTTATGATTGGAGGGATTTTTTAACTCAATACTATAAATGCTGCAATGACTTGATATATAAAATTAAGGAAATTGATGGAGCCAACAAATACCCCTTTTACACTAAAACGCCTAGTTGCACCCAGGTTTTTGGACCCAGGGACCTCTACCCTGGTCAGGACCTGGGTAGAAGTCCCATGTAAAGGTACACGGGTTTTTTACACCTTTTTTGCGGCGGTATAAAAGTTGTATAACAAAACCTATTTTCTGCTCTTGTCAACACGCACCTGTTTTTACACCGGTATGGACCATTTATCTGGCTTCAAAGACGTCTATTGCTGTAGGAAGGAGCAAGATGATCATCGTGGACTGTTCTGAATGTGGACTATTCACAGGAAGGCTTTTGTATAAATCATTCTAATGATCCTCAAGACTTAGCATCTAGGGATGATTCTCACTTACCCCTGAGTAAGTGCGTGAGTTCTTTGATGTGCTTCGGAGTCACAGTGTTGTCTTCTGGATTTAGGGGCATGGGATCAACTAGAAAGAACTCTTCTGTTATCTGAACAGTATCTTCACTTCCCTTTGTGAATTCAGGTTCTCCATGTAATTAAAATGTGATCTTGCCAGGCTAGCAAACTGCAGAGTAACCCCTATGACTTATACTTTGGCTATTTTTTTCTGGCTTTGATTCCACTAAGGTTATGGGTGGTGGGGGGGTCTCAAAAATAAGGCTGTCTATGAGGAAGACATTTTTGTTGTACTTAATGAAGGTGGCGGCTGTGGAATGTCTAAGATGCCACATTTTCACAAGACAGTTGGTATTGGTGGCAGTATGGGTTGGGGGGGGGGGGCAGTAAGTTGAAGCTTTGCCTAGGGATCCAAGAAGCCGTACACAGGTCCTGTGCCCCACACTGTACCCTTGATGATACTGTAGCATTATCCGGGTTCAGTATGATTTTCTGACATTCAAAATACTGATGGTAAAAATAACAATAAGCAATGGCAGACAGTCAAAATACTGACATGTTCAAAATACCAACATTCATTATGCCGACATGGTCAAAATGCTGAAATTTAAAATGTCAGCATGTCAAAAAGTTGCCTTTTTTGGGGTGTTTACGTCGACAGGTATTTTGACCGTCTGGCAATGGTTGTCGGGATTTTGGACCATCGGTAAATTGACTGCATCCTCGTTATCTCGCTCACCTCTGTGTCCATAGCATAACATAGAACACAAAAGTACACTTATAACTTATTCAATAAAAGCTTATTCATTTTTTTGATGGCAGATTGTCATGTGTTATCCTTTCTACAAGAGATATCAGCATAAACACAGCTATCCGTGGGAACAAGACAATTTTCGCTTACAGTAACAGTATGCTTCACTGACACTAGTGTTAGCAACTCTACACAATGCCGTCCTATTCAGCCGTGTGTGACTGGTGTACTGGAGGTTCCATCAATCAGCAGGATCTCAGCACCTCAAGGGACAGCTCCAGAGACAGGTGGTAAACAGGAAAAAAGTTATCAGAGATATTTAAAGGGAGCACGAATGACTTCATCTCTTATTTTTCCAGTAAAAAATGCCCATAAATTACTCTGCATATTTAACTGAGCTGAGGAATATATATTGGCGCTATACATCAACGATGTTTATCTGTGAGGCGCCGCAGTCAGAATGAAGAATCGTAGAAGATAAAAATGATACGTAAAGTGACAGTTACACAAGGCTGCTCCAGATGTTGTTAGATACAGATATTAAATAGAGGGTAGAGAGGGTCCTGCTCGTGAGAGCTTCCAGTCTAGTCCATTCATTGGGTCACAACCAGAAGCAATCGAAGTCTGGGAGGTGCCCATGCATTGATGTCAACGGGCCCTCTCTAGGATAAGGAAAATATGGATGGTTCTGTGTATACATACAGGGGCACAGAGAAGGGGCGGGTACTAATTATCGAGGCCTGGTCTGGTTGGAGGGGCTCAGGACCACTGTCCCCCTTTTTTTCTTACCTGTCAGTGGCAGCAGCCATTCTCCCTAACTTAGATCATGCAGCAGTCTCCACTAGCAACAGGATGTGTGGTGGTGAAGGGATATTGCACTGTCCACCTGGATGGAGGGCTAAGGAGGAGCCATGCAGTGTCGGACTGGGGCATATAGGGCCCACTAGGGAAATGTAGAAGTTGTGTCTCACATTAAGGGGTGTGGCCAGTACCCATAGCAGTCTGCCAAACCACTGTATATATTGTTATAATGGACCGAGAGATGTATGTGGGGGAAGCATATAGACTATTGAATGATCAAGAGTCTTACTGTAGACTTCCTCGTGACCCTACAGAAATGTATAAAAAAGAACTTGAAACCCTGTTAGGAGAAGGTCTTAGGTCCAAAAGTATTAATCTAGAGGAATATAAATATCTGCTGAATGACACCCCTAGAACGGCAACGTTCTATCACATCCCAAAAATACATAAGAATGTTACATGCCCTCCGGGACGTCCAATTGTGAGTGGGATAGGCTCTCTGTGTTCTAGAATGTCGGAATATGTAGACAAATACATTAAAGGGTATGTGCCAAAAATCAACACATACATCCAGGATACAACCCATGTTTTGCAGATCTTAAATGAAGTTGAATGGCAGACAGGGTATAAGTGGTGCACGGTGGACGTGCAGGCTCTGTACACCGAGATACCACACTCTAAAAGAATAGAGGTAATCAGGGAGAGACTAACAGATGATCCCGAGGTTGACACTACAAAAGTAGATTTCATATGTAAATGCCTGGAGTATGTTTTGAAATATAATTATTTTGGTTTTCTTGAAGATTTTTTTGTACAGCTGTGTGGGACAGCTATGGGCAGTATTTGTGCCCCTAGCCTGGCAAACTTGTACATGAGTCATTGGGAGAGAGGTGTGTTACAAGGACCATACAAGGATAACCTAAAATTATTCAAGCGATATATCGATGACATCTTGATCGTGTGGGATGGTAGCAGCACAGAATTTGAAAGCTTTATGAGTACTATTAACATCAATGACTACAACTTAAGCTTCACCCACACGATCAATGAGTCAGAGATCGAGTTCCTTGATTTGGCCATTAGCACGGGAAATTTTCTAGTGAGTGGCAAAATTGAAACACACACCCACTTCAAGAAGGTAGACAGCAACAGCTATCTTGACTTTTTCAGCTGTCACTTACCCAGGTGGAAACAAAACATACCTTTCTCGCAATTTACAAGATTGCGTAGAAATTGCACCACTGTAGAAGCTTATGATGAACAGGCTGGTATATATGTGGAAAGATTTGATGAAAAAGGGTATCCACATGAAATTATACAAGATGCCAACTTGAAAGCTAGGAACAAAGACAGAACCGAACTTCTCACATATAAGCAGAAAAACAGAAAAACTGATAAAATATTTTGCCCATTCATAACCAAATATAATAGCAACGAAAAAGATATAAATAAATTTTTAAAAAAACATTGGCATGTGTTGAAGTTGGATGCCATTCTTTCTGAACACCTTCCTGATCACCCTGATATCATATACAAAAAGGCTAATAACATCAAAACCATGATATCAAAGAGCCAGTTGGAAAAAGTCCCTGTGAATGCTCCACCAACTATGTTTGGGGGCATTCTTGGATCATATCCTTGTGGCAGTTGTAAGATCTGTCCATTAATGGAACGAGGAGCCAAGGTCTTTCATAGCTCACAGAAAACTGAGCAGTATAAAATTAAGAGCCTAATTAATTGTAACACCTCGTTCGTTGTATATATGCTGGAATGTCCGTGTGGGCTCCAGTACATCGGAAAAACTAAAAGATCTTTGAAAATCCGGGTACTGGAGCACACACGGAATATTAAAAATAGAGTCCAGAACCATAGCATCCCACGGCATTTTGCTGAATGCCACAATGGAGATGCGTCCCTTTTGAAATTTAAGGCTATTGAACATATTCCAATCGATAAAAGGGGAGGAGACAGAGAGAACAGATTGTCCAGACGGGAGACCTACTGGATTATCACTCTCAACACAGTGATGCCCAGAGGTCTCAATAAGAACTATGAGATAACTCCGTTTATTTAGAAAGAAATTGTACCATCGATAGTGTATTAGATATCTCCCCCCACTATCGTCCCTATGCGGTTGCATAACATCGTTATTCAGGGCTTGTGATATATGAAGAGGTCCTTCTTTGGTTTCCTTTGTCTCCTGGCATAATTTGTATTGTAATTCATTTTTTTCCTGGTTCATCATGTTTATCATGGATTGCTTCTCTTTACCCACTGATTTTTTATGTTTTTTTTTTTTTATTGTTTGAGTATTGTATGAGCTATTATGGATCATTCTCTGTGACCTTATGATAACAGCTATGTGCAAAATGTTATATTGAATTATATCTGATGACATTCCCTGTGTTAGATATATGAAAAAGTTTTAGCTATTACATATAGTCACTGCCTGGTTATAGATTAACGCGATCATCGCTGCCTATATGAGTTCTGTACATATGAAATTTCTTGCTTTTGAAGCCATACCTATAGTGGCCTATCGATACATATCGATTTTCATTATCGTTTGAGTATTGCATGAGCTACTATGGATCGTTCTCATTGACCTTATGATAACAGCTATGTGCAAAATGTTATATTTAATTATATCTGATGACATTCCTTGTGTTAGATATATGAAAAAGCTTCAGCTATGACATATAGTCACTGCTTGGTTATAGAGTAATGCGATCACCGTTGCCTATATGAGTTCTGTATATATAAAATTCCTTGCAGTTGAGGTCATATCTATAGTGGCCTATCGATAGATATATAAAAATGTGTAATTTTTTGATGTATGCTCCTCCATGTAAAGTGGTTCCCAATTTCTCATTATAAGGGTAATACATAGCCTTATAGTCCACTCTAGTAACTGTCTCATTTTTCAAAGACCAGATCCACTTTTTTATATGTGTTTATATGCATTTTCCATACAGATATCCTATTTATATTTATATGTATATTTTTATATTACCATATACATATATTTTGATATATGCTTGCATATCCCTATTTTTCTTATATATTTATCCCCATATAATTTAGTGTATTACAAATAATTCTAAAAATAATTTTATGAAAAAGGTTCTTTAAAACCGACTTAAAATATTATTATTGGCGATTAGAAATATATGGTAGAGAATCGCCTTTTAAATATTCTAGCACTCCAACTCTATCTTCCGTTTTCCGTTTTCTTTTTTATTGCATTGGCAACACATCTTTTTCTACTTCATACTATATGTATCCTTTCTCTATTTTATGGGAGCTACCACTATTGCTGATCTGAGTACTGGTCACACCCGCAGATAGAGAGCAGGTGGATGCGCCCGGTTCATGAGAAGCTGGGAAGCTCTAATTATAGCACCTGTATAATGGTATAAATGTTTGATGCGGCATCATGCAGACCACCCCACTGACGAAGTCCATCGACGAAACGCGTAGGGGCGTGGTCTGTGTGACGCATCTGTGAGTCCGCTGTGTTCACGCTGTTTGGAAGCCCCGCTGCTGAGACGCTGAGGCGCCGGCGTCTTGCTGAGTGGTACCGTGAGTGACACGTTTAAAATTCTGGGCATGCAGTATTGAACCAGTGGATTGTTTTACATATCTTGTGGTATTCAGCCCACACCGGATGATTACTTCGGTACGGGCTTTATCTTCTCCGTGGGAGAAAAGTTTTTAAAGTGATTTCCACGTTTTTATTAAAACGATATTACACCATGAAGCGCCCCCTCTGTTTGTTTTAGGTGGAGTTTTTATATATATATATATATATATAGTTTTTTGGAGAGACCGAACTCGCACAATATGAAGGCAACAGTGGGGTGCCCAACAAAGAGAATGTGTACCCACAATATATCTATTCTCCCCAGTCGGCAGATTGGGGATGTGGGGCACTCGCCACAACACAGCTCAATGGGAGGTGTGTCATTACTACAAAGTCAACAATCATCCACAAGTTGGTATCAAATTGATAAAAGGATTAAAGAGTATTTATTTATAATCCAATCACATGCCCCGACGTTTCGGTCCAAACAGGAGGACCTTTTTCAAGGAGCTAGATGTGAAGTCAAAAACCAGCATCAGGCGATGAAAGGGAATGAGTACCTCTTCCTAGAGGCTGTCCGCTCTAGGAAGAGGTACTCATTCCCTTTCATCGCCTGATGCTGGTTTTTGACTTCACATCTAGCTCCTTGAAAAAGGTCCTCCTGTTTGGACCGAAACGTCGGGGCATGTGATTGGATTATAAATAAATACTCTTTAATCCTTTTATCAATTTGATACCAACTTGTGGATGATTGTTGACTTTGTAGTAACGACACACCTCCCATTGAGCTGTGTTGTGGCGAGTGCCCCACATCCCCAATCTGCCGACTGGGGAGAATAGATATATATATATATATATATAGTAAATACTGCAAGAACATGCCGGTGCCGGACGGCTCCCCGACAGTCGGGATTCCGACAGTCATTACTCCCTCGTGGGGGTCATTGCGCTACCCCCGCTGTGCAGTCGGGATTCCGACGTCTGAGTAATGATTGTCGGAATCCCGACTGTCGGTCTATCATACCACACCCAGAACATGCATGAGAATGTACCAGATTAATGACAGCATCACTTACGGTTCCATCTGTAGCATCATTGGCATCTCCTCATGCTTTTGCCTGACCAGCAATCCACTGGGAGCTACATGCGTTGCCCTCAGACATCAGCAATCATCTGCCCGCGCTGACACGGGTGGAGGGAGTAATGGCATTAATCCTACAGGTGGTTGTGGGAACCCCGGAGACAGTACACAGCAAGCGGCCAGACACAGAGGGAACCGATTCCTGACCTCACACTACTCCTTTGAGTGAGGTTCAATGAGCCCGGGGCTGGTTATGCTGAGGAGTGGGAACCCCACGCCGTTTGTTTTAACTAAATACCACACACTTCCATGTCCAAAAAAATCACACATTTTCGTTACTAAAAACCACAATAAATCACATGCGAATTCCTACTTTGTCTAAAAATTTGACCCCTTATTTTATTACATTTGCGATTTCTGGCCAAAAATCGCATATGTGAAATGTGCAATTTGGTGCGATTTTTTAATTATTTAATTAATTAATGTTACCTGTTATGGCGCTGTATGAACATGCAATGTTGCACAATCATTACAGCAGAGTGATGATCTAAATGGAATGCTGGGACTGAAGTGTTATCGCCGCACCTGGGGTTCCTCCCACTGTGGGTACGCAGCTGATCCAATAAGAAATACGGCTGCTGTGTCGGTACCTTTAGTTATAGCTTCTTTCATGTTCTCCTGTAAATATGCCCCTTCATGCATTCCACAGGATCCTAGTACAAAGGAGAATGTTCCTGGTGGATAGGTCAGGTCACAGCTAGATAACTCACTAAAGCCGCCTCACACTGATGGGGCATTGGGCACACAAGTGTGTGTCAGCAGAGTTCAAGTTCTAAATTATTATTCCTGCAAATGGAATGTTTCATGTGTTTTCCAAATTAATATTTAGCTTTTTAATTTTACAGCAAATTATGGCCAGGGCCGGACTGGCCATCTGGCACTTCTGGCAAATGCCAGAAGGGCCGATGGCCTTGTGGGCCGATTTTTTGCAGCCAGATGTGTGCCATTTAATAGTTTGGCTGCGGTGCGCAGAGTTCAGAATGCGCCGGTACATAAGAGAGAGAGAAACTCCGGCCGGAACTGGAAGCAGACGGTGCTTACAAACACTTTGCGCGCCTCACTTCACAGCAGCTGCGCTGTGACCCGGCCGTGACATTCTGCTTCCTGCGGCTGTGACTGTCCCTGTGCTGACAGAGCAGCTACCCTTTCGGCTGCTGCTAATGTGTATTTCTGGGCTGGGCTCCCTGGCGGCGAATGTACTCAGCTATGTACGGCGGACGCGGGGATGGCAGTTAGCAGGACAGCGCTGAGACCGTTTTTCTGCCTGCCTCGCTGCTCCTGGCCACAGTGATCAGATAGGCTGTCTGATCACTGTGGCCAGGAACAGCGCGGCTGGTGAAAAGCGGGGGTCGGAGATGACAGGACGCGGTAAGCAGGGGGGGAAAGGAGAAGAGGGCAGATGAGAGAGCACCAAGCCCCAGTGCTCACCTCCGCCGGCTATCATCCCCCGCTGTGTCAGCTTCCCCTGATCCCCGTACGGCGCTGCCGCCACTCCGCTCGATCTAAGGTGCCTGCTGGCATTTAGGGGGGGGGGGGGTGGCAGATTTTTTGGGGGGCAGGGGGGAGCAAAATTGCTAGTTACGCCACTAATTGGGTCCCTGGCTTCGTCATACACTGTTCATGCACAGCCGCAGGCACCAGGGCTGGGACCACGGGACTGCCCTCTACAGAGCCGGCCAAGCAGTCCTCGTGTCCAGAACCAGGTTTAGGGAGAGATCATGGCTGATTGCTGCAGGTCAGAGAAGGTCTCACTGCGGCTGACCGTCCTCCTTCCCCCCATCCCTATTAAGTCACAGTGGCAGCCCGGTCCCTGCTGCCCAACGCCAAGAAACTTCTGGCAACAAGAATGAAACTCCTGGCAACGAGCATGTAGGTAAGAGGAAGTTATGTGGAATTATATGTAATATATTATGGTGTGTGTATAATATGTAAAGGGCATTGCGCTGTGTTATAAAGTATGAAATGGGCATTGCGTTGTGTTATATAGTATGCAATGGGCATTGCAGTGTGCTGTTTAGTATGTAATGGTCATTACGGTGTGTTGTATAATATGTCATTGGCATTACGGTGTGTTGCATAGTATGTAATGGGCATTACGGTGTGCTGTATAGTATGTAATGGGCATTACGGTGTGCTGTATAGTATGTAATGGGCATTACGGTGTGTTCCATAATGTGTAATGCCTCCTTTTTGTGATGCCACGCCTCCTCTCCATGAGGCCACGCCCCCTTTTTGCCACGCGGCTTCGCCGCGCAAGGGTCCCGCCTACTTCAGGTGGGCCTGTGTGCTGAAAAATGCCAGGGCCGATTTCTGGTCCCAGTCCGGCCCTGATTATGGCTATTACTTTTGTATTGTATTGTATGCTGGTCTTGATGACTCCTACTTCATATCTGCCCCTTCAGTGACACCACCCAATCAGAGGTGCCAGAAGTGGGTAACTGGCAATAAAAGAGTGCCCGTAATGCATGAGGCAGAGTGACTTTTTTTAATGAAAGCAACTGATGAATGGGCAGATGTCATTTATTGGGGGATGGGGGGCTTGTAAGAGAATTGTAAGGAAGGCATTTTCATGATCCACTAATGAGTTCTGGCCAGGGTTGCCTACTTATTTCAGATAACCATGAGGCTTCCGAAAATAGGGTCACCCTCCCGGCCCCCTGGAAAGGTAGGCAAGGTGGGCCTACCCGCAGTGTAGACGGAGGCGGCGCTTGGAGATGACATCATCTCCAAGCATCAGACCGCGATCACCCCCACTGGGACCGCTGAAAGCTGCGCTGGGGGCAAGACAGAGTAAAGCAGACAGCATTGGAGGCCGTGTGTGCCCCCTATCCAACCTGCAGACGCTGCGGTCTGCAGGTTGGGATTCCCCCATTGATGTAAATGGGATGACCCGGCGTACCCGTTTACACTGCCCTCTACCCAGGACCTAGCCGCGTTCTACACAGGTCAGGACCTGGGTAGAAGTCCTGTGTACAGGGACACGGCTTGACCCATTTACACCGCCGCTGACCAGAGTCTGACCCGCCGCTGACCTGTGTATTTGCGGCGGTGTAAAAGGGGTATTAGTAAACTTTACACTTGGAGTCTATAAATCACATAATAAATGAATACACCAAAGACCTTACCTTAGCTGTTGCAAAAAAGTTATGTTAGATTTTAGCCAAATCATTGAAATGTTATTTCTAAATATAAGTGTCAGTGTTCAAATCTGATTTATTACATAGGAGAAATCTCTGTTAGTTTTAGTTATTGTTTTAGAGGCAGAAGACGTCAATTAAATTAGTTCTAGACTTTTAGTAATTCTACAATATTTAAACCCATTTCATAGATCTTTGTGGCTATGAAGAGAGAGCTGTAGGCTCTCCTTGCGCAAATGTGGTCATTGCAGGAACATTGTTTGTGTAACCTAATAACGTTATTTCTACTCTTGTGCTGGAGAATAGGCGTTCTGTAACGTTACACTGGAACAATTAGATTATAAGCTCTTATGCGCAGGGAGCTTCTCTTCCTTGTGTTACAGTCCGTTTCTGCTATGGCGATCCCAGGTGACTCGCGTATACTCACGCCATTCTTACATTTCTAGATTGTTATGCTTTGCATATTTTGTGTTGTTATACGAAAGAAAGTCTTCTCTGTACAATATGGAATAGTAAATCTGGAACGAATTGAAGGGAATGCAGAGGGCGTGCAAGCATCTCAAGCATGGGGGGGGGGGTGCAGTTGAGAGTACCCCTCTGCCCGCCACTGCTTTGCTCCCTGCTGGAGAATAGAAGCTGGGTGTATGTAAACAGTGTCTATTCAGAGAGACAGAGGGGCTGGGGTCATGGCCAGCAGCTAACACAGCTCTGACCTTGCCCCCATAATGACAAAAAAACAAGGGTGTGACTTGTGGCCGCGGCATCCCTGCACCCTTTGACTGAGGGCATGACCCCTTTTCAGGCCAAGCATCCCTATCTCTAAAGTCGCAATGTTGGTAGGCCTGACTAATATGTAGATGCAGCAGGAAGCGTCTGATATAAGTAGGTGCCTCCTGCTTGTATTAGTGATTGGTGCTGTGTCCTAGGACGCATCATCGGATCACCTGAAACCCCACTGACAGGCTGCAGCAGTTCCTACAAAGAGGCCAGGAAATCTCCATCTTCTTCTTCATAGCTCCCATTGCTCTCTATTACCCCAAACCCCTTCCTGCTGCAAAGGCTGCAGACACTCAATCAATTGACATATGAAGCTGTTCTGCTTCCGAAGTAACCGGATTTTTACCGTACAAGCGCAGCACGGGTCCAGCCGCACAATAAGAGGGAAATCCCATCTAGCAAATAGACGTGTACAGCTGCAAATATGTCCACATCCCATTGCAAGCGGCTTACCCTCAAATGGATTTTACACTGAGCAAAACTCAACACAGGGTATCCAGAGACTTACTCTGTGCTGCCATGACAACAAGCTTATCCGGCCTGGAGCTGATGTCACAAACCTACCTCTAAAACGCTAGCATTTTCCTAGGCATGTCTGCATTTTCTTAGCACCCCCAGATGCCTTCTTCCTCTCATTCACCTTGTGACCAGCCAGCGTTTGAAAAAAGAAGCAGGAGTCCAGCAGGAGTCAAAACGATAATTGAGAATTAGTGGCCATGCGATCAGGTGTGAATCACCCCCCATATTAGTTCCATTTGCCCATATTATATCCATACAGTAGTAGTAAACCTTACAAAAGTTATGCCACAGTTCAGTAATGCTCCTTACACACATTATGCCGACAAAGTAGTGCCTGTGGCTGCTTGGGAGTAGGAACCATGCTGGTTGCCATGGACACAGTTCCCCATCACCTGCCGTATCTCCTCCTGCTTGCCCATCGTCTCAAGCAAGTGGGCAGTGTAGCAAATGACAGTAGGCTGTATGTGGATGTGATGCGGGGTCAGGGTCATGGTGGATGTATTGGGGTGCAGCCAGTTCTCCACCCACAGTGCACCACGCTAGTTACAGCCCTGTTGATTGTGTTAATGGTGGAAAGGAACCATATAAATGTACTGTACCCTCACAAAGAGGAAACTAAGTAAAAACACAATGATCACAAGTGTTCCTGGAGTGTATTTGCACTTTGCAGATTGAAACCTGGCTGTCATAATTCCATCATTTTGTTTTCATGGTAACAACACACATATTCTTCATAGTTAAAAACCAGTGATCTAATGCATCCCGGGGCTTCTCAATAACTCCGTAGAGCTAGCAGCTTGGCTAGAACGTATCTGTCATTCATCTGCTTCATTTTGAATAAACAAAAGATGCTTCCAGAAGCGAGAGCCCCAATGTCTATCCGCCTTTCCTGCCGCGGAACGGTTCATTATGTGCTTTTATTAGGGGAAAAACTATGGTTTCTGTTACAAATTGCTTGATTTAGTTTTCCTATCTTTCAATGTTACATTTTTTTTACATGCAAAACACTTTGTCCGGCTGCGGTGAAGCTAAGTAGAGGTGCTTTCATTGGAGATTGAAGCTGAAATCTGGAAGCCTGTGATAAGATCTATAACTTTTGCAAAACGTTGCCTTGAAATATGATCAAGAGAAAGATTGTTTCTGCCTAGAGAAACCAAGCTGAGACAAGAACACCCTACAAGACGCCGGCTTATGAATGAAAGTGATACACGACAGTGTTTCCTTTTTCTGTAACCAGATATTTTTAAATAGTCAGCGATCTGTCAGATTGCTCTGATTGGACTCCTGCTGACACAAAACAACACTTCCCTCTCTCTGTATGTAGGGACCGGTCTGCACTGATGTAATACACGGTAGAAACTGGAAAATCTACACAAATAATGTCATTTTGTAATGATGAATAGAACAGTAGCCTATGAACTTTGTTCTTCTAGAACTCTGCTCTTGATGAAAGTTAAATTCAGGGTGAGCATGCTTTCTATGAGCAACATGGAGATATTGGGAATCATCCAGAGATGGTAATAGGTATGTGGTGGAAACAGGCTTGTACTGGCCCAGCGGGGGATTGCTCGATAGGCCCTGGTCATTTTTGACCCTGCCCACTGTTTGTGGTGAGTGGGGTCCGGCTGTAACTTTGTCGCCTGGTCCCTCCGCCGGGCGAGTGGGGGACACATGCTGAGCAGGGAGCCGTCGCAGGCACCTTGTCGCAGGCACCTGAGTGGGGGAACGACAGCAAAAGCGGAGTGAGGGAGCCAGGGAGGAGGCAAATTTAGGTCAAGGAAGCCAGGAGCAGCAGCACGATGTCTGGGAGCGGGAGAGAAGAGCCCCCAAGGGTCGCACAGGATAGACGGACTGACATCATGACGTCCGCTTCGTCATGACGTCACACGTTGGACCCGCCCCTGCATTGTGACATCACGTGTCTGACACATCCTGGTGGGCCCTTACCTTTCCAGTCCAACACTGGGTGGGAAAGTGATGGCCGTTCCCGGGTGGGGACTGGTAGGTGGCTATCAGTGCTTGCAAATATTATTTATTCAGGTGCCTTGACATGGGAATGTCGTGAGTGGGTCAATGCAAGCAGCTATCATTAGAGATGCTCAGCTACAGACGTAGAAGGCAGGGCTGGCAACAGAAATCTTGGGGCCCGGAACACTGATATCTCGGGGGCCCCGCAACACCAAACATTGCATATTGGGGCAGATGTATTAAGCCTTAGCAAGAAATAAATTCAAGTGTGATAAGTAGAGATAAACGTCCAGCCAATCAGCTCCTTACTGACTTTTTTCAAACACAGCCTGTAACATGGCAGTTAGCAGGTGATTGGCTAGACGTTTATCTCTCCTTATCACCCTTGCATTTATCTCTTGTTAAGGCTTAATACAGTTGCCCCATTGAATGTTTTTTTTTTTTATTATTAGAAGTAAATAGATAATTAATATTTACAATGCAATATAATACGGGAGGGCAGAGATGGGAGGGCACAGCATTGTGCGTTGTGTGTTGCGTGGTTTAGTGTGTTGCGTGATCTTACTAAACTCATTAGTACAGGTAGCCAGACAAATGATTACGCAGCCATGCTTTCAGACCCCGAGTCCCTCAAAGTCTTGGGGCCCCTCAACTGGTCGGGGCCCGGTATGAGTGTCCCCTTTGACCCTCCCTGTCTCCTGCCCTGGTAGAAGGCTGTGGTCAGACACATTGGAGGCTTTTACATATGGTTAAAATCTGTCACTGTAGTGAAGCCAGATGCAGACCGTGTGACTGCACTGGCCTCACTGTGATTGGCAGTCAGAACTGCCAGTCACCCAAGGCAGTCCTATTGGAAGCCTCCCTCAGGGGCTGCCTTTGGATTCGATGGGCTGCAGCCGAAGCAGCCCATATAAGCTGGAGGACGATACTGCGCATGCGCCGGTCCTAGCGGCAATGAGGGGGTTGCCAGCATTGCATCGGCAGACCCGCCCTCCTACAATGAGGTAGGATCCACCACTTGTTGGACGGACAAACTGCACCTGCCATAGGGCCGGTGGTCTGTAAGGAGCGCAGGTGCTAAAGGTGAGAATCTCAGTCATTCAGTTGACTAGATGTACAGAAGCCTGCCAATAGATGTAGCTGCCTGTGCTTTTTGCGTCCACCTCTGAATCATCCATTCTAGCTCTTGTTTGACTTGAGCCACGGGGGAATAATCATCAATATGTCCCATCTGCCCCCTTTAAAATATACACGTCATACCTCGTCATGAGTTACAGAGAGGCAATAAATAATACCAGACCAATTGTGCACTTCACTAGTGTGTGTTCAGCTGCTCCAGATATCCGATGTCTCTGCGAGTCTCCTGATGAAGGTGCTGCAGGCATGGGAACACACTGAATTTAGCATTATTTATTACAGCTCAAATCGCTTTGGTTAACATTTACTTGTGAACTCAGCAGTTACTAACAACTCTACCCAGCAACTGAACATTTTCGGGAGTTCATTTCATTCTCATAGAGACATCTCCCTATGGGCTCATAATATATCTTACAGGCAGGAGACTTCTATTGAATTCCTCTGGGAGGCAGCTCCCTTTTTCCAACTCCCTGTGGGAGTAACTTCTTCCCAAAGCTGCATGCCAGTTGCCACTCAATCCGTAACATCTACTGTATCACTCCCTTGTTCTGCATGGTCTCTTTACGGAATTAAGTACAGTACTATTATTATTTTCTCATACCTCCCAACTGTCCTGTTTACCGCAGGAACGTCCCGGTTTTCGGGGACATTCCCGCAGCGTGCCCGGGGCCAGCAGTTTCCCATGGAGGGGGGAGGGGGGTTTGGCAACCCCGCTGCCACCCACTTGTCAGCGGGGAATAGATGCTGTGCACACAGTGTCTATTCCCCGCAGGAAGAGGGACAGCAACGGCAAAATGGGGGCGTGGCCTCACATGAGTGATGCTCTTTGAAGGCCACGCCCCTCACCGTGGGGCCATGCCCCCAAAAGGTCCCACTTGACCACCAATGACAGTTGGGAGGTATGTTATTTATATGGCGCCACAAGGGATCCACAGTGCCAGTTACAGAGTACATAAATGAATAAGCAAAACAGTTACGTACAGTTGAATACAATATAGGACAAGCACAGGATACATACAGGGTATACATAGCTGCATCAGCAGAGTACACTGTAATAAGTATCAGGGTGGCAGGAAATAGCACGATTTGGTGCCATCAAAGACGGTGTATGTAAGAGGCGGAAAAGCACATAAGGGAAGAGGGCCCTGCTTGTGAGAGCTTACATTCCAAAGGACAAACAGGGGAATTATGCACCGCTATTTGCACAGTATGGAGATTGTATAGGAAGTTATATAATAACATTTTTAATTTTAAGATTTAAAATGATTGGAACAAATACACTATGTAAAGTGAATGGACGCCGACTGGATTGACGTCAGGCGGCACGTTTTGTCGTTACGCCTCAAGTACAGTGACCAACTGTGACAATGCAGGTGGTCGAACCGGCCTAGAACACACCAGGCGCAACAATTCGGCTCATAGGTTCTCTATGAGGATATGATCATGACTCTGATATGTCCAGGTTACCAAATTATCTGAAAAACCTGCTTCAACAGCCCCACATCATAACTCCACCACCTGCATGCTTTACTGTAGCTACAGTACGCACTGACATCAGATGTTCTCCTGCCAATTGCCAAACCCAAACCCCTCCATCTGATCTGAGAAGTTGTATCATTTGAGGCTCAAATTCTTTCATGGTGACTGTACAGCCAGACTCAGTTCTATTAGTGATGAATGGGTTGTAGTGTCAGCGCTACACCTATATGTGTGTGTGTGTGTGTGCGTGTGTGTGTCTACAAAAATTGTGGACAGGATAAGATGACAGTGAGTACAGGGGAGACAACTGTTTATAAGTTACATACATGGGTTCCGATTCAGGATCTCTTATAGCGTTCCGAAGTCAGCCACGGCCCTGATGGTTGAGGTTTACGAGCATACGCTTTTTTGCGCACGTGCAACCCTGACAGCAAGTGGCTTCAGTGAGTTACACACTCGCCAGCCCGTTTGCTGCATGGTGCGAAAATGGGGCTCACCTATGGGAATGCCCAGTGTTTTATGGGCGTCTCATGAAAATGCAGGGCATTTCCATGGGTACGCAGGCTGGCCTATGCCTGCCAGGGGTGGGTGGCTGACGTTGTGCCCTGTCTTTGTCCTGGCGCTCGTAAATAAAAGTCAGTTGAGACTGACTGTTATTTGCAAAGGCAATGTTCTCATCCCATCCCATGGTACCGAGGAGATTCAGCTTTGGGGGGGCCGAGAATTCGGTCGGGGCGGCGAGTGGCATCTTCGCTGGTTCCTGAACCAACCTAAGTGAGGGCCATGATGTAAATAGGCCTATGAGAGACATAGCACCTTTGAGCTAATTCAGGTGATTCCACAGGGAGAGCCCTATATATGGACTGCGGACCTGTGGGGGATTGGGGGCAATTCTTCAGGGAATACCCTTTGTATACCACTTAATGCTATGCTTCTCTCTTACTGAATCCAGGGAGGTTCAGTGTCACTGATGTGGTACACTGGCTGGTGTGTGGTCCACCCAAACTTTTAGGGCAGTGATTTTCAACCTTTTTACCTTGCGGCACACTAATTAATATTTTAAAATTGCCAAGGCACACCATGAGATTCCCACATGGCAAAACACATTGGCTCCCACAGGAAAAAAACCAAACCTATTTGCCCCAATATGAAAAGAAGAGACCAGTAAATAACAGTTGAACAGGTGGCTGTATAATGGATTGGGCATCTCTAGATCTGGGGGCACACTTGAGATCAGCTCAAGGCACACTAGCATACAGTGGTTAAAAAACACTGTTTTAGGGAAAGTTGTACACAAAGTCAAAATTAGTAGTGGTGTTCCGCAAAGGCAAAAGTGGTCTCATTGCTATCGGAAAGCTGTTTATTGTGATGGTGCTGCGGTTGTGTGTGTTCTTCCACACACCAGGGTGTTTGCGCCTATGAAGGAGTGTCTCTGGAAGACACTTATAGGTTTGGGGCAAGGCCACATTAACCCAAAGTCAGGCCCTTAGTTTTTTTTAGGTATTTCAGACTTTTCTCCAATAGCACTCGAGGTTCGACTTGTAATCTCAGCTCGGCTGAGGAAGATGAATGACTAAAAATTCCCAGTTTAGCGATGCAGAAAATCTAAGCATGATACAGTATAAAGAAAACCAATACAAAATTATATACTGGTAAAAAGTATCCTCCTAATGATTGAATGAAAGCATTAGTTATAACAAATTAACAAACCCTATTATACTTGCCAACTTTTTATCTGCCCCCGGGACTGATTCCCCCACCCCCCCTTCCCTCGGAGCTGTCAGTGCACTCCCCCCCCGCTCCTTACCCCGGAGCTGTCAGTGCGCCCTCCCCCCCAGCAGCCAGTGCGGTCCCATCTTCCCCCGGGAGCTGTCAGTGTGCTCCCATCTCCCCCCTCCCTTAACTTACCGCCAGACTCAGTCCTCACTCAGCAGGTCCCGAAGCACATGCTTTTTCAATGCAGGACGTCAAAGGCCAATTAAAATGCAGCTTGTGCACCAGCAGCCTGTTCTGATTGGCTAACGGTACACGAGCTCTGATTGGCTCAAAAGCCAGTGCAGCATTTTAATTGGCTGCCGGCGTCCTCTATTGAAGAAGCCTGCCGAGTGAGGACTGAGCGCAGCCCAGGCAGCATACAGCGGAGGGTTGCTGTGGGCAAAATTAGCTGCCCGCCCCCCTGGAGGGGAGAAGCAACTTACTGCTGATTTTAGTTGGGCAAGGAGTTTTGTCATTACAACCCACTCTTGTGGCACAAGTTGCCAAATGTGGATCTATGAAGAGAGGATGGGGCCAAAATGATGCGATTCTCAATAACCCCCACAGCTTCAACCCATTTCAGTAGGAAGTGGGTGAGAACTGCAGAAGACCCACCTACTCTTCCAGTAGTTCCGGGATGGCCAATCGAAACCTATTTTGGTATTATGAATTGATAAAAGAGTATCAAAATAATATCATCCATATTTGATACTGCGCATGTTCCGTCGCAGCATACTGTACATCAGTTCCATGGCTGAGAACACAAAGTTCTTGGTGTCTCAGGACAGCCCAAAACGTATGTAGGAGAGAGCTGGGGTGGGGAAATGCAGCTGGGTGGCTGAGAAATGTATATCATAAAGGCAGACTCGATTCACATTACTGAAATATTGTTTATTGTAAAATATCGGATGCCCATCTTGTTTTGGGAGAGGTTTATATGTTTCCTTAATATCACTGGCTGTGGGTTCATATTCTCCTCCTTTTATCTTCTTGCTATCTACTTTTCATCAATAAACCACTTGGACTCTTGTATATAGAAAAGTACAAAGCAAATTGCACAGACTCCTAAACACTAGTGACCATTGACCCTACCGTATGTCAGAGCCCTGTGCACTGCAGGACCGGGAAGAAGTATAGGGTTATGTTAAGTGAGAGTGGGAGAGGGCTATAGGGAAGTTAAACTTGTAAAAGAAAGTGGTTTGCAGTCAGCTGGTCTGAACTGATGTAGCAGCGACAGAGGCCCGACCTAATCAGAACTGAAATTACAGAGCCCTGCAAACAGGTATATTCTACCCAATCAGCGTGAAATCCCGACCTGTGCAAGCCTGCAAATTGATTAGCACGGTTTGCAAAAATTTGCGGGATCGCCGATCACCAACAAACGATTTTTCCCAGTGTGTGCTGTCTGTGCGTAGCCCAGGACTTACTCGGTGGCTGCGATAGTAACAGGCTGATTGGGGCCAGGGCTGACAACACAGGACTTCCCTAGGAAATACCTGGGCACGCCTACGTTTTCCCTGACACACCCATAAAATGGCCGGTTACCATGCCATACACCGCCTTTCTGTCAATCAACTTATATATGGCCAGTGATCCAAAAATGTGCACGATTTTATCACAGGACGGCCTCACAAATGTGTACTATGGTTAAGCCACCGCCCCGCTCCAATGAAATTTTGCCTTGCTTGCTGTGCAACTGGAGGTGTAAGGGTGCACATCCGTTCGTACCAGTGCAAATATGTCCAGAATCCTTCGTAACAGGGCTTACCATTGAATGACTTTTAGACTGGCCACAAGTCCTCACAGCTGTCGCTTAGCCAAGGACTTACTCTGCGCTGAAAAACAGGCACATCCGGGCTGCTGCTGATATCACAATCCCACTCCAACAGGGTAAGGCACGCTTGGTTTTTTTTTCTGCCACTCCCTCTGGGGTTTTTTTTGGCACCCCCAGTGTTTTTCTATGAACAACCATGAACATCGTGGAGTCTGTCTTATGTTCCTCGATCACAATCTGGTACGGTGGCGCAAGCGAGAACGACAAACAAAAACTGCAGAGGGTAGTGAAGACTGCGGAAAGGATCATAGGGACCGACCTCCCCCCGATAAGGGATCTGTTCTCATCCAGGGTAAGGAAACGTGCTGAGAAGATCGCAAACGACAAGCTGCATCCTGGTCACAACCTGTTCGACATCCTACCATCCAGAAGACGGTTCAAGTCCATCCCCGTCAAAACGTCCAGATCCGCAAGAAGCTTCTTTCCATTAGCCGTCCATCACCTGAACAATCCAATCAAAGCGAATGCAATCCCAATATCAACAGCCAAACAACGTGTCCCTACTTGGCGGCCTGACCACCATAGTCGTTCTGTAGCTAGGAATTAAATGCTTGTAATGTCTTTATGTAATATATGTAATGTCTCCCTCCCCCCCCTTTTCATCCCTGCTTGATGCTGCACTGTAATCCACAAAAAATTCCTAGTGTGCGCAAGCACACATGGCCAATAAAGTTGATTCTATTCTATTCTATTCTATGAAACAGTCAGTTCCCACCACCACACGCCAACTGCCTGTCAATCCCCCCGCGTGAGGCCAGCGAACAAAGCTGTGGGACTTGCGGCCAATACGCCTGCGCAGTTCATAGTTATTTGGCCTCCATGCAAATGCGCGAACAGGTCTGAATGACCCCCCCATATGTGGGCAGATAACAGGAGGCTAGAATGATTCCCATAAGCAATTTCTAGTAATGATAAAACCACACAACCCTAATTTCACATGTGCTGAGATGTACAGTACAGTGTGGCTTCCTATAGGCACTCATTGAAATACTGTAAGTGCAACAGCACATTTAACAATGTAAAGGTAGATATGTCATATGTGATCCAGGTGGCGATGAGTCCCCCTGGAATGTGGGTAGGATTTCTACACTCTTTTGCACGTACAGTACACTTCATGCCGATGTACCGTCCATTATCCATTGTGAACAATATATTAGAATGTTCTCTGTAATCTATTTGGCTATAAATACAAGTAGCTATTTCTTAGTTGTATAAGATTGATATTCTCATTGAAGACATTATTGGACAATCTCACGAGCACACAAAGCTTCTCTGTACCTCTGTACTGCGTCCTACATGTGCTAGGAGAAAGATGAACAGAAGCATACATGAAATGGAATGCAGGATGAGAGGATGACACCAGATAATAGATCATTAGTAATTGGAATGGAAAAAACATAGATGAACTGGAATGCAGAACAAGAGGACAATGTTGGGTAATAGATCACTAGTAATTGAAAAAGGAACATTTCCATTCAAGGTACAGTATTGGGCTATGAAGACAAATAGGGGGGGATACTCTTACATCCGCGCCTTCTTACCGCCGCCCATCGCCGGCTACCGCAAACATAATTATCGCTTATGATCTAACATATGCGATAATTATCACAAAAAACAGCTCTTGCATTAAGAGCTGTCTTTTGCGTTGACCCGGCGATGAGCGGCGGGTCCCGGTGGCTCCCCCTCCCTGGAGCTGCTGCAGTGGGGGGGGGGGCTGGCTCTCCTCCTCCCTGCACCCAGAAGAGGATGTACAGTGCAGGGAGGAGGAGCTCACGGGTCCGGGCAGCACAGCTCTGTGCTGCCTGGACACAGGTGAGGGGGCGGCGGGGGGGGCGGTGCGGGGGGCGGCGGTGGGTCGGTGCGAGGAGGCGGGGGGATGCTTAGAGCATCCCAAAATGCGGTAAAAAACCTGATAATAGGGTTTTTACCGCATTTTTAGTTTAGAGAATCTCCCCTATAGTGAGTACAAAAAAAAATTCTGTTATGTTTAACTAAATAAAGGGTGTAACAATCACATGGTCACATAGGAACATAAATGGAGGAGGGGGGGTGGTAGTGGAGGGCAGGATTTGCTACTGTGGCCCCGCTGGGATTCATTTTTGACTGAGAGTGAATTGTTTATTACACTACAGGGCCTTCTCCTGCCAAACAAGAGTTGAAACACAACAGAACAGGGGCCTGATACTTTAATTGAGTCTGACCACATCCCCACGCATACACTAGGCCCCATAAAAGTACCGGGGTCTGAAAAACTCCTTCTTTAATGGACAAAAACATGCTGCACTGCATGTGGGGCAGATGTAACATGTGCAGAGAGAGGTAGATTTGGGTGAGTTGTTTTGTTTCTGGCTGCTTTATTCTTTATGCTTTATTCTTACAATGCAATTTAGATTTCAGTTTGAACACACCCCACCCAAATGTAACTCTCTCTGCACATGTTACATCTGCCCCTCCTGCAGTGCAGCATGGTTTTGTCCATTAAAGAAGCAGTTTGCTTGTTTTTGCGAGCCAACCTGAATTAGGCCCTTAGAACGACAGGTAACCACAATTTACATAATCATGTTTATCTAGAACAGGGGTCCTCAAACTATTTTGCTCTGGGACCCCATCAGACAATATAAATAATTACAGGACCCCAGCAAGTTACTGCAGAAGGTCATCACATCACATCACATCACACGTGTAGGCAGCAGACAGCGATGGCAGCATTGTGGAGGCACAAAATGATGGGAGGAGTCAAAAGAACTCAGCAGACTTTTCAGACTGCTTGAATCACTGTCTGATATTAGAAAAGCCATCAGCCTGATGGTCAGCAACATGGAGTCACGACCCCATGCTGAGAGGGTCGGGACCCACAGTTTGAGAACCACTGATCTAGAATACAAGAAACTCAACAAGATGCTCTTGCATACCCTCCAACTGTACCGATTTTGCCGGTACAGTACCGTTTTTTAATAGTCTGTACCGGCAAAATCAGTTTGTACCGAATGTACCGATTTTTTAGTGCGCCGTTGAAAACTCCATTCCTCCTCCTCCACTCAGCAGGGCCCTGCTGCTTGCTGCCCTGCTGTGGTGCGCCGGCTCCCCTCTCCCCCTCTGTTACCATGAGTGCATTGCGTGACGTCGCAACGTCACGTGCCGCCAGCACTGCACCCTGCGCAGTGTGCGCACTCAGAGGAAGGATGAGGGCGCAAATCTCTGAGGCCAGAGGGGTGCATGCAGTGGCGAGCTGGGGCGCGCATGAGGGGGGATCTCTCCAGGAGGACGCAGCCGGTCACCGTCCTCCTGGTCCGGAGCCAGGCCTGCCTGCCAAAACACAATCAAGCACATCATCCTCCAGAGTCTGCAGCATTGAAGTCGGTGTACTGTAGGCTGCACGACATTATCACTTCAGCACAGAGTGTCTCTAAGTATCCGGCAGCATGTTGATTGTCTGCAGTGCAGCTCATGTCACATGGTGGCTTCTGGTGGGCTGCTGGCATATTAAATCAGCATATGTAATATACTTATTTTTTAAATAAGTATATTAAATATACTAATTTAATATGCCAGCAGTCCACCAAGCAACCATGTGACATTATCTGCATCAGGTGCTGGGCCGGGGAGCAGGGTGCCTTATGTCCCCCAGGGCCACTGTGTTACCATTGGGCCATTATTCTCGGGCCATAAGAATAATACGGGGGGGAAAAACTGCCCAGTACACGTTCGGAAAGGGGATGTGACCACGCCCACTTTACCCATTACCATGCCCACTTTACCTGTGGCCACGCCCCCTGCCTAAATGTGTACCGATTTCTGCCCCTCAAATGTTGGAGGCTATGCTCTTGGCCTAGGGGTGCTGTGAATGAGAGGCTTATACTCTAGGGCAGGGGTCCGCAAACTTTTTAAACAGGGGGCCAGTTCACTGTCCCTCAAACCGTTGGAGGGCCGGACTATAGTAAAAACAAAAACTATGAACAAATTCCTATGCACACTGCATATATCTTATTTTCTGCCTTTACAGGGTGTTTACCTGCTTGTACCCCAAGGGTTACATGCTGCCTCCTTCAGTCTCCCACCCCAGCGCTTGCTCATGTCTAGGATCACAAGCGGTGACCGGGAGCTGCGTGTACCATCTCTAGTTAGTTACACAGCTCCCCCACCGCAGCCGCAGACCTTTCTGCCTCACCTGCCCACAGCACGGTGGAATACATGCCAGCACATACTACCAGCCTGGCGCTGTTCTGCCAAGCTGTTCTGCCAAGGCTACCCAGGCCAGCAGCAGCCAGTGGCCACCGGAAAACATGAGGAAGTGGTGTGTGGTTTTTTTATGTGGCCGCGCACCATTCCTCGACTTCTATATATCAACGCATCTTCATGTTGGGGGGGGGGGGTCAGGGAGCAGGGAGCTTTATCCCTTCTTACCTCCTGCTGCAGTCCGCCAGACATACAGCCTAGCGTCGGGGCTGCTTGGCCGCGAAGCCTGGTGTATGGCAGGAACGGAAGCAGGAGCTGTTTCCCTGCCTCCTGCTGCAGCCCGACACACCGCACGTAGGTGGGTGCCGCATGTAGGGCGTCCTGCCCATGGATGGGAGAAAAAGGTCCATGGGAGGAGCTGGGTGCAGTCGGGCATGCGCGCAGCCCTCCCGTGGCCATCTTTTTGGTGGAATAAAAATGGGCAGAGGCTGTGTTTGTATTTAAAGGCGCAGGAAGTCCGGCGGCCATATAAATGTCCTCAGCGGACCGCATGTGGCCCGCGGGCCGTAGTTTGAGGACCCCTGCTCTAGGGTGCTCAGATTAAAGAACAGTTGGAAACCACTGTACTAGTGCAGGAAACACCCATTATGAAGGTGTCATACCTATCTATCTATCTATCTACAGATTGAGCCGCTGCCGCCCTTGCAGGGGCTGGGGATTCTATCGCCAGCGGCCGGCTCTCACCAGGGGCGCGCATGCACGAGACGCTCAAGCACGCCCCGTGGCTATGGTGCTTTCTATCTATATTACAGTATGTGCCTATGCACATCCTTGCTGGCGGGTCGCCAGAACGTACGCGCTGGCGACCCGCCAGCAGCCTCGCCAGCGAGGAGACTAAGACGCGCGTGCGTCTCACTCGCACGCGCGTCTCAGTCTCCGTCGCTAGCGTGGCGGAAACCCTGTCCGTCTCCGCCTCAGGGAGACGGACGAGGTTAGGGGGGGGTTAGGGGGGATGCGGGCAGGCTGCGGGGACCCCGGGTTACCGCCGGCAAGCCGGCGGGGACCCGGGGAAACGTTTGGAAGCGCCGTCGGAAGGGGGCGCGCGCGCCTCTCGTGCGCGCGCGTCCCCTTCTCACGATCGCCATGGCGCTGGCGGGGGATGGCAGCTGGCGACGCCAGCGCCATCCCCTGCAAAGATGGGAAAAGACCCATCTGTACATCTATCCATCGAATATCTTTCTATTTATCTATCAATCAATCTGTATCTATCAATCGAATATCTATCTATCTATCCATCGAAAATATATCTATTTATCTATCTGTCAATCAAGTTGTATATCTTATATCTATCTATCTACCTATCTACCTATATTACATCTGTCAGGACTCGCGGGTTTTGTGAGTCCGTCTGCTGATCAGGAGTTAACAGGCTGACTTGGGGACAGAAGGAGGCAGGCCTAACGTAAGTCTTTCTCATAGACAATGTCAATGCATCCACATGTACCTGGAAGTAGGAAGTAGCAGTCACTGGAGCACAGGTGCCTGGAAGCATGGCGTATAAGACACTGGAGCACAGGTGCCTGGAAGCACAGAGTAGCAGTCACTGGAGCACAGGTGCCTGGAAGCACGGAGTAGCAGACACTGGAGCACAGGTGCCTGGAAGCACGGAGTAGAAGACACTGGAGCCCAGGTGCCTGGAAGCACGGAGTAGCAGACACTGGAGCACAGGTGCCTGGAAGCACGGAGTAGCAATCACTGGAACACAGGTGCCTGGAAGCACGGAGTAGCAGACACTGGAGCACAGGTGCCTGGAAGCACAGAGTAGAAGACACTGGAGCCCAGGTGCCTGGAAGCACGGAGTAGCAGACACTGGAGCACAGGTGCCTGGAAGCACAGAGTAGCAGACACTGGAGCACAGGTGCCTGGAAGCACGGAGTAGCAGACACTGGAGCCCAGGTGCCTGGAAGCACGGAGTAGCAGTCACTGGAGCACAGGTGCCTGGAAGCACGGAGTAGCAGACACTGGAGCACAGGTGCCTGGAAGCACGGAGTAGAAGACACTGGAGCCCAGGTGCCTGGAAGCACGGAGTAGCAGACACTGAAGCACAGGTGCCTGGAAGCACGGAGTAGCAGACACTGGAGCACAGGTGCCTGGAAGCACGGAGTAGTAGACACTGGAGCCCAGGTGCCTGGAAGCACGGAGTAGCAGACACGAGCACCCGCGCCTGGAAGCACGAAGTAGCAGACACTGGAGCACAGGTGCCTGGAAGCACGGAGTAGCAGACACTGGAGCCCAGGTGCCTGGAAGCACGGAGTAGCAGTCACTGGAGCACAGGTGCCTGGAAGCACGGAGTAGCAGACACTGGAGCACAGGTGCCTGGAAGCACGGAGTAGCAGACACTGGAGCACAGGTGCCTGGAAGCACGGAGTAGCAGTCACTGGAGCACAGGTGCCTGGAAGCACGGAGTAGCAGACACTGGAGCACAGGTGCCTGGAAGCACGGAGTAGAAGACACTGGAGCCCAGGTGCCTGGAAGCATGGAGTAGCAGACACTGGAGCACAGGTGCCTGGAAGCTCGGAGTAGAAGACACTGGAGCCCAGGTGCCTGGAAGCACGGAGTAGCAGACACTGGAGCACAGGTGCCTGGAAGCACGGAGTAGTTGTCACTGGAGCACAGGTGCCTGGAAGCACGGAGTAGCAGACACTGGAGCACAGGTGCCTGGAAGCATGGAGTAGTTGTCACTGGAGCACATGTGCCTGGAAGCACAGAGTAGAAGACACTGGAGCCCAGGTGCCTGGAAGCACGGAGTAGCAGACACTGGAGCACAGGTGCCTGGAAGCACAGAGTAGCAGACACTGGAGCACAGGTGCCTGGAAGCACGGAGTAGCAGACACTGGAGCCCAGGTGCCTGGAAGCATGGAGTAGCAGTCACTGGAGCACAGGTGCCTGGAAGCACGGAGTAGCAGACACTGGAGCCCAGGTGCCTGGAAGCACGGAGTAGAAGACACTGGAGCCCAGGTGCCTGGAAGCACGGAGTAGCAGACACTGGAGCACAGGTGCCTGGGAGCACGGAGAAGGACCACTGGAGCACAGGTGCCTAGAAGCACGGAGTAGGACCACCGGAGCACAGGTGCCTGGAAGCATGGAGTAGAAGACACTGGAGCACAGGTGCCTGGAAGCATGGAGTAGAAGACACTGGAGCACAGGTGCCTGAAAGCATGGAGTAGAAGACACTGGAGCACAGGTGCCTGGAAGCACGGAGCAGGAGACATGGGAGCACAGGTGCCCGGAAGCACAGAGAATGAGAAACGGGAGCACAGGTGCCTGGAAGCACGTAGCAGGGCCACTGGAGTGCAGGTGCCTGGAAGCACAGAGCAGGAGACACAGAAGCACAGGTGCCTGGAAGCACGGATCAGGGCCACTGGAGCGCAGGTGCCTGGAAGCACAGAGCAGGAGACACAGAAGCACAGGTGCCTGGAAGCACGGATCAGGGCCACTGGAGCGCAGGTGCCTGGAAGCACGGTGTAGCGGACACCGGAGCACAGGTGCCTGGAAGCACAGAGTAGGACCGCTGGAGCACAGGTGCCTGGAAGCATGGAGTAGCGGACACCGGAGCACAGGTGCCTGGAAGCATGGAGTAGGACCACTGGAGCACAGGTGCCTGGGAGCACGGAGAAGGACCACTGGAGCACAGGTGCCTGGAAGCACGGAGTAGGACCACCGGAGCACAGGTGCCTGGAAGCATGGAGTAGCGGACACTGGAGCACAGGTGCCTGGAAGCACGGAGTAGGACCACTGGAGCACAGGTGCCTGGAAGCACGGAGTAGGACCACCGGAGCACAGGTGCCTGGAAGCACGGAGTAGGACCACTGGAGCACAGGTGCCTGGAAGCACGGAGTAGGACCACCGGAGCACAGGTGCCTGGAAGCATGGAGTAGCGGACACTGGAGCACAGGTGCCTGGAAGCACGGAGTAGGACCACTGGAGCACAGGTGCCTGGAAGCACGAAGTAGGACCACTGGAGCACAGGTGCCTGGAAGCACGAAGTAGGACCACTGGAGCACAGGTGCTTGGAAGCACAGAGTAGGACCATGGGAGCACAGGTGCCTGGAAGCACGGAGCAGGTACAGCTTGTGCGCTGGTGCCTGGAAGCACGGGATGACTGAAACCGGGGCGCCTCATAGGACACAGAACAACACCAATATGGCGCCCGGGAATGGACGCCGGCAGCAGCTAGGCAGGAGAAGACAGACGCGTCCGGATGGACGGAACAGCAGCATTCCCCGGCCGGTACCAACGCGGAGGGAGCGGAGACCCCGCCGCTGGACCCGGACCGGTAAGTGCAGCTGACGTCCTGTGGTCGTGACAACATCTATCCATGGAATATCTTTCTATTGATCTATCAATCAATCAATCTGTATATCTCATATCTATCTATTTATCTATCTATCGATCTGTCATATTTTCTTTCTTTCTATCTATCCATCTATCTATCTATCTATCTAGCATATTTTCTATCTATCTATCTATCTATCTATCTTTCTATCTATCTATCTATCTATCAATAATATTATCTATCTATCTATCTATCTATCTATCTATCTATCTATCTATCTATCTATCTATGATTGCCCTGAAGAAGAACTGCGAAGCGTACGCCGCCTCCACAGCCGTGCGGTCGCTCCCTCAGCCTTATTTATCCCTGTCTATTTGATTTCCAGTCCTTGTAAGGACTCTAATGTTTAGCGTAATTATTTTCTATGTCTGTATGGTCACAGTGTCGGCGCAGTACAAGTGTAGAACGTATGCCAGCCACCCTCTTTAGCCGTGCAAGAAAGTAACAGGGTTTAACCCGTACTGCCAGATAGAGCACTCAAGAGGTTCTAGCTGCACGTTCCGCCCTACTGCCTGCCTACTTACACTACCGGTATATATACTGGCATATATAAGGTGTTATCAGCGTGACACAAGCCGCCCCGATCAGCCGTGCAGGGAGCTACTTGCAATCCCGGCGCTGCGTGTACGGGGTATAGTTCTATACTGCACTAATTGTTATATATACCCAGTGCATTAACGCTGCCGATATTGGAGGCTGTACAATAATTGAACTCACCTGATATGCAGTAATTGTTGCACAATTAATGTGAAACGGAGCAGTACACACCAGGCAATCGTTGCCCACTGCCCGATCCCAATACCACTGTGTCGGTCCGCCCAATGGGACCCATACGCTACACAGTGTGAAACATCTTCAGTATTAACCTACGTACAGTATAAGTAAATTCTGCACTATCTTGTGGCCCACGCTGCACCTTTTTACTGTTTAACTGAAAACAGATATTGTGACACAAATCCTTAATATCTTCATATGGCAACTGTGTAACCAGTCAGACTAAATTTACAGACAGGGAATTACTATTGAATGTAGCACGTTCCCCTAGTTGTAACAGGCGATCCAGCCGACACATAGGGAAGAGACGTGACAAATACAATAAAGTCATTTAGGAATACAAAGTGCTAAGGGACGCCGCATGAGCCCAAGTTTTTAACTTGCACCATCCTCACTTGTCCTTGTTATATGTTACATGTAGTTTGTCATATTTTCGCAGCTCCCTTTTTTTATGTAATGAACTATTAAAGGTTACTTTTTAAGTCGTCCAATTATATTGTGGTGCACCACTACCGTGACAAATCTGTTCTTTCTCTCCAATTCCTATCTATCTATCTATCTATCTGTCATATTATCTATCTATCTATCTATCTATCTATCTATCTATCTAATCTATCTATCTATCTATCTATTTGTCATATTTTCTATCTATCTATCTATCTATCTATCTATCTATCTATCTATCTATCTGTCTGTCTGTCTGTCTGTCTGTCTGTCTGTCTGTCTGTCTGTCTGTCTATCTATCTATCTATCTATCTATCTGTCATATTATCTATCTATCTATCTAATCTATCTATCTATCTATCTGTCATATTTTCTATCTATCTATCTATCTATCTATCTATCTATCTATCTATCTATCTATCTATCTATCTATCTATCATATTATCTATCTATCTATCTGTCATATTTTCTATCTATCTATCTATCTATCTATCTATCTATCTATCTATCTATCTATCTATCTATCTATCTGTCATATTTTCTATCTATCTATCTATCTATCTATCTATCTATCTATCTATCATATTATCTATCTATCTATCTGTCATATTTTCTATCTATCTATCTATCTATCTATCTATCTATCTATCTATCTATCTATCTATCTATCTATCTATCTATCTGTCATATTTTCTATCTATCTATCTATCTATCTATCTATCTATCTATCTATCTATCATATTATCTATCTATCTATCTATTTGTCATATTTTCTATCTATCTATCTATCTATCTATCTATCTATCTATCTATCTATCTATTTTTCATATTTTCTATCTATCATACCGTTACATCTAGATCCTCTATCCATCTCACTGTTATATACTGGTTGTTGTTTTCATTGACTTGTGTTTCAGCGCTAGGTAAGTTTATTGATGATATGCCCAGTAGTAATATGTGGAAATAAAATCCACATGTTCATAAAAATGCAATTATATGTAACATATGCCAAATAAATTGGCGGTGACTAAACTGGTGTGAGAGGAAGGTCCCGTGGGGAAGGCAGACACCGTGTTGTGTCACTATGCCGAACATTTTCTGTCAGCAGAAGGTGGAAATGATCTGTCACAAACGTGTCCACGTCCAGAAATAATACCTTATAATTAACCACCTGCTTTAGTAAGTAGCCTTGTGATAAGTAGGCACATTTCTGTAATAACAAGAATGAAATCCAGGTCATGGTGTCTGAGACATGTAATATAGCAAAACAGGCCCCTGAGGGACACAGGAGAATGTATTTCCATGTTACATGTAGTAATCCTATTGATAGAATGCTACACAGTTTCTAGTGCTACGTTTTCTTTTCACTGTGGTAATGCCATATACTGTGCTTTCATTTGCACACCAGTGCCCCAGAGGCATACCTACAGATGTGGTGCCTATCATTCTTGCAGGGGTTGGTGGTATATTTGCCAGCCGCCAGCCCCCGCAAGGGGATGCGCGCGCATGAGATGCACGCGCATCAACTTCAACCGGAGCTCTCCTCGGGTCCCCACCACATCCCCACCGGTTCCCAACGCTATCCACCACCTCCCTGCAGGGCCGGCAACAGAAATCTTGGGGCCCTGTACAATGATATTTCTGGTTCCCCCTACCTAATCCCAAATCCACACAACGCTCTTCTGCATGAGCCTTAACCTTTTGCTGCTCCAGATCCTGCTTTCAGGTGCGGACTTCTCTCGTTTTCAGTCCTGCTGGCTAAGCTCCTGCTGCTGCTTCCTGCTGGCTCCGGCTGCTGCTGGCTTGTCACTTTCACAAAAGAATGCTGAGCACTACGAGCAGGCAGGGCAGGTCTTTCGCAGAGTGCGGAACAGACGACCCGCGCAGTAAAAGTACAGGAGCCAGAGACTGAGGCCACAGCACCAGCGGTGGGTAAGGCTGTGCGCCTGCGGCACCAGGTCGTGCGCACACACAGAGTAGATGGCTCTGAGCACCAAGTGGCAGGGCGCACACACAGTAGACGGCAGTGGCACACAGTGAGTCAGTCAGACTCAGCCAAACACAGATGGTGCACAGTACACGGCCGGCCCGCAAGGGTCACTGACAGGCCAGCTAGTACAGGCAGTGGCCGTGCCCAGGCATGGAAGCTCTGGGGCCCTTCATACCTCTGAGGCCCGTCACACTTGTCCCCCTTGACCCCCCCTGTCGTCTGCCCTGCCCTGCCTCCCTGCTCCCCCCGCCAAACCTTGCATGTCTCCCTGAAGCAGAGACGCGCAGAGTTCGCATACCCCCCCCCGCTGCAAGGAAACTGTGACGCGCGTGCGTGTGGGACGCTCAAGCGTCTCAGTCAGATGGTGCACCGGCCCGCTAGTGGGGGCATTCTGGCGAGCCCCAGTACGTGCCGAGAGGCGCTCTATCTGTATGTGTTTTGCTCCGCTCTGTCAAAAATGTTTATAGGCTCCTCTTATTACTGCAATCCTGTTTCATGCCCCTTACATTATTTGTCATTTTCCTCCTTATAGTAACACCCCCTACACATTATGCCACACACCGTAATGCTCATTACACATTATGGCACACATCTTAATGCCCCATTTTATGCCCCCCACACAGTAATACATCTTACAAATAATGCCCCCACACCAAGGCTTCTAATAAAATTACCTCCTTGTTGCCAGGATTCTCTCCTACTCATTGCCAGGGGTTTCAGGCTCTGAATCTTGCTGATGGCTGGCACCACACAAATGTCAAATGTGCCTGGAGCCTACCATGGTGTGTGAAACACCCCCCCCCCCCCCCCCCCCCGCACGCCTCCAAACCAGTGGCTCAGTTGGTGCAGATTAGCAATGCACCAGCCAATGGGAATATTTGGTATTAAGTGGGGTGCAGTATTCCAACATTTAATTATGCAGAGGTAGCTTTCTTATAAAGGAGGTAAAGCAGAGGTGGGGACACATTGGGCTGATTCTGCAGCTTACACAGTACCGAGAGTCATGTAGTGAAGTAATATTTTTCTATTTCGCGTGCATGGAAATTGTTTAATACGGTGCATGGGTCACTAACAGTGATCGCACAATGGACTTTATTCTGGTTCACATGCAGTGCTGCAAAGTTCGCAGCACTGCATGTGATTTTAAGCCCACCCGCCGTTTGCATTGCCACCCGCCCACCCACACGGCTGTGAATGGATGTTTTGCATAAACATCCATTCGTAGCGTGGGGGGCGAAGACCACATCATTCAATGATCATGCCAAATAGAATGACATGGAATGTGCAGTCAAAACTAAGTCACTCTCAGGTGTCTTTGCTCTGGGTGCGCCCTGTGCGAGGACAGGGTGGGCAGCTGAAACCCGGTGATGTCCACTGCCCGCCCCCAGCAGCCGCGTCACTGCCTCATTTCCATGGAAACACCCAAGAAACGCTGGGCGTTCCCATGGCTGAATCTATCCATATATGTTTGCTATGCCTGTTCACACCCAGTGCATGCACATGCGCAAAAATGCGCATGCACAGAAATGTGCATGCGCATTAGTCAAACATCGCTCCGCTGCGACTACATGCAGGGGAGCATGTCAACCAAAATCAGGACCAATGTCCCGGTAGTGATTGAAACGCATGGTATAAGAGAAGTCTTGGATTAGCTTGTAAGCTTGCAAGCAGGGCCCTCCTACCTCTATGTTGGTTTGTTTGTACCCAGTTTGTTTAATCACTGTTGTTTCCAATTGTAAAGCACAACTATGGAGGGATCTCTTATTGGCATTATGGGAGTGTCTCTAGTGTGTTGGTGAAAGAGCGTATGTACACAGATGCTTAGCTGCTCACATCGGAGGCTACATTCAGACATCGAAACTGCACCAGCCACAATGTACTGGTATTTCTGCACCTACAGATGTGTCCTTATTTATTAAGACTCATTTTCAGCAGCCAAATTACAGAATCAAATTGTCAAGGCCAAACACCCACCCACCCAAAAATTTTAAAAACAATGCTCGATGTTGTGAAGCTGTGCCATTCCCAACTGGCCGATCCAGGTGGAGGGTTACCAGTGCTATCACCCTCGTAGTACTTCTTACCGGCGCATTTCAGCTGGCCCCTGTATAGAAGCACAGTGGGGCGGGCACATCATGCAGGGAGCGAGAGGAGACTGTATGTGCTACTCCGAGGGACTTCTGCCACTGACCAGTGTCAGTCTCCTCTTTGTCCCTGCGCGATGAGCACCAGTTGGGCCCCTCCAGCAAGCCAGGGCCTGGATTTAGGTAACTCTCCCCTCTTCCCTCTAGGCACCACTGTATGTTATAGAACCAATAAACAGAGCCGGCCTTAGGCATAGGCAAACTAGGCAATTGCCTAGGGCATTTGGAATGCCTAGGGGCACCAGCAGCTTCTGCTTATTAAAATGATATGCAGCATGCCTATATTCTGTGTGTGAGTGAGGCTGTATCTGCATATGAAATAGTGTATTCATGGAAATCACTGTAACATTGCATTCCGTATGCAGGTACAGCCACAGTCGCACACAGAATATAGGCATGCCGCATATCATTTTAATCATTGGAAGCTCCTTGTGTGTCCTGGTCACACAACAATGCAAATAAGACGAATTTTCAGCAAAAAAGGCACCCAACGTTAGCAGAACTGGCCAGGAGGTGCATGGCATATTGAGGCAATATGTATGAGGAAACATCTGTATCCAAGTAGAGGCAGAGGTCACAGTGTTAGCAGCTGTGCGAGTGCTGTCTGTGGGTGGGTTGGTTGTACAATAGTGTTCAGCATATGTTTAAGGGGCATTATGTGTGTCATGTATAAATGCATTAATAATGTGCGACATATGTGTAACATGCATTATGTGTGTCCTGTGTATAAGGGCGTTAATAATGTGCAACATATGTGAAAGGTTCATTATGTGTGTCATTATGTGTATAAAGGGCATTAATAAAGGTTGGCATAATGTGTAAGGGGCATTATGGTTATAAGGACATTAATAATGTGTGTCATGTGTAAGGGGCATTACTGTGTGGTATTATCAGGGGTGCCGAGAGAAAGGGGTAGGGGGTACAAATTACCCAGGCCAAAGTCTGATGGAAGGGCTCAGTGGGGGCCCCTGGCCCCCTTCCCTTAAATGACAGCAGCAGCTGCAGCTCTTCTCCACTGCCCAGCACACACGGCTTTGGTGTGGCCATGGAGGTGCTTAAAATACAATATTTTCTCAGGATTTTTTTTCTAAGGGTATAATGTGAGGAGTAATGTACGTAAGGTAAAGTGGTACTACTGTGTGATGTAACGTGAATAAGGAACACCATTGCATGATATAATGTGAATAAAGTTGTGTGGCATAATTTGAATTAGGGGTACTATTGTGTGGCCATGCCCCTTCCCAGCAAGAATATACCCGTTTGGGCTGCGCACCAAATGTGTGCACTGTTTCTATTTAAAATATTGCGGGTAGGAGCAAAATGATGACTGCTATGATGAGGGTTGATGGTTCTGGGAAAGGGGAGCAGGGTCAGAGGAGGAACTAGTGGCGGTGCTAGGGGGGCACCAGCCAAAATCTTGCCTAGGGCGTCATTTAGGCTAGGGCCGGCTCTGCCAATAAAGAAACTAAAATTCTCTTCAAAATAACTTTTTAATCTTTAATCTCTTAATCAAGTACATTGCCAAATCTGGCATAACAGAATGTAGACACTGCGACCTTAATTGGTGCTTAATTTATAAACAAAAAGCAAAAGAGACTTTACTTCTAGCTGGATATTCATAAATCCCATTGCCATAAATCTAACTGTTTATTCGAAATCAGCAAAAGTAATCAACTGAATGATTAATCATCTTACCTGGAAGCCTGACAGACCTGATAAATGTGTATGTTAATGAAGGACAGTGAGATTCTCATATGGTTTCACAACAGCTGTATGTGGTATCACAGGGCTGTATATTGTAGATCATACCAGCATATAGTCACACACAGTGGCGTAACTATAGCTCCGCAGCACCCGCGGTGGCGGGGAGGCGCAGAGAAAGTGTGGGCCCCGGGGGTCTGCGGGGCTATAGTTACCTGCTGCTGTCTGCCGGTACTTGGCCTGCCGTCACGGCCCCGTCTCTCCCGGTGCCGGCACCTGCTGCTATAATGAAAATTGACACTTAGAAAATGGCTGCCCCTATACTGCAGACAGTTTTCTTGGGGGGGGGGGGGGGGGGGGGGGCACAAATTAGGTAGTTACGCCACTGGTCACACAAGTATACAGTGTACGGCTGTGCAGAGAATAATAATTACATGCTCAATGGGCTTCCCATATATCATTTTAAAGTTCTTTACTATGGCTCCTCTTTGCAGTGCTGTTGTGTGATAGATGCGACACAGATCCCTCCCGCCATGCCCCATGGCCAGCAGGAATCCAGGAAGCTGCGGGAGTAGCAAAGAGCAGCTGTTATCCAGGAAGCTGCCCTTTGCATTGCTTATTGCATTTGTCTGCACATCGTGATGAACAGTGGTGTAACAATAGCCCAGCAGACACCGCGGTTGCGGGGAGGCGCTGAGTTAAGTGTGGGCCCCAGGGGTCTGTGGGTCTATCAATATGCTGCACTGCTCAGGACCAGCCTGCCTTACCCCACTTTTTACCGCTGGGACCCACAGATCTACTTGTCTGTGGTCCGGACTTTCAGGGCTTAAAGTGGTCATGCAGAGGTGGGGGAATTCATTTCTCTATGCCACCAAATTACCCTCCCTCCCCTCCCTTCTGCCCATTAGGCAGAGACAGGGCCAGTGGTAGGGTTTCTGGCATCCCCCTGCAAACTAGAATGGTTTTTGGTTAGAATGACTGTGCAGGGCCAATGTGGAGGTTAAAATGTTCCACCTCACCATTAGAGGTGGTGGATCTCAGTTCCTCCCCATTCCCGCTCACTTTAACCCCTGCTGACGCTCTTCCTGGCTCCTGCTAATGAAAATGACCATTGCAAAATGGCTTTCCCCTTACAACAGATACTTTTTGAAGATGCTAGAAGAGGCAGCGGCCTCCTTTAGCATCCTCAAAAACGGTCTGCTGTTCGTGGACAGCCATTTTGTGATGGTCATTTTCATTAGCAGGAGCCAGGAGGCACGCATTTTATAGTTACTCCACTGGTGAGTGAGGAAGGGGTAGCCGCATGTACTGGCACTGCTTGTAACATCCTGCCCCATGTGAGGTCACTATCTTACCTCAGCATTTTCACTATGACTAGACAGTCAGTCTTTGCATTGAAAGTTTCTTATTAATTATGGCTCCTAAATATTATTGGGTACTCTTTACCTAGAAGGGCGCCCATCGCGGGCATCGCATGTACTAAAAAATCGCATGCAATGCGACCGACGCGATGACCGCGATTTCCTATAGGGAACAATGTTAAATGTCCCAATTGACCCGATTTTCTATAGGGAACAATGTTAAATGTCCCAATTGACCCGATTTTCCATAGGGAACAATGTTAAATGGCCCACAGAGGCCAAATAGGCACCCTGAAGTGTGAAATGGCCCCCCCAATTGTTAACGCCACCCCACGATCAACGTCAACCCGAAGCGTGGCGAGCGGCGGCGATACGCGTCCTCCGACCTTTTCATACCCCCACTATCCATGTCGGTGTGGAGTTGAGAAAAGAAAGTGTGGCGAGTGCAGCGAGCCACCGAGCCCAAAGCGTGGCGAGCGGACGCGGACACCTTCACAGGTATACGCGTCCCCTTGCGGGCTTCACAGGTGTCCGCGTCCCCTCGCGGGGCGCGCTGCGCTCGCCACGCTTCGGGCTCGGTGGCTCGCTGCGCTCGCCACACTTTCTGTTCTCAACTCCAAGCCGACGTGGATAGTGGGGGTATGAAAAGGTCGGAGGACGCGTACCGCCGCCCCTCGCGGGCTCGCTGCGCTCGCCACGCTTCGGGTTGACGTTGATCGTGGGGTGGCGTTAACAATTGGGGGGGCCATTTCACACTTCAGGGTGCCTATTTGGCCTCTGTGGCCCATTTAACATTGTTCCCTATGGAAAATCGGGTCAATTGGGACATTTAACATTGTTCCCTATGGGAAATCGCGGTCATCGCGTCGGTCGCATCGCATGTGATTTTTTGGTCGCATGCGATGCGACCGACACAATTTTTTTTTCCTTACGATGCCCACGATCAAAATCGTGGGTGCCCTTCTAGGTAAAGAGTACCCATTATTGTATCAATGTGCTCACTAACTTGGTTGTTCAGACACATTATGGATGGACAGTTTCAGAAATACAATAAATTCAATTTATGGTAATGGTCCAATGGTGTTCTGTTTGTATGTTCTCCCCTTATTTATGTGAGTTTCCTCCCACTATTCAAAAACACACTAGTATGTTAATTAACTTCTGACAGACAAAAAGTAACCCTAGTCCAGTGTTTTCCAGACTGGGTGCTGTGGCACCCTGGGGTGCTTCAGGGCACTTGCAAAGGTGCATCATTAATGATCCAGGCCCAATTCAAATTGTTTATGGTCAATGTAATGGGCAAAACCAGTGCTTGTAGCTGCCCATCATAGAATATTGTGGACATACAGAAGTACATTTTGTCCATTACCACATAACTTAAACCTAAGGATGATTGGATTCTACTTGTATAATTCCAGAAACACTTGTAAATATTTTTGTCATCCAGGGACTGTGGAGATGTCTAGGACATTTATTCTTTACCATGTTATTGTTATTATTATTATTATTGTTATTATTATTATTATTAACTGTTGCTTATAAAGTGCAGCAATTTCGTAGAATTTTACAATTGGAAACAATAGTGATACACAAACAAGTAGCTACGGACAGTCACAGAGATAGGAGGGCCCTGCTCCCAAGCTTACAATCTACAGGGAAATAGGCATTGCTACACAAGGACAGGTGTTATCTATTGCATAATGGTTACTAGATTACAAAGGTTCTTGGTGGGATTTATGATACAGCAATGTTGGCCTGGGGTTAAAAGGATGGGCAAGTGAAGAAAGAGAAAAAAGTGAGGACATGTGTGGACTGTACAGTAGTGATGAAATGGGATAGGAAAGGTTTATGAAGGGAATGTGGGCGGTTCGGAATATAATAACTGCCTAAAGAAGTACGTTTTCAGGGAACACTTGAAGGTTTGGAGACTGGTGGAAAGTCTTTTTGTGTGTGGGAGGGTATTCCACAGGATGCAGCCCGGGGAAAGTCCTGCAATCGTGAATGTGAGCGAGTCTGGATGAGAGGCAGTGTTGCAAGTAAGGGGGTACGGCGTGGTACGGAGTACCTGTAAGAAATATGTTGCAGGTACGCAGTACCACTTACCCCTGATCCACTGTCATTTCTATTTTCATTTTAAGTCTAAATATAATGCATCCGCAGCCCCCCCCCACCCAGCGTTATGATTGGTGCTGTATGCAGCTACCGGTTACTGCTGATTTAGCCTGTCACACTGACAGGCATCAGCAGCGCCGACAGCATGAAGAGCAGGCTCCACTATTGTAAGCACAAGCTGCCTGGCTCTCCCCCAAGCAAGAGCCAACCCACCCCCAGTCATTCCCTGTTTCTCATTCCCTGTCTCCTGTGTCCACGCCTCTATTGTCATTTAGTCACTCCTCTAGCTTTGTGTGACCACGCCCCCTGATGACACATGACCATGCCCATTTTTGGTGGAGGCTATAAGTACCACCAAGAAAAAAATTCTACTTGCACCACTGATGAGAGGAGTAGATCTTGTGAAGAGCGAAGAGGTAGGCGAGGGAGATATTTTGAGATAAGCAAAGAGATACATTGATACATTGCTGTCTTTTAAGTAAATAAACATGGATATATAGCTCAGCACCTGTCTACTAGGACATAAGAGTTCTACCAAGGGTTCAGATGTCAGTTACCTCATCCTTCTATTTAATTTTGTCTGCACATTCACTTTAACATTTAATTTCAGGAACACCTGTATACTGTAGATCCTTTTAATCCAGGCACTGTGGAGATCTCCAGTAAATTCATTCTTGACCTTGTCATCTAACACTTGTGGTGACGTTCTAATAGGCCAAATCGAATTAAAAACCAGGTCTCACCATGTTTACACATCATTAGAGTTCTACCTAGAATTCTGAGGTCAGCGACCGTGTTTACTGTTTAGAATTCCTTGTTGTTTTTTTGTTGTTTTTTTTCATATCCATTGCAATGCAAATTGGCCCCTATTGTGGGTCGTTGGGCAGTAATCACGTCTATGGTAAAGGACAACGATGCACCAAATTATTCATTTCACCTCATTTACCAATCAATTATTTCTATATGATCTCCCAGTAGAGCGGGTTTTAAAGCATTCATGTTCTTTTTTGGGGTCTTAAGACATTTATTAGCAGTTTCCTATACAGTTCAACATATTTTATTGTGCTTTACAATAGGAACAACAGTAATAGAACAAAACTGGGTAAAATCAGTAATTTGTCAATTAAGTTACTTGATCCATGTAGGTGTAGGATCGTTGTCTCAAAAAAAATCTTAAAGGATACCCACATCCTTGACAGATTGTGTGTATCTCCTATTTGATTTGCTGTTTTCACTGCCCCTGATTAAGTCATTAAAATGATGTTACACGTTGGAACCTGTATTCTCATCTGATGATTGTAACCTGCAAATATTTTAAAGCAACTCATCCAATGCTGTATTGAACTATTTTTAATTTGTATATACGATGTTATGCCCATCTGGCAATGTTTGGTACATTTTCTTTACATAAATTTGTGTACTTACTCTTAGCGCCCTCCGAACCCTTCCTTTTCCCATTTCTAAAACACTTGGTCCCATCTAACAGGGGATCCCTCAGAGGTGCTGCTCCATCCACACTGAGCGTAGTTTGGGATACACTTCCTTTTGTCTATATAGTCTCTATGAGGTGAAGTACCACCAGTGACCACTAGAGGCCACTCAACGGACTAAATTCATAACAGAAAGTGAAAGCGATTTTTGTAAGGACACTGATCTGGGTACTTGTTTCCTAGAACGGCCACAACGATTTAGATCGTTGTGGTCGTAAGATAAAAAATCGGATCGATCGCATCGCATGCGATTTGGTCGCATGCGATGCGACCGATCCGACCGACCGATTTTTCACCCGATTTTTTTTTTTTTTCACATGATTATTTTCAATTGCCCCCCCAAATGTTACTAAGTGGGCTAGACCCCACGATAGACGTCAACCCGAAGCGTGGCGAGCGCAGCGAGCCCGCGAGGGGCGGCGGTGCGCGTCCTCCGACCTTTTCATTCCCCTACTATCCACTAGGGCGTGGAGTGAGAATAGAATAGTGTGGCGAGCGCAGCGAGCCACCGAGCCCGAAGCGTGGCGAGCGCAGCGAGCCCCGCGAGGGGACGCGTATAACTTCACAGGTATACGCGTCCCCTCGCGGGGCTCGCTGCGCTCGCCACGCTTCGGGCTCGGTGGCTCGCTGCGCTCGCCACACTATTCTATTCTCACTCCACGCCCTAGTGGATAGTAGGGGAATGAAAAGGTCGGAGGACGCGCACCGCCGCCCCTCGCGGGCTCGCTGCGCTCGCCACGCTTCGGGTTGACGTCTATCGTGGGGTCATGGCGGGCACATAAAAAATGTGAAATGGGTCATATTGGGCCATTTCACCTTTTTTAACATTTTTCCCTATGTGAGATGGACTTAATCAAGTCCATCTCATCTTGTGCCATTATAATGGCACAAGACCGACCGATTTCAATGTTAAAAGATTTTTTAACATTGAAGTCTATAGAAAAATCGGGTCAATCGGTCGGTCGCATCGCGGCCGATTTTAATTGGTCGCGACCGACCGATTGACCCGATTTCTGTCAATCAAAGGGAAAAAATTGTAAAAAATCGGCCACATCGTGAGGATCGTGTCCCTTAATTAAGAGCCACGATCACTCACGATTGTGGCCGTTCTAGGAAACAAGTACCCTGATCTGTTTTCAAGCTTGCCGGATCTGGAGAGAGGGAGCTGTGAAGACTGGCGGTGGGGTGGAGAGTTTGTGGGCTAAAAACTGTCACAGCTCAAAGTGAAAACTGTCACAGCTCAAAGTGAAAGTACATTGCAGAACTTTTAACTAGTACTATATGGTTTACAAACCACAATTTGGCATTTTAATACACAATTTTACACTTTATAGAAAAAATGGTACTCTTTACCTAGAAGGGCGCCCACGATTTTGATCGCGATTTTGCCCGCGATTTCCCATAGGGAACAATGTTAAATATCCCAATTGACCCGATTTTCCTGTTCAATGTCTCAATTGACCCGATTTTTCCATAGGAAACAATGTTAAATGGCCCACAGAGGCCAAATAGGCACCCTGAAGTGTGAAATGGCCCCCCCAATTGTTAATGCCACCCCACGATCAACGTGAACCTGAAGCGTGGAGAGCGCAATGAGCCTGCGAGGGGCGGCGGTACGCGTCCTACGACCTTTTCATACCCCACTATCCACATCGGCGTGGAGTTGAGAATAGAAAGTGTGGCGAGCGCAGCGAGCCCCGCGAGGGGACGCGGACAGCTGTGAAGCCCGCGAGGGGACGCGGATACCTGCGCTCGCCACACTTTCTATTCTCAACTCCACGCCGACGTGGATAGTGGGGGTATGAAAAGGTCGTAAGACCCGTACCGCCGCCCCTCGCGGGCTCGCTGCGCTCGCCACGCTTCGGGTTGACGTTGATCGTGGGGTGCCGTTAACAATTGTGGGGGCCATTTCACACTTCAGGGTGCCTATTTGGCCTCTGTGGCCCATTTAACATTGTTTCCTATGGAAAAATCGGGTCAATTGAGACATTGAACAGGAAAATCGGGTCAATTGGGACATTTAACATTGTTCCCTATGGGAAATCGCGGGCATCGCGTCGGTCGCATCGCAACCGATTTTTTAGTGCATTCAATGCCCGCGATGGCCGCAATGGGCGCCCTTCTAGGTAAAGAGTACCGAAAAAATTTCTTTACAGAAAAATTAGCAGATTTCAGACAGACCGGAAGCATGTAATAAGTGGTTAATGATATATTTTTTTCCAGTAAATATTAATTTAAGAACAGACAAAACAGTCTGTACATATGGATGCATTCCCTTTAACCACTATTTTTAGAACGGCTATGGCTTTTATTCTGCTGCTCGGCCAGCAGCCGCCACATGTCCTCAGCAAAAAGATGTTCCGTTACGCGGTATTCTATTACCCCTTTAGTTCCATTGTTCTTTAGTCAGAGTATTATGATTTGCGTTGGGCGCTTATTAAATCTGACATTTCCAGAGCTGGGCGCCATGAGAAGTCTCATATAGGATCACTCTGGGATAACAGCCGTGCCCATCAGATAGCAACAGATATTACCAATTAGACTGTGTATTTTAAATTTAATTTGTCCCAATTAACGTGGAACGCAAATATGAAAGCTTAATATTTCTCAGCCGTTTGCTTTATGTATAAACATCGCCAACCACGATCACTGCATTTTTTTTTTAAACATTTTGGTTATTAGCTTTATTTAATTTTAATTGGGACCATGCGTATGAGACCGAAAACTGATTGATGTTCTCTTCTATGGACCTAGAATTGCTGTTTGTTTTTAACATCAGCTTAATTGCAGCAGCTGGAAATTAAACTTTCAGCTCATTAAATTCACTTAGAAGAATTTCCTTACGTGTAGATCTGCCGGGCCAGTGAGGACGGGTAACTGTGCGTGGGCTAGGGTTAAATAGCTTACAGGCTTGCTGTATTGCAGAGGATAATTATACACTCTGCCTGAAGAATTCTGAAGACCTCTGGCTGGATCTGAGCCAGGGTGGATCTCTGAAGTTTGACTTGTTGACAGGTGACCCGGCAATCACAGGTTTGAAATCAATCTGAGAATCATGAGATGAAGTAGAAATGGGTGACGGATTGCACAGGATTCTTCATCAGATAATTGCTGAGCTACAGTATAATACAGCTATAATATTTATCTCAGGCTAGGGAGGACAGAAGTTTGGAGCTTCTAATTAACGTCAGCACCTCGGTGGAACTTTCACTGTTTATACCGCTTTCACATCAGCCAAAATTCCCCGGTTGGCTCAGTGACTAGCGCTGGTGTGCAAGGTTGCCGGGCCAAATTCCCGGGAAAAATTGCCAGGATTTCAACCCTGCTAGCTAGTAGGTTTGCTCCCGCGATCAGCCCCGGTTACTGGTTGGTGTGAAAGCTACTGATCCGGGCAGCGGACGGTGGGCAGGGGGTGGCGGGCAGCAGAGGGCCAGAGGGAGGAGGGCAGTGGGTGGTGGGGTCCAGTCGGTAGGCAGCGGGTCCAGACTCCGGGGATCCGGGCATCCGCAGCTGGGCGCTTGTATCGCGATTTGCCGGGCAGCGGGGTGGGAAGTGCTGCTGGATTTGAAAACATATTGAAAAGACTGGCCAGATGCCTTCAGCCAATCAGCGTCTGGCCAGTCTTTTCAAAATGTTTTCAAATTCAGCAGTGCGTACGGCCCCGCTGCCCGGCAAATAGTGCTACAAGCGCTCTGCCGCCACTGCCCGGATCCCCGCAGTCTGGACCCCGCTGCCCGCAGCCCGGACCACGCCTCCCGCTGCCTGCCATCTTCTGCCCGAACCCGCTACTCGCCACCCGCTGCTCGGACCCTGCTGCCCGGGTCAGTAGCTTTCACACCCACCACTCGCTGCTGTACATTGGCGTCCTCCCAGTTCTGTCTCTCCCCCCTCACACCAGAAAATGCAGGGACTAGGCTGGTGTAAAAGGGGCCAACCCAGGAATGTCCCTGCTTGATCCCTGGACTGTATTCCCTGGTAAGTCCCTGCATTTTCTGGTGGGAAAGGGGTATTAAAGAAGCACTAACGTTAATTTTCTAAACCCAATTTGTTGCATGATGCACAGGTCTGCCGCTAGAAATGTTGGGGCCCGGAACTGACCTTCAGTCCGGACCCCCAGCGGCACAGCGCAACCCACCCGCCCACCCCCCACCCCTATTACTTACCAGCATCCAGCAGCGGCGCCATCGGCATCTCTGTCTCCCTCCTTCACGGTCCAGAGTGCACACTGCTCAGTGCAGCGTGCAGAGCGCCGAGCCCCTCTGTGTCCTAAGCTCTGTGCTCTGCAGGCTGCACTGTGCATTGTGCATGCCTGGATGGGGTCTGCCGGGTTGGGGAGGTGCAAGTGCAGGTGGTGGGTTATCTGTGCCGCTGGGGGCAGCTGCCCGGGCCCCTCCAGAGGCCGGGGCCCGGGACAGCTGTAACCACAGCACCCCCCTGTCGGCGGCCCTGATACATGTGTAAATACGCTGAGATGTAGACTTGACTTCTAAACAACGCAAGGTGAGGTGTTGCTTAAAGCAACAAATCAGATTCCAGCTATCAGTATCTAGAATGTTCAAGATTAATTATAGGTAGAATATTTTTGGTTGCTATGGGAAACACCTTCACTTTTGCTTTTTATGTTATAGTAAATCTACCACGAAGTGATGACTTTGGGGCCGATTCAGTCCCATTCGTTGGAGTCCAAATCCGACCCCATGTGCAAACGACCTGTTTGAACGCCTTCGGCGAGTATCCCACTTGACTGCAAGAGGAGGGAAAGGGATGGGCAGAGAGCTGGAGCAGGGGAACACCCAGTGCTTTATGGGCATGTCCATAAAAACGCTGAGCATTCCCCCTGAGAATGCAGGTGTGGCGATGCCTGCTCGATGTGGGCGTCAGTGCCTGCCCCCAATTCGGCAATCGTCGGGCATCTGGAGAGTGTGAAACTACACATCCCAGCATGCCTTTCCATAGTTTTAGCATTTCTAGCAAAACTGTGGCAAGGCATGATGGGACTTGTAGTTTCACAATAGCGGGAGGGCCATAGTGTGTGCATGCCTGCAAGAGACTGTAGGACAAATAGAAAATATTTTTATGTATAAAGGGTAGGTACTTGGCGCCGTGCTACTTCCGGTTTGTACGCTCGGCAAACTATCTAAAATAAACTAACAACTCCATGCCAACATGGATAGTTCATACCCCCACTATCCATGTTGGCATGGAGTTGATTTTAGATAGTGTGGCGAGCGTAGCGAGCCACCGAGCCCGCAGCCCCGCAAGGGGACTCAGACGCACGGCGCCATGCTGGCGCCGTGAAACTACACAAGTACCAAAGCGTATGTACTTCAATTAATAAATAAAACATAATGTGCACTTTAAAAAAAGACTATTGAAAACATGATAACCGAGGAGAACACTGTTCCTTGGAGTATTGCGAAAAGTGAGTGAGAGAAACACCCTGATGTTTGAGGGGTAGAATTAATTGCTCAATGTACAGTCAGTTGTACAATAGAGCTCTCTTATATGTGGTTTTGGAGCTGGACATGGGCGATGGAATTCGTCCCAGCAATGATAAAGTTTGGCTATAATTTACAGTAAGGGGGTAGGTATTTACCCTGTTAGTACTGTAGGTCAGATCCTCCTGAAAGTGTCCGTACATTAGCAAATTGTCCTCACATGGGCCCTTATTCTGATTGACGCGTACTTTCCCGCATACTTTCGGATCGCGTCTTTACGGCGTCTGCGCATGCGTGGAGAACGCCACGCGCATGTGCCACGCCTTGACTCTGTACCTGTTCGGGCAAATCCCGTACAAAACTGGTCACCGCAATCATTCGGGAAATATGGGCGTATTATGGGCGTCATGCGGAATGACACATGGGCGTAGTTTTAAAGTGGGCAAAACGGGGCGGAAACATGGGCGGACACGGGGGAGTACACTTATGTTGGGGGGCGTGCATTCGGATAGCACTCCGAATGCACGCGAACAAAAAGGGAAGAAATGTGCGGTGTCCAAAAGGCCACTATTGCTTTGCGGACACCACTCGTTCCTGCGGGAGGCGAACGGACCGCCTAATGACTACAAGCATTAACACCTGAACCCAATAAAATCGACTCCTTTACTCATTAATCACTAATAGGACGCTTGTCAGTGCTTTAATTGAAACCATTGCTGCTTCAAGGAAACCTTACTAATCACCCACATATGCTGTACTTCTGACACACTTTAAACCTGCTAACAATGGACATGACTGAATATTAAGGCCAGTATTCAATGGCCGGGCTGGCGGCTGGCAGCGAATCCTGTGTAGGATTCGCTGCACTTTCGCCACAATTCTCCCTTCAGAGAGATTCGCCCAGCAGCCTCCCGTCCTCCCTATTCAACGCGTCAGGGGCTCTCTGCCCCTGACGGCGATAATCACTCTCTGGGGCGAATAGTGCAGGGCTCTCTCCCCTGCTGCTGCGGCTACACTGCCACTGCAGGGGATTGAGCAGAGTCCCGGCGGGGGAGCGCGCTGATACTGCCAGGAGCCCCCGCACAGCATGAGGATGGGGACGGCTCAAGCAGTGCCAGCGCTGACATCTGTGTGCGCAGAGCTCCGGCTCCAGCAGTCCCAGCGCTGACATCTGCTATCACCGCGCTGGGGCTGCCTGAGACGGAGGTCTGCTACTGCTGCTGGATCTGTCTCTACGTCAGCTGAGGCAGGTCTGTGGGGTCGGGGAACAGAGCGGGCGGGGTGTACTGATAAGCAGTATCTTCACCCCTTTCCCCTCCGCTGCCTGTCAGCTCATGTCCCCTCCTCTTGCCTGTCAGCTCATGTCCCCCGCATCCCCTCCCCCCACCACCACAATCAGCGCAGCAACACACATGTGTCCCACCTGTGGGGGTGTCCAGTCACTTTGTGGGGGTGAAGAAGGGCTCGCAGGGTGCTGGCAGGGTGCTGGGATCGGAGCCGCTGCACTCACTGGTCCCGATCAGTGCAGTGAATATATGAATATTAATGAGCGGCTCCGGCTCCCGGCCCCCTGCTGGCGAATGTGTAAAAAAAAAAAAAAAAAAAAATATATTGTTTAAAAAAAAAAATATATATATTAAAAATATATTCATGTGCTGCACGTATATGAATAAAAATAGCATGCCCTTTCATAGGAAAAATATTCTGATTTTTGAACACAAAAAAAAAAATTAAAAACGCTTTCATTTAAAAGATCACATTACAGTTCACCTAAAAAAGCTGCCGAATGCTAAACGGTGAATCATGGCGAAAATCAATGGAGAAAACAGTTCTCCATTTGAGCATTGAATACACTGTCGGCGAATTTCACTAAAAACCCCATTGAAAATCACAGGCGAATTGTGGAGAATCATTTACGGCGAATCGGCAGACATTCGCTGTTCATTTGTGGCGAATTGCCTCCATTGAATATGGCGAATTGTTTTTTGTGACAGAAAGTTCGCCGTTAACCCAGCGAATTGCCAGATTCACTGAAAAAAAACGGCGAATCTGAGGCATTGAATACTGGCCTAATACTAGCAATACACATGTGTATGCGACATGTACTAATTAAACCACACAATTGTTGTAAAGTAAAGCAATTTATTTATATAAATTTCACTGTCAATGCCACTGTGATGCAATGACAAAAAAATAAAAATGCCAAAAAAAACAAACCATGGCACTTAAATTGCTGTAAGGGTTAATGTGTGCAATGCATGTGTTAGGCATGCTTGTAAGGATATATTGGCATCTAATTGATTCCAATTCAAAATAAGCAGTTTTTTATGAGGATAGGTAATTGAATAAGTGGGTCATGTGATGTATTGCAGAAGATACATAATAGTGGGTTGTTTGGCGTAAATACTCCGCTTACGGGCGGTAGCACCGCTTGGCTCCCGTTCGGATGCGGTATTCCCGAGCATACTCTGTAATACTCTGTAATACCGTGCAGAATCTGAGTGTTTCTCCCGCACACGCATGGTTTGTATGTCGTCCGTAAACACGCCCTGTTCTTAAAGAGTGAGTCCGTCCGAATGCGGAGGACACGTGGGCGTTTCTACGGGCGATGGCCGCACGCGGCAGAACACCGTGGCGTGCGGACCGCTCCGTAAGAATGCGGGAATATCCGCACCGATCAGAATAAGGGCCATGGACTGATAAATGGAGATGGTGAGAGATGATGACCTTGGTGATGTAAGGCTGGTCCAAAATAACAAGTTGTGGTTGCTCAATGCATTTCAGGAGCAGTAACCAGGGCAGCCGAGAGGAATGCTGGGCCCCGGTAAAATTTGGGGGTGTGGTCTAAGTGTGGGAGGTGTGGCCACACCCCCAAGAAAATGCTAAAAACTCTAAACTCAGCAGCGGCACACACCTACAGCATGTGCTGTGCTGACAGCAGGCTCAGCATGAGCTCTCACGCTGTCAGTGAGACACTCATGCTGAGCCTGCTGTCAGCACAGCACATGCTGTAGAAGTGTGTGCTGCTGTTGCTGTCCGAGAGTGGTCGGACCAGGGCCCCTACCGGGCCCCTCCAGCAAGCCGGGGCCCGGGTAATTAGTACCTGCTCCCCCTCCGTCTCGGCTGCCCTGGCAGTAACCCAGATGCTGCCCATGCAAATACCTGGGCAGCATGGATGGTGTTAGCATTACTGCCTCACAGCACTGAGGTCATGGGTTTGATTCCAACCATGCCCCTAAATTTGTGAAGTCTTTATATTCTCCCCATGCTTGCATGGGTTTCCTATGGGTTCTCCAGTTTCCTCCCACAATCCAAAAATATACTGGTTGTTCAATTGGCTTCCAACAATATTAACCCAAGAAAGAATGTGTGTAGCAACCAAATTCTACATCTTATTTATAAAGCACCTTCTAGAAGGGTGGTCGCCAACCTGTCGTTCGTGAGCTAATGGTAGCTTGCCGCAACGATCCGGGTAGCTCGACCCCTGCTGACTCCTCCTCTGACCCCCTCTCAATACTGTTCCTCTGTCCGCCCATACTGTACTTCCGCCCGCCAGTACTGCACGTCTGCCTATGCAGCCCCTCCACCCACTTGCCTGTACCACTTTTCCACCCACCCATACCGCTCCTCCACCTCAGAGGAGACAGGCCCTAGTGGTCATTTTTGCTCTCTAGCGCCTGACAGTGCACCCAGCCGTATAGTGTTACCCGAAAGTGCCAGGAGCACTTAGCACTGATGCCACAAAGAGAAGATGCAGCTTTTGGCAAAGCTGCATATTATACCATGTAACCCCCTGGCAACAGGCATTGCACCCCCTGGCAGCAAGCATTGACCTCTGGCAACAAGCATTGCACCCCTGTCAATGAGCAGGTAATTAGAAGCTTTACTGTGGTGCATAATGTATCGAGGGCATTGCTGTGTGCGGCATATTGTGTCAGGAGCATTATAATGTGTGGCATATTGTTTTAGGAGCATTACAGTGTGTGCATATTGTGTCAGGAACAATGCGGTGTGTGGCATATTTTGTCAGGGGCATTGGTGTGTGGTATAATGTGTAAGAGGTATTTTTAGGTTATTGCCAGGTTATTGGCTCAGGCCTAATTGAGGTTGGAGACACTGTTCTAGAAGATAGAAGATATAATCTGATTGGTTTCTACGGGCAACATACCATCTTCAATATAACTCCCATATCAGTAAATTTACCCCCTAGTAACTAAGAGATGGTTAGTTCCATGTGTGAAGGGTGTGCACAACTTACTAGCACCTGTTTACATATAAACATATACAGTATGTATAAGGTACTGTATGTAATATATGTGCTGGCTAATTTCCCCAAGATCAGGTGTGATGAATGTATCCGGTGGCATACGGTGTCCTGGAATCAGCATTAGACTTTGCACAGTCCTAAGCCCATTGGTTAATTTTACAGGAGCAGCAGCCATTTTATACAGTGGCAAGAGCATAATCCCCTTGGCTACCTGAGTATATATTTTTATCAATAACGATTGAATCATTCATCATGGAGAAAGATTTTTAACATTTGACGAAGAGGCAAATGCGGTCCATATTTTGCATAAAGACCTACAAGTTTCCAGCAAAGCTGGAACAGATTTAATATGCGCAGTGAATCATGAATGGTGCCAGAAGATTACTTGTAAAAATGATCCCTTGTGCCACATTAATTAAGTCAACATTTTTTAAGATCCTAACATGGGATTATTCACAACAGTATTGACCACGCCAAGTGCAAGAAAAACAGAACACCAAAGATGTATGGATAGAAGATTGTAGACTTTGGCTTCTACCTTCACTTTCACATTTATAGGAAGCCTGTGGCCCAAAGATGCTAAATCACTCGTCAGGTCAGAGGATGCTGTAATGCTCCTGTCAACCCTCAAAGACAAACGAGTGCGTAGACGCCTAACAGAATGGCAAAGTGGTAGATAATGGCCAAAGCCACACGTTGCATTGGTGTGCTTACTGAAATCTCACGTCGCGCGTTCTTATTGAGCTTGTTTCACAGGTTCCACTCTGTCTAAGAACCCAGCTGAAGGTACGGAGACAGGAAATGATTACACTAATGAGCATTCTTGTGGCTTTTAAAGAGAGGAAATATAGTCTGCTAAATACTTTCTCTTCTTGAATAAACCTCAAAGAAGTCACAGAGAATGAGAAGAACAATATAATATAATATAATCATAGTGTTGAAATATTTCAGGATAAAGTTGTTGTTTTTTCTTTTTGTGACAAGTCCATCTGAGTTCAATCAACATAAATGGTACATCAAAGAAACACCGTAAAAGACAACACATCTAGGTAGGGGTACTTTTTGTTTTAATATGTTCCCCTGGAAGAGATGGTAATATGGACATGTATGTTTTTAAAAGAAGTTGAAAAGTTCATTCGAGATTCATGAACGGTGAGAGCCACCTTACAGTCACTAATCAGAAAAAAATATAAAAACATTGACCATGTTGCCATTGTCAGCAGGAGGCAGTAGCGTCTGAGTTTGCAGGAGGTGCGGGCTCTAGGGTCAAATGACGTGTTTTCAAGTCATCTGTCATTTATGAATTCATAGCCTAACGAGTTGGTCTGAATCGGGCCCAGGGTGTTAATAAAATCTGCTGTGCATGCGATATAGGCTGTGTGTATGGTATAGCGGTTTCCACAATATTTGAAGGGCATCATTTTAAAAAGCGGCTTCATTTAAACATAACTGCAGCGTTCTACCAGCGTTCTAAGTGAACCAGAAGGGCAAATAAAAACAACAACTTGTCACCCCTGTCTGTCTTACCCTTTAGAATTTAAGCTTTCACGAGCAGGGCCCTCTCTCCTCATGTACTTTTCTTAGTATATATATATATATATATATATGAAAACCAGGACCCCCTGGTTGAAACAGCTGTTGGGTCAGCTGTTGGCAATGTCTGTATAATATGCTTACATTGTAAATACAAACCTACTTTCTTCACCTACAAACGAGTGCTGGTCTTTGTCTTACTCGGTCTGCCTGCTCCGTAGATTGGGTGAGCGTGTCAACTATATATATATATATATATATATATATATATATATATATATATCTGTCACTTTGATAATTGCTTCAGTGTCCTGTCCCCTGATGCAACTATCCTTATTTACCATGTACTTGTCCTAAATTGTCTTGTACTGTAATTCATTTTTGTTTTTTTTTGCTCATTTATGTATTGTTAGGTGCTATGGAACCCTTGTGGCGCCATATAAATAAACTATAATAATAATAATAATAATCATCATCATTATTTGCAACTGGATGTATTGCATGCAATAAGTGATGCAATATACATCCTGCCTTATGTAGGATCTCAAACATAGTATATACAGTATATAAACCTGTGTGCAAAAAAAAAAACAACAACCACAAAAGAAACGGGTGTGGTATAGGGGTCCGACAGTCGGGATCCCAACAGTTATTATCCTGACGTCGGGATCCCGACTGGCCGGACCCAGACAGAATGGCGAGCGCAACAAAGCCCCTTGCGGGTACGGTGGCTCACTATGCGAGCCACCTATTCTATTCTCCCTCTATGGGGGTCGTGGACCCCCACGAGGTAAAATAGCCGACGGCCGTCGGGAACCCGGCTGTCGGTGAATGCCTGTCGGACCCCGTCCGGCACCCAAAGAAACAAAACGCAATACAATACCACTCTCAGTTGCATCATTCACAAAGTCACCAATATCAGGAATCTGCAAGACCTTTCTCTAGTTTTTAAACCATTCTGTAAGTCGGATACAGTTTTAAGACCTGATGCTGCATAAAATGGGCTTCTGTGTTTTCATGCTGCATGCACAGAAAGAAATGTGGGTATATGCCTATACAATATGTACGCAACATCTCACGCATCAGACCATTCCTCTCCACTGACTCGACCAAAATTCTCATTCACTCTCTTGTCATCTCCCGCCTTGACTACTGCAACATCCTTCTCTCTGGGCTACCTCTCACCCGCCTTGCACCTCTCCAATCCATTCTTAACGCTGCTGCTAGGCTCATCTTCCTCTCCCGCCTCTCTACCTCCGCCTCCCCCCTCTGTTTATCTCTTCACTGGCTCCCCATTCCTTTCCGAGTTCTCTTTAAACTCCTCACCACCACCTACAAGGCTCTCTCCTCCTCCACAGCTCCCTACCTCTCTTCACTGATCTCTATCCACACTCCCTCCCGTCCTCTTCGCTCCATCGCTGACCGCCGACTGACCTCTCACCTAATCACCTCCTCCCACTCCCGTGTCCAAGATTTCTCTCGCGCTGCCCCCCTGCACTGGAACAACCTCCCGCCACCCATCAGGCTATCTGATTCCCTTACCTCCTTCAAGCGCTCCCTCAAAACCCACTTTTTTCGACTAGCCTATCCCTCCTCCTAACCTCTTTTGATCCTTCTATCCTGCCTCCGTTCCTACTTATCCTATTGTATTTCATTCGTCCACCCACCTATTTTTAGTATGCTAACTCTTATGAGCAGGGCCCTCCTTCCTCACGTACTCACCCTACCTCATTACCTCACCTGTGCTCCTGTCCTGTTCTTCCCTTCCTCTACTTCATCTTCAGTCTCCTTGACAATTTTGACACCTACTTCTGAACTGATGCTGATTTTAGTTCGACCAGCTATACCCCTATTTATACTGTATCTTTCAACACACCCTGTACGTTACCTTGTAATTTTTTTTTTTTGTTTGCTAGGTACGGCGCTGCGGACACTTTGCGGCGCCTTATAAATAAACGTACTACTACTACTACTACAGCTGTACCAATCTTGCAGAAATTCCCCCTCTATCCATAACTTTGGTGTTGGATTGAATCAACATGACGCCTTTAGCTGGTGCACAATCTTAAAGTGTGCCGGATGTGTTCTAGTACCAACCAATCAGAGCCTGTTACGTTTGGGCCATAGTAGTTTGTTCCAGTGCATCATGTGAGTGAACCTGTCAGGTTCCAGGAAAATGTGAACTGTGTGGGCTCCTGAAGACCGAGTTTGAGAACCACTGATCTTGACTCAGAAACCACTTTGAGAGAAGTCTGTTATGGAGAAAACAAAAAGTGCAGCTAACCCATTTACAAATATAAACCTATAGGCACAAAATATTTTGACGGAAGGATATTTAATACACTTGCATTTGGCAGAAAATGAATTGTAGAAACAAATACAGTAAGTTATATTTTATTGATGATGTCTAAGGGGAGACTGTGGAAATCTCCCTTCTAATAGCCACCATCCATTCATGAGACCATTTTATCTCAACCTTCTCCCATAGAAGGGGGTTTATCAAAGCTTGGAGAGAAAGTTTAGAGAGATAAAGTACCAACCAATCAGCTCCTAACTGTCATATTACAAGCTGTGATGGAAAATTGACAGGAGCTGATTGGTCACTACTTTAACTCACTCTACTTTATCTCTCTCTCTATGGTTTGCTAAATCTACCCTATATTGTCTTAATAGGCAGTGCTCTCTCTAGATTGACAAGAGACCACTTTATGGTACTGGAACTATTAAAGACTGCTCCTGATTGGATTGATCACATCGGCCAGCCAATAAGATGTAACCTTTCCTAATGCACTGTCACAATATAATGGCCAACAGTCACCAGAAGCTTCTGACAACATGGCCGTACAAGTCATTCTAGGGCGAGACAAGATATCTGGTGGGAATCTTAAGGGAATGGATGGTACTAATGTGATAGCCAATGAACTGAGGTAACAACGTCCCCTTTAATATATTTCAACACTCAGAAAATCTTCTTGCGTACTAGGCATAACTCCCATTGATTGTCTTAAATTATTATTCTAGACATGACCTATTCCCTATTTATATATGCATTCCTTACAAACTAGTCCATTCTGAATGAGGTAAAATGTTCCAAGTCTTTGTCATAAAACAAAAGCACAGACTGTTCTTAAAAAAAAAAAAAAAAAAAGGGTTACCTGGAAGTTAAATTAAAAAAAACCAAGGCATATATACTAAAACAAAACCTATCACTGCCCCTATTACAAGATATATTTCTCATGTGTGAAACAGTTTTCCAGACAAGAGAATTAGCCCAATATAATTGCATAGATCGAGTTAAAGCAGAGTGTGAAATTGCTTTCCGGAAGGCTGTGTTCCAGGGGACGCTTCCACCTTCAAGAAATTCAAGAGTATCATGGATTACAGTCTGAGAAATCTGAAATTTTATTATTTGTTACCAGGTTCCGTTAATAGTCCCAGCTCATAGGTGTTATGGTTCAGCCTCAAGTTACTTGAGGCATGTTATCGCAGTCAAACTAGTTCTTCATGCCAAGTAAAAATTCTATGCAACATAATATACGTCTCTCTGGTGGTGGCGTACTGGGCAACAAGACAGAGAAAGAAATTGTAGGCTAGAATAGTGGGAACAGACACACTGTCTACCCTCAGAAATGTTAAAGGCTACAAAGGTATTCCATTCACCATGACGGATTACTACATATTTCCAATAAGTTTAGCGCATTCCATTTCTGTATAATATGATGTTTGATCTTCGAAGAGAGATGTAAGTCTAGTCCGTGATGGTGGAGGTAGGTGAGGCAGGTGGTGGGAAAGAAAACTTTTTGTTATGAAACTCTTCAGTGGCGTAACTATCAATTTTTATCTGCCAAAAAGTTTGTGCCCCCCTGGGCTCCTCTCCTGCGTGTTTCCCCAGCGTGTGACGGAGAAGCTGATGCAGGAGGGAGGAAGAGAGACCAGCAGACACTGCTGCTTCCCTTGGCTCTGACGCATCCCAGGCCACCCTAGCACGCCCATCCTGTACACAGTAGGCAATAGCCGGCTCTGTGTAGTCAATTGAATCCGTGGGAGAATTTGTCTTCTCTGTCATGGCCACACACGAGCTGCGGCTGACTCACCTCCGGTGCTCAGTCAATGGGCAGCGACAGGCAGCAGCATATTAGTGCGTAGAGCGGGTGCACTTGCTCCCCCAAGCGGCAGCTGGGGCAGCCTTACAGTAGTTACGCCACTGTAACTCTTTCTAATAAGTTGGAGTCTAATGGAGCCAAATTATCAAGATAATATACCACCTCTGTGACTACATTATCAATTATCACATTGGCGGTCTACCTGTGACCTGAATAATAGAGAGGCTATTCATTATTGAGTTGCCTTGCATAGGGACTGATTCTAAATCGAGTTGCTCTCTGTCTGGGTGTGGTATGGGAAACTTACAGTAACTAGACAGACAGTCACTAGGTTGACCGGGTCGAAAGGTCAATGGGGCCAATAGGTCAACAGCTAAAAGTTAGATAAGGTGGACATGATTAAAAGGTCAACATGAGAAGGGTCGACACAAAATGGTCATCACAATCTTTTGTTGTTTTTTTTTTTTTTTGAGTGTCATTATGTATGTTTCAACATCAGTGGCGTAGCTCAGTTTTGGGTGCCCCCCGCCATTAGGGGGGGCGCCCCCCGCCGCTGCCCCGCCTGGCCCCGCAAAGCACCCCTCCCGCCGCCCATGCAAACCCCCCCCCCCCCAATCCCCCGCAGCCAGTTACCTATCGCGCTGGTCCCGGCAGCTCCGTTTTTCTGCTGTGGACCACCACAAAATGGGCGCCCCCGTACAGCAGACAGTTTCAGAGAACTGTGTGCTATATGGGGGCGGCCATTTTGTGGTGGTCCTCAGTAGAAGAATGGAGCCGCCGGGACCAGCGAGATAGGTAAGTCTGTGGGGGATTGGGGGGGTGTAACTATAGCAGCGCAGCCCCCGGCGCCCCCACATGCACAGCGCCCCCCCCCGCGCGGTGGCGGGGGCTGCGGTGCTATAGTTACGCCGCTGTTCAACATATTCTACTACAATCAGTGTAGATGTCTACCCTCGTGTGCTCGCTTTGTACACCCCACTTTGGGCAAAGTGGTTTGCTTTGCTACTGATGTGCTTGCTACATGTTACTATTCCCAATCATAGGCCTCATGGATAGTAAGTCAATAAAAAGTTGAAAAACATGAAAAACCCACCAAAAATAGCGGGCAAATGTAATAGCCTCGGAATTTGGGCAGTATCCCAAATGGCTGTCGAACTCAGAGGCATTTACATTTGGAAGCATTTGTGTGTTGATCATTGTCATACAGACTTTTTTGAACCTGTTGACTGTTTGTAGCTGTCAACCTTAAACACTGTCTTCCTTTTACCTATCAACCTTTTGAACTTATTGAACTAATGCATGTCAACCATACTGTATGGTGTTGTCCTATTGACTTTCGACCTTTCTATTGGAAACCCTCTGTGCATGGACAAAAATGTGGAGTTTTTGCATACAGTGTATGGGCAGATGAGTGGATGTAATTTGGCCTTTTCTTTGTTTGAAACTGGGCATTTTGGGTCTGGAACTAGGTGGAGACAATGTGAACAACCCAAACGTGTGGGAGTGTCGTTGGCATAGTCCTAAAGCTTTGTGCATAAGGAGAAGGAAGTTTTATATTTATATTTTGTACCTAGGGGGAATGCAAGTTAGTGGCATCCCTAGTTGGGTGTGGGAGAAAGAAGTTGACTGAACCGAGTTTTACCTTCGAATGGGGTGACACTAAAATGCCAGTGACTCCTCAGTTACGGATACAAAACTGTCACTTTCTTATGCAACACCTCACTCCCGGTCACTGAATGATTAAATAGGGGTGTACTGTGAGGCCAAGCCCCATATTTGAGGTCTGCTTGATGCACTGTTGCAATTGCCAATACTAATGATGGTTGCATGGGCTGACAAAATCAATGGGAGGCACAACTTTCGGCTTGCAAGTGCAGAGGACCCAGCATTGGTTGAATAAAATTTAAATAAAGTGGAAAATCTGTCACCCGTGGCTGTCCGTACTGTTAAAATAGCTATTTTGCATGCAACTGAGAACACTGCAAAACCAAGGTAAGTAAAGACAAGTGGGGAAATTTACCAAAGCAAATTTGTAAAAAAATAGGTGTATTCGTAACCAGAAATATACCTATTTTTTACACATTCGTATTTTCGGGATTTGCTATCCCAAAAATACGGCAATTCATATTCGTATTGATGGGATATTCATATTTGTATTTACAAATACAAATGAAAATACTAGAAATGAGCGGGCCCGGATCCCCGAGATCCGACAGATCCGAATCTCGGGATCCGGGTCAGGATCCGTGGAGGCTCGGGAGTTCCCGCCTCAATTCCGGACCGAAAACGAGGCAAAACGTCATCACCGCGCTGTCGGATTCTCGCGGGAGCGGGATCTTATAAAAGACGCACGCACTCCCCGCCATCTTCACTCCAATCTTGGAGAGGGAAGAGGGTGGTTGGGAAGCTCCGTGTGCCCTGTGCTGTGCTCCGTGCCATGCTGTGTTGTGCTCCGTGCCCTGCCCTGTGCCCTCACTGCCCTGTGCTCTGTGCACTGTGTTGTAGACTTGAATTGAGTGAGAGTCAGTGACTGTTTATAGGCCTGAGCCCTGTAGTGTGATTTAACTAACTAGGTGCTGCAGTGCTCACACGCAGGGGCTGCAGTGTCCACTGTCCAGGGGCTGTCCTGTGGCCCATGCCCTGTTGTGATTTATTTAGCCCTAAGCCCTGTGTTGTGATTTATTTAGCCCTGAGCCCTGTGTTGTGTGATTTAACTAACTCAGTGCTGCAGTGCTCACACGCAGGGGCTGCAGTGCTGCTGAGTAGTACACTGTGTACAGGGGCTGCAGTAATACAAGGGGCTGTGTCCAGTGTGACGGCCTATATCCATTGTCCAGTGTCACGAGTCACGACATATATCCTGTGTCCAGTGTGACAACATATATCCTGTGTCCAGTGTGAGGACATATATCCAGTGTCCAGTGTGACACCTAACCATTGTGTGACGGCATATATCCTGTGTCCAGCGTGACATATATCCATTGTCCAGTGTGACGACATATATCCAGTGTCCAGTGTGACATATATCCAGTGTCCAGTGTGACAGGGGCTGTGTCCAGTGTACAGGGGCTGTGTCCAGGGGTTGTGTCCAGTGTACAGGGGTTGTGTCCAGTATACAGGAGCTGTGTACAGGAGCTGTGTCCAGGGGCAGTGTCCAGTGTGACGGCTGTGTCCAGTGTACAGGAGCTGTGTCCAGGGGCGGTGTCCAGGGGCTGTGTCCAGGGTATCGGGCTGTGTCCATTGTCCAGGGGCTGTGTCCAGGGTGATGGGCTGTGTCCATTGTCCAGGGGCAGTGTCCAGGGGCAGTGTCCAGTGTGAAGGCTGTGTCCAGTGTACAGGAGCTGTGTCCAGGGGCGGTGTCCAGAGGCTGTGTCCAGTGTGACGGCTGTGTCCAGTGTACAGGAGCTGTGTCCAGAGGCTGTGTCCATTGTCCAGGGGTTGTGTCCAGTGTGACGGCTGTGTCCAGTGTACAGGAGCTGTGTCCAGAGGCTGTGTCCATTGTCCAGGGGTTGTGTCCAGTGTGACGGCTGTGTCCAGTGTACAGGAGCTGTGTCCAGAGGCTGTGTCCATTGTCCAGGGGCTGTGTCCAGGGTGACGGGCTGTGTCCAGTGTCCAGGGGCAGTGTCCAGGGGCTGTGTCCAGGGGCAGTATCCAGTGTCCAAGGGGCTGTGTCCAGTGTGACAGGCTGTGTCCAGTGTAAAGTAAGAAAAATAAATAAAAGTAATAAATAAAATAAAAACACATTTTTGGAGGATGATGGAGGAGGAAATAGTGGGAGATCAGCAACCTGATAGAAGTGCTGAAGCTGCGACCACCAGTCATGACAAGGCCGATACCTCTTTGTATTTGCTCTTTGGAGCATTTCTCTTTTTTTGGGATAGTTTATTAAACTGCCACCCTGTCTGCCCCTGCAGTGCCGCTCTGCCAGGTTTGAAGTGTAAGGTCCACATGTATGTGATGCCGACTGCTGTCGCTTAGCTTAGTCATCCTGCTACCTCGGTATACCTTTTTGGCCCAACTACAGTAAATGAAAACAATTTTGTGAGCTGTGAAGTGATCAAAATTGACTAGAAATGAGTGGAAACTAATGTTATTGAGGTCAATAATACTTTAGGGGCAAAAACAGCCCCAAATTCTGTTATTTTAGCCATTTTTAGCATTTTTTCATAAAAATCCAGATCCAAAACCAAAACCCACAAGGGTGGTTTTGCCAAAACCAATCCAGATCCAAAACACGAAGGGAGATCAAGATCCAAAACCAAAACCAAAACCTGAAAAAGTGGCTTCCGCACATCTCTAGAAAATACCATTGAAACAATACATCAGGACTCACCATTCAAAAGAAAGGTGATTCATAATTTACTAAGCAGCCATATTGAAAATACGTCCGCTAATTAGCGGTAAATGGCCATAATTGCCGGCCAAATACGCCAGGAAAATACACTTAATTTTCCTGGCGTATTTGGCTTTAGCCTGCACGGATCAGTCAGATCAGGCAGGCTTCAGTGTGTAAAAAAGAGAAAAATAAACAAATTAATTTAAAAAACGGCATGGGGTCCCCCCCACGGCCGTAACCAGCACCAGGTTCAAAGAGCCAAGCCTGGTTTTAGAAAATCAGGGAAACATTTGCGTAGGCATCCGCTGATTTTTTAAAACCAGCACCAGGACCAGGCCTGGTTCCCAAAATACAGAGGTCAAAATTAATAGGAGTCCCCCGTATTTTAAGAAACAACCCCAGGCCCAACCAGCCAGCAGGGTAATGTCACAGCCGAGGGACACTTATTATATAAGGTCCCGCTGCCAAAACATTAACCCTACTGACTAGTCAGCCAACGAAGGGGTCCCCCCTCCAGAACTTACCTGCCCAGGCTGAAGCCTGGTACTGTCCTCGGTACCCCTGGGCTGTGGGTACCGGGCTGATAAATGGTGTAAATTTTAGAAAAACCATTGGGTTTTGCTGTGGAACTATAAGTCTCAGCAAGTCTGGAACGCATACTGGGACTTGGAGAACCACTAGTCCCAGCATGCGGTCCATTAATAGGCTTGCTGGGACTCTTAGTTCCACAGCAAAACCAATAGTTAAATAAAAGCACACTGACACATGAAAAATAAAGCTTTATTACATACATGGCCCACACATACTGATACTTACCTATCTTGAGCCCGTAGGTAGGTCCCTGTCCATCAGTCCTGGGGTCTAGTGTCCTGGGGTTTATTTATTCGCAATGATGAATATATCAAATAAAAACACCTTCTGCTGATTAAAATGACATACAGCGTGCCTATATTCTGTGTGTGACCATGGCTATATCTGCATATTAAACGATACGTCACAGTGGAAAACACTGTCATATAGCATTTCGGATGCAGTTACCTGTACATCATCACTTATGATTTCCATTAATCATTATAGTGACATTGAAACTTTATTTATTGCTTTCAGTGGACATGAAAACGGAATTTCAGTTTCAGATCCTGGAGACACTCTATGATTTTTGACCCCTGAATTAAAAAAAAACAGGACCGTTTCTTTGAGCCCGGGGTTGGTTATGCTCAGGAAGAAAAAAACAACTTTTACACATTTTTGGGGGACAGAACCATTCACGGGATGCAGTCAAAATCCCGACGGTCAAAATCCCGAATGGGTCATAATACCGACAAGGACAAAATCCTGGCATTTAAAATCCCGACAACAATAAAATCCCGACATTTAAAATCCCGACAAGTTCAAAATCCCGACATATAGAATAGAATGTACAGGTGAAACAGTCAACATGACTTTGTGTCGACAGGTTGCGAGGTCGACATGGTTTTTTTCAGTTTTTTGACCTGACGTGCCGACAGGCGGTATTTCATGCCCTATCATCCACTAGGGCGTGGTGGGAGAATTAAATAGTGTGCCGAGCGCAGCGAGGCACTGTGCCCGAAGCATTGCGAGTGATGCAAGGGGCTGCGGTTCACTTCCAACTGTGCGCATGTCGACCGTGTCGACATTCGGGTAAAAAAAAACATGTCGACCTGTTGACACAAAGTAATGTTGACTGTTTCACCTATACATTCTATATGTCGGGATTTTGACCTTGTCGGGAATTTAAATTTCGGGATTTTGTCCTTGTCGGGATTTTAAATGTCGGGATTTTGACCTTGTTGGGATTTTGTCCTTGTCGGTATTATGACCCATTCGGGATTTTGACCGTCGGGATTTCATATCGAATCCCCATTCATAGATCACACTGGTCTGTGCATGGTTCTGTCAAACTCAACATGTTGAACTTGGTCTATTTTTTTGCGATTTTTGGTAACGTTTTCCAAAAATTGCATTTAAATTTGCGAGTTGTGTACTTTATAATGGGAAAACATCTGGATGCGAATTGAAGTATTACAAAAAAAATTGACAGGTCAGAATGTGCTATTTTCACGGGAAAAAGTGCAATTTTTACAGCAATTTTGCATCCTATTAAATGTGCGATTTGCGGAAAATGTCTAAATATCTCATCCTATTAAATGTCACCCTTTGCTTTTAGTGTTTAAGGGTAAATCTATCGATTTTGTACATTCTTCCTGGCAAAAAAGTCCATAAAATTGCGAACTCTGGGCCTGATTCAGGATTAGTTGAAGTTTTGAGGAAAACAACCCCGCAAAACTGCAACTGCTTTTTCTAACATGCTGGGGCCTCTCAACACATGGTCCTTCCCCATGATGACTCAGACATACTTTCCAGCATGAGACCATAGTTTGAGGTCTTGCACATGTGCCGAAGTGCTAAATAGCGATTTTAGCATCTTTACGATTCATACTGAATAGCCCCCTCTGTTCAAAATCCTCATTTAGGCCATTTCACAGGTTTGCGATGAGATTAATGTCTGGGCTCTGGCTTGGCCATTGCAGAAATTGCTTGGTTGACCTGTATGGGTGTTTTAAAGTTATCACATTGGAAGTTTAAATTCCCCTTCATCTTTCCTTCTGGTGGAACCGGAGATGTGCTGTTTTTGCACCAAACATATTTTTTAGAATAAAAATGTCTTACAATCTTGGGGCTTTTTCTCATATTAATGGGGGTTACTGATTTTGGTGTTGAGTAGGGCACACATATCATTAATGGTGACCCCAGTCGGTTGAACATACAGCTTCATTTTGGCTATTTTGCCAATAACCTGCAACTTTAGTGGGGTCCCGGTGACGTCATTGACTGATAACTTTAATAATATCGTTCAATGTTTACCGGGCATTACTCTCAGGGGGATATTCAATCCTCCTGAAGCCATTCCCAACGGGGGAGATGGCTGTGCGTCTCTATTCAATGCTGTCTTCCCCGACATCATTGAACAGGGGATCTCAGCAGAACGAGCCCGACATCACAAGCAGTCGGGCTCATTCTGCAGAGAACGGCCAGGAATTGACGTGCTCCCGGCCGCATCTCGACGATTCCCGGCTGATTCTCGTGGCCACACCCCCTTCTCTAGACCCAAGGCAGGCGGGACATTGAATCCCGCCTGCAAATTTTCAGTCGAGCAGACCGAGAACAGGACAGGGTCGCGGCTGTCGGGCCAGCCCGACAGTCATGGCCCAAAATTGCCTACCCCCTTAGTCTGTTGTTTATCTTTTAGATTTGTCGATAAAACCTATTGTGGACCTCGTGCCCTGTGGGAGGACATTGTGAGTGTGCCTCGTCCTTTAAGTGCATGTGCACCTGGGAACATGTGTGTACCTAAATCCCTTAGCAACATTAATAATGGTGTTTTGAAGCCGGACGATAGTGGGTTTGCGCCAAACTTGAGTCACAAAGTCCTTTGAAGCCAACTCAATAGTGACCTCAGACGCTGCACCTGGCTCACCGCTGCTGCCTCCGTAGCAGGTTCCAGTAGCTGGTAATGGAAATGGCGCTCCGCAGTGCACATGATTAATGTGAATATGTAGAATGTAAAAAGGAAGAAAAAAACTGACTCTTTCTCAGCTCCTTCCTGCTGCTTTGGCTGCAAATCAAAGCAAAGCTTGGAGTCATAGAGTGAATTACCTATTTGTGACTGCCTAGCATGGAGGATCTGTACAGGCAGCGGGATGCCGAGACGTACGGAAAAAGAGTCTTTGTTTGTCTTTTGTTGCAAAGGTAAATGAGGCAAAGAGGATTGGCAGCTGACTTCCTAGACCCAAAATCCAAAACACACACACTTTCATTTTTACAGGCCAGGTTTCCTCTGAGCATCCTGCTTGCACGCCTCATTGTTTAATCACCAGGCAGTCTTCTGTTTCAGATAAAGTTTCCTTACAGTTACCTGTGTTTTCTTTGGGGCAGACAGAGTACAACATAAGCAAATTGTTTCAAGAAACGCAAAAACCTAATACGTCTGTATATGTTACTGCCGTGGTCCACATATCCCCCTGTTGTTCCGTAGAATGCTCGTACTATGGCCAGATGCAGGGCTGGAATATCCAGACTGCCCCTAAGCCTTAACCCTTTGTGCTGCCCCCTCTGCAGACTGATATTAGTTAGTAGCCCTGATCAGGGCTGCCACTAGATATTGTGGGGCCCAGGACAACCCAGATAGACCCCCCCCCCAACACATTGGTGGGCAGCATGCAGCAAGTCTCCTGACGCTGCGCTGCCCTTCGGTTGTCACACCACGTCGGTTGGGGCTTCATTTGCCGAGTCCCAGCGGCGGGCTTGTCACTGGAGGAGGATGTGACTGCGCGGTGAGTGCACAGTCACAATGTGCCGCTGCGGCCGCTGGGCTCGTAGTGAACCCGGAGCCGGGTGGTGGGTGGGCACAAGCAGCCGGACAGTGAAGGGGCAGACGGGGATGAGTGACGGTGACCGTGTGCTTCTGGGGAGAGTTGCCCGGGCCCTACCCTCTGTGGGGCCTGGGACTCAAGTACCACCAGACCCCCCCCCCCTGTCGACGGCCCTGGCCCTGATGCTGTTACACATGGGAAAAAAAAACGCAGACTGATATGGTGATATAATGATATACAGTATATGACCAATGTTCCTTATTGTCAGGGCTGCTGTTAGGAATTTTGGGGACTGGGACTGATTTTTAGTCCCCCCCCCCCCCACTTACCGCCCGGCTCCACCCTCACTTACCGCCCCGCTCCAGGTCCCAACCCCCTTCCATTGTGCTGCCTTCTGCTTAGTGCGCTGCGGCTCCCGGAGTGCAGGCTTCTTTGCCTCCGGACGCCAGCAGCCAATTAAAATGTGGCACGGCTGGTGAGCCAATCAGAGCTTGCATACTTTTAGCCAATCAGAGCGGCTGCCAGCAGTACGCGAGCTCTGATTGGCTGCCGACGCTTCGTTCAGTGCACTGTGAGAGTGCAGGCAGCACATCAGAGGCAGTGGCGGGGGGTTGCGGTGGGCAAAATGAGTTGTCTGGGCCCTTCCCTCTCTCTCAGAGAGGCCAGGCCCGGTACAGCTGTACCCACAGCACCCCCCTAATGGCAGGCCTACTTATTGTTAATACAATTGGAGCCCTTTTCCGAATGATAACACATGCAAAACCAAGAGAACTTCCTGGACCCATGAGTTATCGTGGATCCACAGGCTACTTGTCGGAGATTATGCTTTGGGTGCCTGAGGTTATGGGGGCTTATTGAATAGCCCTAGATAATCTATTAGCCGTGAGAATTTTCTGTAGGTATTTGGATATAGCCCTAAAAATGGATTATGTAGAATATCATGTTTGCTAAAATACATATTATCTTGTTCAGTTGTTCTTGAAATGCATAGAACTAGGGTTAAATAACATTTAGGTTATCAATATCAATGCTGTATTGCCATTTTGAAGTGGGTGGGGATAGAGCAAGGTGCAGCCAATTAGATCATCAGAATGTTTGCAGCATTGGAAAGGGAAAGGTTGTGACTCTTGTTATTAGGGAAGATATTTAGTAAACCTTTCGAAGAAGAGAAAAGGAGGCGTTGACCATAACAACCAGTCACATTCTTTAAAATGATAACTAGAATCTTATTGGTCGCCCTGCTTTCTTTGGAAAATTTTATAAATCTCTCTTTGATAGACCTACAGATGGAGCTTTCTTCAGCTAGCCTTCTCTGGATAGCCATGGTGAGTCATGACTCACTAAGGCCTATTGTTCTCAGCTGTCTGCCGTATAATTCCATGTCTGCCGCCATGTGTGCTGTATCAGTCCAAGGGTGCCTCCATCTGTGCCGTATAATTCCATGTGTGCTGTATCAGGTCAGGGGTGCCCGCATGTGTGACATATAATTCCTGTAGTGATCCAAATGTGTCATATAATTCATGGGTTGCTGCCAAGTCTGCTGTATAATTCATGGGGTGCTGCCAAGTGTGCTGTATTAGTCCAGGGGTGATGCTAAGTGTGTCGAATCAGTCCAGGGGTGCCTACATGTGTGCCGTATAATACCATGGGTGCCCCCATGTATCCTGTATCAGTCCAGGGGTTCCTGCATGTGTGCCGTATCAGTCCAGGGGCGAGCCAAGTGTGCTGTATAATTCATGGGGTGCTGCCACGTGTGCTGTATTAGTCCAGGGGTGATGCTAAGTGTGCCGTATCAGTCCAGGGGTGAGCCAAGTGTGCTGTATAATTCATGGGGTGCTGCCACGTGTGCTGTATTAGTCCAGGGGTAATGCTAAGTGTGCTGTATCAGTTCAGGGGTGAACCAAGTCTGCCGTATAATTCATGGGGTGCTGCCACATGTGCTGTATTTGTCCATAGGGGTGATGCCAAGTGTGCCGTATCAGTCCAGGGGTGAGTTAAGTGTGCTGTATAATTCATGGGGTGCTGCTAAATCTGCCATGTCAATCCAGGGGTGCTGCCATTTTTTTATTAAAAGAATAAAAACGTTTTGTTTGTTTTTTCATTTTACTGCCGGAGTGTCACTATGTGTGCCGTATAATTCCATGTGTGTGCTGTGTCAGTCCAGGGGTTCTGCCATCTGTGCTGTATAATTCCATGTGTGCCGCCATGTGTGCTGTATCAGGTAAGGGGTGCCACCATCTGTGCTGTATAATTCCTGGGGTAAGCCAAGTCTGCCGTATAATTCCTGGGGTGAGCCAAGTCTGCCGTATAATTCCTGGGGTGAGCCAAGTCTGCTGTATTAGTCCAGGGATGATGCTAAGTGTGCTGTATCAGTCCATGGGTGATGCTGTGTGCCATATCAGTCCAGGGGTGTTGCTAAGTGTGCCATATCAGTCCAGGGGTGTTGCTAAGTGTGCCGTATCAGTCCAGGGGTGAGCCAAGTCTGCCAAATAATTCTTGGGGTGAGCCAAGTCTGCCGTATAATTCATGGGGTGCTGCCAAGTGTGCTGTATTAGTCCAGGGGTAATGCTAAGTGTGCTGTATCAGTCCAGCACATACTTTTTGTACTAGATCTCATCTCATCTGATCTCATCGCAAAGCCGAGATACAATATTGTATAGAATAATTGTAACGTGTATGGGCACCTTTATACACACCCCTTTGACTGTGCACCTCCTAATAAAATGTGCTCCGCACGCCTATGATCAGAACCTAAAACCGTGAGGGGATGTTTTGGCAAAACCCATTAGAACCCAAAACCTAAAGGTAATCAGAACCCAAAACACGAAAAGTGGCCGGTGCACATCCCTACTTTAAAGTAAGCAAGTATTGATCTGTCACTGTGCCAGTGATGGAGAACCTTGGCACTTAAGCTGGTGTTGAACTATCCAAGCATGCCCTAAAACAGTTTTTCTGTTTGGCCATGCTAAAACTGTTGCAGTGCATGCTGGGATGTGTAGTTAAACAACAGCTGCAGTGCCAAGGTTCTCCATCCCTGATCTATGACATCTACATTAAAATAGAAGGTCATGGCTTTGCAAATTATTTGTATCAGCACTAATCAAAAAAGTCAATGAAAACAGGTGTTTTTCTTTCTTTTAAAACAATGACTGCTCTGTTTTTTTTTTTATAAACATATAACGTACATTTATTTCCAATAGAATTATTATTAAAAAATGAACAATAAAATTGGTACTTGTTTTCTAGCACGGCGTTGACGGGTCCCATCGCATACCATAACTTAAGGTATGCGATGGGACCCGATCAGACCCGACCGACCCGATTTTAGACCTTCAAAGACATTTCCCGTACAATTAAAAAATCGGTCGCATCGCATGCCATTATAATGGCATGCGATGCGACACGACCGACCCGATATTGCCATTGGACCCAATGTTAAATTGTACCTGAGACCCGATTTTACATTGGATCCAATGTTAAATGCCCACCCGATTTTTTATTTTATACCCACCCTGATGGTTAATTATTATGTCAAATGCCCCCCCATTGTTAACGCAACACCACGATCAACGTCAACCCGAATGGTGGCGAGCGCAGCGAGCGCGCGAGGGGCGGCGGTCCACGTCCTCCGTCCTTTTCATACCCCCACTATCCACATCGGCGTGGAGTTGATTTTATATAGTTTGGCAAGCGCAGCGAGCCACCGAGCCCGAAGCGTGGCGAGCGAAGCGAACCCCGCAAGGGGCCGCATAATACGTGCGAAGTAATGCGCATCCCCTCGCCACGCTTTGGGCTCGGTGGCTCGCTGCGCTCGTCACACTATATAAAATCAACTCTACGCCGACGTGGTAAGTGGGGGTATGAAAAGGTCGGAGGACGCGTACCGCCGCCGCTCGCCACGCTTCGGGTTGACGTTGATCGTGGCGTGCCGTTAACAATGGGGGGCATTTGACCCATCAGGGTGGGTATACAATTAAAATTGGGGTCTAGGGGTCATTTAACATTGGGTCCAATGTAAAATCGGGTCTCTGGGACCATTTAACATTGGGTACAATGTAAAAATCGGGTCGGTCGCGTCGCATCGCATGCGATTTGGTCGCATGCGATGCGATGCGACCGATTTTTTAGACCCGATGGCATACAATTGAAATCGTGAGCGCCGTGCTAGGAAACAAGTACCATAAAATTGTGTATATATATATATATATATATATATATATATATATATATATATATATATATATATATATATATATATATATACCAGTATGTAGGGTGGCACTCCAGGAGAGGTGCAGGATGTCCAAAAAATATGAATCTGGTGCCTTCCTAAGAAGTGGCCAGTGTCGACCACCCTATGTATGGCAGTGGGGGTGACGGTGGCACTCAGAGAAAAAACGACAGGACTACAGTGGTATGTACATACCGAGGTACATACCGCTGTAGTCCTGTCGTTTTTTTTCTGAGTGCCGCCATCACCCCCACTGCCATACTTGCGGTTTGGATATTGAGGAGCACAGGTCCAGGCCCACAGGCACAGGCAAGGAGTCACTTTCTCCACAACTACACCTTTGTCCTTAACCTAAAAAGTGGGACACTGTACCAATTATCCAAGGATTAATTGAGAAAATAATTAGTGATTCTTTATACCGTGGAAAAGAATCACTTGATTCTTTATACCCGTGGAATCATGTGCACACAACAGGAGTGAATAGCAATAATATATTGCAAATATGACCATTGCTTAATAGGTACTAATTCCTGACAATAATCAAAGAAAAAAATAATCTATAAGGATTTAAAGATCCTATAAGGATATACGTCCTGACAGTATGTTAATGAACCTCTAAGAACAGAGATAAGAACTAACCAAAAAGTCTTCGGGAGAAATACAATAAAATGAATAGCATTTATTCTATATAGTCTAGAAGAAATTCAACCTAAGATTGTAAAAATACTACTGGCATACCCCTGATGAAGTCTCTTGACGAGACGAAACGCGTCGGGTACATGATATCACCTATTATCAAGAAATATTATTTCCAAAGACAAGAATAACTGCAAAAAGTTTGTTTTATTATCTTTTATGCTTGTATCAATAAATGTTTTATGTATAATGAAAAACTTTTTATTGTGTATAAATTGGTAAAAGGAAAGACAGGAATAACCCTAATTTAAAGTTGAAGGGCGCCATATAACACTATTGTGGGGTTAGTTTGATGGTGGTGGTCTTGCTAGTAGAAGACCCAGTGTTATAGGCGACCAAAAATTCATATATAGCGCAATTCCAGAGATTTTGCTTGATATATATGTATATACAAATGGGGCAGGCCTCTTCCTTGCTGGCGAATCGCCAGAACGTCAGCGCTGGCGATCCACCAGCGGCCTGCCTAACTATCCGACTGAGACGTGCATGCGTCTCACGCGCACGCGCGTCTCAATCTCTGTCGGCGGGGCGACAGAAACCCTGTCCGTCTCTGCCTCAGGGAGACGGACAGGGTTAGCGGGGGGGGTGCGGGCAGGCGGCGGGGACCCCGGGTTACCGCCATCAAGCCGGCGGTGACCCGGGGGAGCGTCTAGAAATGCCGTCGGAAGGGGACGCGCGCGCCTCTCGTGCGCACGCGTCCCCTTCTCGCTATGCAGATGGTGCTGGCGGGGGATGGCGGCTGGCGTCGCCATCGCCATCCCCTGCCAAGATGGGACCTGCCCCATCTGTGTATATATATATATATATATATATATATATATATATATATGTGTGAACAGTGGAAATGGATGTGGCGACTAATTGTTAATAATAATACTAGTTAATCTACCAATGAATAAATATTTTTTTACATTTAAAAAAAAAACCTAGTATAATAATAAAAAATAAAAACGGTTCTAAAAACTGTTTCGACAAAGAGAATAATATTTAGATAAAAACATGAATTCATAAAAGGACAAGTACAGCAATAGCTTATCTTTTCAGTAGTAGTAGGAGGCTGTAGGTTGCCCATATATATATATATATATATATATATATATATATATATATATATATATACAGTATATCTATCTATATATCTATCTATCTACATACCTCCCAACTTTTTGTCATGCCGAGGGGGGACACAGGCATGCGCCCAGCATTAGGGAGGTGGTAGGTTGTGGGAGGTGGCGTGGCCTATAATTGTGCCTTCCCGTGAGGCCACGCCCCCGTTTTACGCTGTGGGTGCATGGCCCAGTGGCTCTGTGAGCTTCTAGCCAAGCCCCCAGCCCTCTGGCAGCGGGGATAGACGCTGTGCACATGCACACAGTGTCTATTTACCGCTGGCCAGCAACTAACAATGGGGGACGGCCAACTGACCCCCCCCCCCCCCGCGCGGGACACTGCCGGCCGCTGGAACGTCCCGAAAACCGGGGCGTTTCCGCGGTTATCGTAACGGTTGGGAGGTATGTATCTCTCTAGCTATCTCTCTATATAAGCATGTGCTCTTTACACTCCCTGAGTGTGATTGTCTGGCTTTTCAGGGATCATCGTCCACTTATTGTTTTCAGTACTGTCGTTTTTGGTGGAATATTCCTCACCTAGTGGTTAGATTTTGTATTGCATGGTGTGGAATCTCTCAGGACATACTATTTTGCATTGACAGAGATGACACGCTGTGACATACTGCGACTGGGAGGCTTGAATGGCACGCTGTAAGTTTAGATGCAAGAGAACACATCTGTAATCTGTGTAAGAGATCTGATGTCACAATTACTTCATCCTTAACTAATTTGGAGATCAAAGACATTGTAAAGAGACTTTCTCACTTTTCCAGGAGTCCGGGTGAGCCAAGCGAGATTCAGGAGTCTCCTGGGCATTCTTGGAGAGTAGCCAAGTAGGAGATGAAGGTTTGGAGGGCCACCTGTTTTTTGCCGCTGATCTGTATACAATACATTCCCAATATTTTACTAAACACTTGTGCAGCTACATAATGAAAATAATCCACTATTCTCAGGATTTATATATACTGTAACTGGGTGAGGCTGCTAAATGTATTCACCTAATTAATTTCCCTAATTTCTGAATAAGTAGTAGAAAATATGCACAACATAAATACAGTATATAACATACATTTAAAGGCTTTTTATCTTTCATCATGTGTATTTATTTATAAACTTCCCATTGTGTGATACGTTTCAACTCTTTCCAGTGCAAGATAAACACCTTAACCATAACTATTATAAAATAATGGCCCATTTATGGGGAAAAGGTTGGTTAGCTTTATTGTAATATAAACTATGTAGATATTAAGGTACTATGGGGGAGATTCTCAAAACTAAATATGCGGTAAAAACCCCATTATAGGGGTTTTCACCGCATTTTGGGATGCTCTAAGCATCCCCTGCTGGGTTACCGCGGCGGGGGTCATCACCAGAAAAATCTGGCGACGCCCCATAGAAGCCTATGGGCTTCTAACGTGACCCCCCGCCGCCCTGCACCAACCCACCGCCACCCCTCACTGATCCCCCCCCCCCTCCCCTGTGTCCGGGCAGCACAGTGCTGTGCTGCCCGGACCTGTGACCTCCTCCTCCCTGCACTATGATCCTCTTCCGGGTGCAGGGAGGAGGAGAGCCAGCCCCCCCCGCCGCAGCAGCACAGTGCCGGGTAAGGGAGGGAGGGGAAAGCCGCCAGGTCCCGATGGGACCCACTGACTCACTGCAAAGGACAGCTCTTAACGCAAGAGCTGTCCTTTGCCATAATTATCGCATATGTTACAGCATATGCGATAATTATGTATGCGGTAGCCGGCGATAGGGGGCGGTAAGGGGGCGCGGATGTTAGAGCACCCCCCCATATGTGAGTCTGTAAGAGAAAGGACAGGTAAAGTGTGGTAGCGCAGTAAGAACTGCCCCACTGGGCAATATTACAGCCTGCCAATGTCCCACATCCTTCTAGACCAGTGGTAGCCAACCCTAGCCCTCGAGAGCTACCAACAGTTCACATTTTCCAGACAACCTAGCTGCTGCACAGCTGCACTCATTAATCACTGACACATTTAAAAAGATACACAGATGGAGCTAATTAGCTCACTTGTGATTCTGTGAGGAGACCTGCAAAACATGCACTGTTGGTAGCTCTCGAGGACTAGGGTTGGCTACAGTGGCGTAACTATAGTCCCGCAGCCCCCGCAGTGGCGGGGAGGCGCTAGGCAGGTGTGGGCGCCTGGGGGGTCTGCGGGACTATAGTTACCACCTGGTCCCGGCTCCCGACTCCTGCCCTCCCTCTCCTTACCCCATTGCCGCCAGCGCCGCTGCCTCTAACCCGACACGCAGATCTGTGTCGGATGACGGGCGGTCCCCGGCTCCGGCTGCAGTGCTAATATAATAAGAGACACTTGGAAAATGGCTGCCCCCATAATGCTGTATGGGGGCAGCCATTTTCTGAGTGTCTGTTATTATATTAGCACTGCAGCCGGAGCCGGGGACCGCCCGTCACCCGACACAGATCTGCGTGTCGGGTTAGAATCAGAAGCGCCGGCGGCAATGGGGACGTGTAAGGAGGGGGTTAATATTTCCAGCGGGGGGGCGCAAAAAAAGTAGTTACGCCTCTGGTTGGCTACCCCAGTTCTAGACTGTGGGCCGCCTGCCAACCCATCACCACATTCAAGGTATCCTCCTGCCTTACCAATGACACATCATGAAGCCCACTTTGACTGGTAGTGCCACTGACCCTAGTAGGGTAGAACCTGGATAAGCTACTGTATGTATTGTAGAGGAGAGCACCTTAAGATATAAAGGCAGATCATGGGGCAGAGGTATTCAGCCCGGTGAAGAGATAAAGGGCCTTATTCTGGTTGGTGCGGCCGGGCCGTACGCGTACGTTCCGGGGTTTTTCATGATCTGCGCATGCGTACATTCGCTAATGCGCAGGCGCGAACACTCCACACCGCTTACGGACGGGTCTCTCCGTGCGAAAAAACCTGTACGCGAGAGTACGGGCATTGGGGGCGGCATAGGGGCGTGTTGAGGGGAGCGGCCGAAATAATGAGGGAAAATGGGCGTAAACATGGGCGTACACGGGGGTGTGCACCAAAAATGAACGGTGCTACTACCGCACGATCGACTAAAGCACCGTTCATTTCGGACACAAAACAGGCGGCCGCCAACCGCCACCTCAGACCACCCCTACAGATACCGCATGCCAGCGTGCGCCTGGGTTTGCTAATTTACGCTGATTACTACTCAAACACATACACCTGAATGTAATAACCAATGCTGCAGTCTATTAAGTCCAAACTATGATTTCACTACCTGCAAGCCACACACAGCACTCAAACACATTGGAAGCTTATCTTTCTATACTTCTCTACATTTAAAGGTTTGTTTAATTTAAGGTAAGAATATTTTTAAGACCTGCTTATATATGCTAAGGTAGGTATTTGTTAAACAGTTATACACATTCACTACGTGCTTTCATAGACTTTACACAGTAGCACACTCAATCTACACAAGTCGACATGTGTCAACGTGTTCACTCTAATACAAACATAGGTTTTGTATTTATGATACAATAACATAAACCACATCTAACACCTACAAAGGATGTTTCAGCAATGTTTTAAGCCCATGCCCACTATTTTGCACATTAATTAATTCAATCAATTAATTAATTTTCATAATTATAGTTGAAAGGCAAGATTTGCAGGTCCATATATGTGAAGGGTATGCCAGCGTACACGGACGTACGCTCACTCTCACGAGCGGTGACATAAGCTGAGTTTTCTATTGAAAACAATAGGGACCCGTCCGTGCAAGCTGGCGTACGCTCAGATAGCCGCAAGAAGTCGGTGGGAAGACGGACGAGAGACGTCCGTAAACGGTGGCGTACGCTCAATTGTACGCCAGTTGTCGGAGTGTAAGGGCTGGTCCGTCCGTGTACGTTGGCGTACGCTCAATTGTACGCCACTCCCCTTCGACGTTGTTTCTGCCCGTACGTTTGCGGCTGATTTGTGGGTGGACTTAACCCCAACGGCCGCGTACGGATAGCGTACGTTAATAGCGAACGTACGCACGTTTGGCCGCTACGATCAGAATAACCTCCAAAGTGTAGAAAAACTAGACGGTGGTAATGCAACAGCCAATCAGCTGTGTTTGAAAAATGACAGTTAGGAGTTAATTGACTGGTGCGTTATCACGTTCCCCTTTATCTCTTCTCCAGGCTTAATACATCTGCCCCAATGACTGATAACATTCTATCCCGACAAAGATAAAGCTCCCACAAACTAACCCCACTAAAAGGACAGAAAACTGCACAAGAGAACAGGATATGTCCCAAAATGATGGTGGAGGGCAGTGGGAGCCAGTCAATCAGCTTTACCAAATCGTTCATTTGCATACACATAAAATGATTTGTACACATTGCTAACGATTGGTCGATGATTGTTCTGCATGCAGGAAAGACCAGAGACCTCTACCAACGACCGGTAGGTACGCGCATCAGCATTTATATTGTTCATACACACGGAACGGTTTGAGTGATTGGTCGTTTCAATCGGTCGGGAACACCAAATCTATCTGTGTGTACATACCTTTACTCACAAAAAAATCCTTAAAAGTCCTCCCCTAAATCACCACTACAGGCTGACCACCCTTAGGTCCCACCTAGCAAACAGGTACAAATGTAAAACCCTGTCATGACACTCACAGACCTGGTGATGGGGGGGGGGGGGGGTAATGGTCATCATGCATACGAAATGCATTCCTGTAAATTGAGAATATTTACTCTATGGGGGTTGCAATTACAGGAGAAAAACATGAATGGTATTTCTTTTTATTGCCTGTTTTTGGGGGACTTGGTTTTTCCTGGGGAAAACACAATTCCCAATAAATTGCAGCATGCCCCAGTTTATTGGGATGATGCAATAACCCCAGGCAAAGCAATTGCATAACCCTATGGGCAACATCACCTCTTTTCATTTTTCAAAGCTTCAGTAAATTTTACTCTCAATTCTAATTCTAATAGCGTGTTAAGTCTACATATACTGCAAAATGCTTGTTCTGTCATTTCAGGATGGCAATAACAGAGGGAAAAAAATATGAAATTATTATTTAAACAAAGAATGCAGTGGTCAATCATTTTTGAATGTTTTCATTTTTTGTGTTGATCAATTTTTAATGACTTTAATTGACTCCAAGGGCCAGATGTAATAGGGTGTGAGAATCAGAAAGTGAGAGATTTTGGGAGAATTCTCCAGTTTTTAAAGCGGCAATCATATGTATGGCAAAATCAACCTGTAGCTTTGCAGTGTAAATGATCACCCCAAACCCCAAAAAACAGGAGAACTCTCACAAAGGTGGCATTTGGCAGACCGCACTTCATAGCTGCCTCCCTTCCTGCATTCTGCAGGAGACTCCCTGAAATAGCAGCAATCTCCCTCTCTCCCTCATTAGTCTAGCAATCTTCCTCATTTCACCTAGCCCACACTACATGGTTACATATTTTAGTAATTCCCCAGCACTTTACCAAGTATAGCAGCTCTTACTGACTGCTTTGGGGCTCATCTACATTTGGATATAAGTCATTTTACAAGACTCCTCTCAGATACAGCAGTGCACACTAACACTTCTGGGTGCCACACTCACAATCTTTTTTTCACAATCTCTCCATATATGGAACTAGACACGCCCTTTGGGTGGAGCATGACACGCCCCCTCAATGGTGCGCTGTGCAAAATTCTGCTACCAACTATGATCTCCCTGAAACTAGTTTTCAAAAGTAGGCAAGTATGCCGCACTTACCTGCTCACTAGGCTGCGAGTACACGCATCACAGCAAACTGATCTGAATCAGGCCCAAAATCTCTCGCTTTCTGATTCCCACATCCTATTACATTCCCCCAAGGATTGCTCAGCTGTCTCAGAATATTTTTCATTGGATCAATTGTGGTGATTTTGGGCCTTATTCTAGTTCGCTCTTTCTGACAAAATCCTTCTTAGATGGACAAAACCATGTGCACTGCAGGTGGGGCAGATGTAACATGTGCAGAGAGAATTAGATTTGGGTGGGGTTTTACTTCAAAGTGAGATCTATATTGGAGTGTAAAAATGAAGCAGCCAGTATTTATCCTGCACAGAAACAAAATAACTCACCCAAATCGAATTCTCTCTGCACATTTTACATCTGCCCCCCTGCAGTGCACATGGTTTTGTCCATCTAAGAAGGATTTTGTCAGAAAGAGTGAACTAGAATAAGGCCCTTAGTGATTTTTCAAATAAACAAATAGCAAAGTCCCTGTGATCAGCACCTGATAATTATAAATAGGTTCATCAGTGTCGCTGGCTGAGCCTGGTTTTGTATTGTTGTACAGAGTTTTCTGTACTCCTGTAAGCTGTGCTCCTGTCAGGGCCACCAGGAGATGTATTGGACCCTGGATAAGTGTAGGATTGAAAAGCAAGCGGTGACATGCCAATGCCACAACGTTAATACCAGGGGCTGCGTTACTGAAGGTCACGTAGTCTTGAGGGCATGGCCATACAAACGGCTAGAGGAAAAGCGGAGTCCACGGAGAAAACATTTTAAAATAATAATATCCACTACGCAGAACGCAGTCAAGGGATGTCAAATGGAAGGACGGCTGTATATAATACTACATTTAATTTGGAAAGTTGCTGAGCGACAACATTCCATGATCCTGGCTGGGAATATCATTCATTTTCTGAAACAATTCTGGCCAGTGACAGCAGATGCAGCTTGGGAAGTATTACACATTAAATGTGAACTAATAGAGTCCAAAGGAACTTCATATTACTCTGTTCATCATTACAGCACAAATCTACATGAAATTGGGTCCCTCGTGCCTATTTCTTAGCTATTTAAATCCCAAAAATGACTTGCGGAGGAGAAAATAAATTCCCCTAACTTGAAGCCATACTGCTATCGCTACGCCTGAAGAACCGTACATCGTACTGCAGCTGAGTAATGCTGAGCCAGGGAGATTAACCTGTAATCTGCCGCAGTGCTGAGCTCATTCTCTTCATTAAATATATGCTGGCCATGGCAACAGAATCCTTGACAATATACAGGTAGGTGCGGTTATTAAGGGCCAGATGTATCAAGCTTCAAAAAGTGATAAAATGGAGAGTTATCAACAACCAGCCAATCAGCGCTTAACTCTCATGTTACAGGAGCTGATTGGCTGGTTGTTTTTCACTCTCCATTTGATACATTTTTGAAGCTTGATACATCTGGCCCGAAACTACACAATAGAAGAGGATATTCCCAAAATGTCCACTGCACTCTAACTCAAAAAATAGTCCTAAAAAGTCCTCCCCTAAATCACCACTATAGGCCTACCACCTTTAGGTCCACAGCGTATATATCCGTTTATGGATTCAGATGGTAATGAGGATCGTAATTTGAAAGCATACGCCATGATTATGAGTCGCACAGAGGCACGTGGTTGGTTGTGGTGTGTATAGTTGATTGGTTTTAAGGTTGTCCATCTTTGTTTCATCTCATTGTGTCAAGGTCTATTATTATTTATTGACAATCTGTTTAAGGGTGATAGGGAATTGGCTATAATTTTGTATGGTGGCGGCTGTAGTTTTCACCTGGGAACCTTGTTTTGTGCAAAATAATGGTTATAATGGTTGTCTTAACTAGCTGGGTACACACTATGCTATATATACCAAGCTAATAGATCAGCCAGGAGGGCCGACATATTGGATCATCAGCTGAGTGAGCTTTGACATATCGCTCATTTCTTCATTACACTGTAGGGCGCAAACATGCAAAATGGTCCAAGTAACATTGCACGTGACTGCGGGCACCCACATATCGGGCATAGACAATGAGCGATATGACCAAAATGCACAGCTAATTTGACCAGAAACAACATATCGGCTCGATATCATGTCAGTGTGTACCTGGCTTCATTGTAGCTCATCAAGTGCTCTCCACTGACAATACTCAGGTTATTACGTTAAACCACCACCAATCCCGGTGGATCTTTTTGTGTGTCAGTGGTGGGGGATACAGTATTTGAAGTGGCTGATGATGGGCTGGCAGTTGGCCACCATCTAGGCCAGTGGTTCCCAACCTCAACCCTTAACAGTTCACGTTTTCCAGATCAGCTGTGAATTTTTAAAATGTGACAGTTGGTGATAAATAGTGCACCCGCTCAGTGACCTGGAAAATGTAAACTGTTGGCGGTATTTGAAGACCGTGGTTGGAAGCCACTGATCTAGGTATTCAGAGGGAGATGAATGAAGCAGTAAAATAACAAGTGTGTTAGTGGAGAAGTTGCCCATGGAGGTGGTCTTCCCTGACAGGGAGAGCAGACAAGTATGTTGTAGTCACAATCAGTCAACTATAGATCTTTCGGGCCTCTGTACTAAGAGTGGCAATGTGAGTTCTAGCTCCCTCTTTAAATGCCAACTCGCCAGGCCACTGAAGGGTCAAGATACTTTATAGCTTCAACTTCAGAAATCCGTGGCACTGGTAACATAGCTACATAAGCAATATCGATACGTAAGTAATATCTTAAACTAAACCAGGAATTCCTAGTGTTTTGGATGACCTTACAGCATATAGATCAACACAAGAAAAGGGTCACCACAAAAAACGTTAAAACATGAAAAGATCAACATGAGGTGTTCTTGTTTTTTGTCATGTCGACACCTGAGCATGTAAACCACCAATAAGAGTACCACGTCCTTGCGCTTGTGTTGAGCTTTTTGACCATGACGACATCACACCTGGACGTCTCCTTTTGTAGGGCACCAAGAAAAAATTGAAGTATGAGAACACACTCTCGAGCATCATTTATTATTTATAACGCAACCACTGGTGGTCTTAAGATGAGCACATTAGCATCTGTAAGGCTTATGCATTGGGTTATAGTTTGATGACCTCACGTCTGGCTTAATAGGAACATTGAGTACATTTTATATATGTAATTTCCTTCCATAATAGTGTCCTTTTCTTCTGCTATTCATGCATAAATCTATAACCGTCCTATCTACAGTAATAATAGGCCCTGTGAAAGCAACTTCGTGCCTAACTGCTAACTTCATTCAGATTTACATTTGATAACTAACCCTTTAAGTGTGTCCGGGAAGTGACTTTATTGCTTTACAGAGGATGCAAAGTTAGGTAAGCTTCGGACCCTGTTTGAAATGTAATTTCAGGTTCCTGGAATGATTACTGCTGCCTGTGTTTTCCTGTAATTAATGTCTGCATTAGTACATTCTTAAGTGCTCACTACAGTATCTCTGTGATTTATCTCAAACATGTTCCCCGTCTTACTGTAACCGATACATGTTATTATAAAACTGAGTAATTTAATCAAGACATTTAACCTGCTGTGTTTCTGGCAGGTCTCTGTAGACATAGATTTTTGTTATAACGGTAATGTAAAAACTCATTTGTTTAGTATTTACTAGGCATTTGATGTAATCTGTAAATCTCAGTTTTTTTCATTATTGAAAAATATAGCAATTTACTAAGATGGGAGTTCAAATTCCCGATGGGATGTTGCTATGGGCAATCAATCAGATTCCTGGGGAAATTTAATAGGATGAGAGAAATCTCCATTTTTTTTTAAAGCGGCAATCATTTACACTTTAAAATCGAACTGGTTTGCAGTGTAAATGATTGCCGCTTTAAAAACAACTGGAGATCTCTCACTTTCTGATTCTCTCATTCTATTACATTTCACCCATTATCTATTATATTCTTCTAGAAGTAGAATCTGATTGGTTGCTATGGGAAGCATCCCATTTTCAATATAAATCCCATTTTAGTAAATAAACCGATGTAGATAAAGTTGCAGTATTATTATTATTACCAGCTATTTATATAGTGCACACATATTCCGCAGCGCTGTACAGAGAATAATTCAACATTCATATCAGTGCCTGCCCCAGTGGAGCTTACAATCTATATTGCCTATCATGTACACGCACACACAGACATTCATGGGTTAATTTTTTTTTAACCTACCAGTATATTTTTGGATTGTGGGAGGAAATTGGAGTACCCTGAGGAAACCCACACAAGCACAAACTCCACACAGTTAGGGCCATGGTGGGTATCGAACACATGACTTCAGTGCTGTGAGGCAGTAATGATAACCATTACACCATCTGTACTGCCCAGTATTACTCCAAAGTAAAAAAAAAAAACATAATTATCATTATATAGATGGCAGTTGCTTTATTACAAGTTTGAAATGCGTCATCGGTAGTCACATATATATTTAAGAAATGCATATACTGTATGATGATTTGCATAATCCATTTATCCACACCCATTTACTTTCTCACAGCACTGAGGTCTTGAGTTCAATTTCAGCCATGGTCCTAAGTGTGTGGAGTTAGTGTATACGCCCCGTGCTTGCATGGGTTTCATCTGGGTGCTCCAGTTTCCTCCCACAATCCAAAAATATTCCGGTAGGTTAACTGGCTCTCTAGAAAAAATGAACCCTAGTGTGTATGTGTTTGCATACATGTTATTGGAAATATAGGGGGTAATTCAGACATGCCTGTTAGGCTGCTTAAATTTGGAGCGGGTTAATGCCGCCCCATTGAACGTACTCCACCCTCCCCCTCTCTATATCACAGGGATATATTAGATGTTGTTGAGATCTCCATATTAAATGGCTTTTAGTTGAAAGGATGTTGATTTATATTACCATCCGTTGTAGTCTTCTGGTGTAGTTTGTATGTCCAGAGAATGGTGACAGCAAGTGTCCTTGGTTGCCCTATAATTTCAAGAGCTCAAGCCTCCTTATTTGGCGTGTTATTCTCCTTTAAATCTGGAATATTAGGTAAAGTATAGTGCAGGTATCCCAAAAAAAGAAGTCCAGATAAAGCAGGAGTGGCAGAACGTCGTTGGGAGAGTGGACTGGTCGCACTGGATGGATCGAAATGAGACAGCAATGATTAAATCTCAGCTCCATTCCTATTTTTCGGCTAATGCAGGGAGCCTGATGCATTTAGCCGCGAACCTCGCTGTTTTGGCGCCCACACACGCTGTTTCCATGTCGCTGTAAAAACCCAGCGAGGTGGAAACGGCGTGTGCAGGGGAGTCAGTTGAATACTGACCCGTGAGCTGTGATGGCGAGCAACAATGAACGCCGTCACAGCTTGCAAAAGAACATTGAGAACGGCCCCATCTATAGATGTTAAGATCAGTTCTGGTGAACACTTAAGGGTAAACGGGAGTTCTAATGAAGATGAAAAGTTGCCAATAGCAACCAATCAGAATTGGTTGCTATACTACCGTTCAAAAGTTTGGGGTCACCCAGACAATTTTTGTGTTTACATGAAAACTGACTTTTATTTATCCTTGCAAAATGAATGGAACATATATATATATATATAGTCAAGACATTGGCAGGGTTAGAAATAATGATTTAATTTTGAAATAATAACTTTGTCCTTCAAACTTTGCTTTAGTCAAAGAATGTCCCTTTGCAGCAATTACAGCATTGCAGACCTTTGGCATTCTATAATAAAATGTTTTTTATTGAAGCATCAGGTGCCAGGTTCACTTACAGTTCATCAAGCAATACAATAGTACAATAGTTTAAAGTCAGAGTTTACACAAACATTAACATAAATTATTTATGCTATGAGAACATCAGAACAACAAGGTAATATCATTACAAATAATAATAATAATAATAATAATAATAATAATAATAATAATAAATAAAATAGAATTACATAGGGGTGTTTGCCCTTATAATCCAAAATCAGTCAAGTTTTTAAACAGTTGGTACTTCGCCCTCCGCCAGCTGCAACCCCCACCCATGAAAGATTTCAATGGACTATTTAAGACTAAACTCTACTCTTACTCAATTTACAAATGGATGGGAGGATCATTCGCAGCTATTTGCATCATATACCATGATGAATTTTGTAAGCTTTCATGTATTTGTGTTTTCAAAGGAGTTAATAGGGTGGCTGTTAGGAGGTGGTAAGAACTTGTTCATTGTTGCATTTGTGGGGATGTACTCCCCATAGGTGGTGTGTGTGGTCAGTCCTTCTATACCCTCTCCTTGTGGTGCTTAGCCTCCTGCATCAGCCTTGTCCCTCATAAGACCTGGTGGCACCAGAATGGGGGCGGACCTAATTCTCCCCCACAAATGTGGCTGTTAAAGGAGAAGCCTTAGTTTGCAGGAGGTTAAAGGGACAACTGGGCATCCACAACTTGGTTCCCACACACTCAACCCAAACATAGGGCATCGGCAACTGGGTTCCTACGCACTCAACCCTAACAGTGGCTACTCTATATAGGTTTCCCACATTAGAAAATGTCTCTACTTTAATTTCTGTATCCAAAATAACTTCAACCCATTGCATTCTAAATAGATGATGTAATTTAGCTTGAAAAGCGAGAGTGGGGGTGGAAGAGGCTGCAACCAAATCTGCAAGATAGCTTTACAGGCTGCTGCGTCAATGGCCAACAGGAGACTTTTACCACCTTACTGTATGTTATACGAGTATTAGTAGGAAGGATCACAAATAAGGCCCAATCTAGTGTTGTAGGGATATAGTTAATCATTCTATTTGTGGCATAGTTAATAAACACATTTGTAGCAATTTGAGTTACACAAGTCTCAAAAATTGTGTATGGGGAGATAAATAAGCTCTGTGCAGTATATTTAAAAAACATTGTATTACAGTTGGAGTTGCTCTAATCTGAGTGAATCCCAGCACACAGATCACCATCTGCCACCAGTGAATGGTGTGCACGCACATCGGAGACGCTTGCACCCCCATTCTCGGCAATGGACATCCACATTGCCAACCACCAAATACCAGTGGATGGGATGCTAGTGGAAATGAAGACAGTGGCCCCATCTGTATAGGAAGAATAGGGAAATAGTGTACAGGTCCTAGTAGGTCTTTTGATGATATGTTGTGAGTCCAAATTTGTAGAAAATTCCCAAAACAGCTCAATGGGGTTGAGATCTGGTGACTGCGCTGGCCACTCCATTACAGACAGAATACCAGATGACTGCTTCTTCCCTAAATAGTTCTTTCATACTGTAATTTGGAGGTGTGCTTTGGGCTATTGTCCTTTTGGAGCTCAATTCCCCGTTGTCAACAGGGTGTGGCATGGTGTTGCAAGATGGACTGATAGCCTTCCTTATTCAAAATCCCTTTTACTGTACTTTGTACAAATATCCCACTTTGCCAGCACCAAACCAGCCCCAAATCATCACATTACCTCCACCACGCTTGACATATGGCGTCAGGCGCTCTTCCAGCATCTTCCTGTGTCTCACAAATGTTCTTCTGTGCGATCCAAACTCTTCCTCTGTCCATAACACTATTTTCACTCTTCCTCTGTCCAATGTCTGTGTGCTTTTACCCATATTAATCTTTTCCTTTATTGGCCAGTCTCAGCTGTTGCTTTTTCTTTGCCATTCTCTAGAAGGTCAGCATCCCAGCATCAAAGAGAAAGAAGGCAAAACAATGTCCTGTGCAGATTGATCCAATTCTTATGGATTGTAGGACCTGCAGCAGTGGCAGCGCTGTATTTGTAGCACCCTTATCCTATATAGTATTAGCATCCTGGCATCAAACTAGGGAAACAAAGAATGCCAGTCGCACATGACCTTCTATTTTAGAGGACGATGGACCCCCTATTATCCTAACATGTCACTTACAAAAGGTGGGAATGACATATTGGGGGTGTGCCAACACTAGACAAATATATAGGACAACAACAAAAAAAGAGAGCAAGCTGTAATCTACATGGTGCACCTAAGGACATTAAAATGTAACTTTTATTAGGTATATTAAGACTGCAAAATATAAAACTAAATAGTGAAAATATAGAAAGAAGATAGTGTTTAAAAATAAGGTGGCTAGATGTAGGTGCACTAACACTAATATTAATCTTGTATGGATAGGAGTACTTGGGCGTCTTACTTCATGGCACTATACTTTGTGAGTGTCTTAAAACTGCTTATGTATTTAAGTACTATTTAAGTATATAAGGTGCCAGCACCAGTATGTCTTTGCTTTCAGCACAAGATATAAATTCTTCACATTCTTCACATGTACTGATGATCTCTCAGTTTAATTAGTGATTTTTGAATCGATTTTTGAATCGTATATTTGCTAGAAATAAATAGGATAGTAGTGACTTTAATATCCCATTTATTATACTTGTACATTTTGGTATGCGGATATTTCGAACCACTTTATACCATATGACATTGTTACCAAAAATTGTTTATATACCTGTTGTATTCAAACCCACTAAAACTTAATTTGCAAAAAAATAATTGTATCCTATTTCCCAAGAGGAAACTCTAGTTCTGTACCAGATATCACTATTATAGATTTTGTAAAAAATAATCTAGAATAGTGTTATTTGGCACACAACCGGTGCTCCAGGTACTCAACTAGCTCAAAGGAAGGCTAGTTTTATAGCTTCTCTAACGAGCAAACTCATTTTCAGCTGTGCTAACATAATTGCACAAGGGTTTTCTAAACATCCAGTAGATCCCTAACGCGTTTAGCAAACACAATGTACCATTACAACAAACTATGTATATATTCCTTTAAATAACAGACGTTTGCAGCTAGTACCGTCATTTACCGCATTAACAATGTACGGAGTGTATTTCTGATTAATTTTATGTTATCTCCATTGCAAAAAAAAAGTGCATTTCTTTCGAAAAGAAGTACATTTCTAAGTAACCCCGAACTTTTGAACAGTAGTGTATGCGTAGCAGCCCATTTTAGTAAATGTACCCCTTAGTGGCTCCTGGAACTAGTAATATTGCTGTTATAGACACCATTTTGATAAATGAGAATTTGGCACAGTCCAACAAGCGGGAAAAACACACAGTAATAATAAAGCAATTAACGCTAAGTCATTTCTCTACTCTGTCCTGTCCCATGACCGCAACTGACCTAGGCTTATACATTTACCTAGCCAAAAATAATAGAGACGTCAGTTACAACAGCTCTAGATACAGTCTAGAAATCAGCACTGAGACATACAGTTCAATTTCAAATAAGTAATTGAAACAAATGTATTACTTTAGCGTTGGCTGTAAGCTAAGACTATTATTTTTATTATAATATTACTTAGGAAATTAGGTCATCTTGTGAAGCTATTGCTGGTAATAAGTAGGTAATATATACAATATATTTATATAACACCTGCCCAATGGGTGAAGCTCAAACAACCCTGAGCTTCACCCATCACATTTGACATTTTGGGGGAAATTTACTAAAGGAAATTTGTAAAAAAAAATAGGTGTATTTGTATCCAGAAATACATTTATTTTTGACATTTACTATCCCGAAAATACGGCAATTCGTATTCGTATTGATGTGCTACACACTGAACATCTCCTCTGTACTGCAGAGCATTACATCTATTGTGTGGGATTGATTTGTACTTCTAGGTAACACACTGAACATCTCCTCTGTACTGCAGAGCATTACATCTATTGTGTGGGATTGATTTGTACTTCTAGGTAACACACTGAACATCTCCTCTGTACTGCAGAGCATTACATCTATTGTGTGGGATTGATTTGTACTTCTAGGTAACACACTGAACATCTCCTCTGTACTGCAGAGCATTACATCTATTGTGTGGGATTGATTTGTACTTCTAGGTAACACACTGAACATCTCCTCTGTACTGCAGAGCATTACATCTATTGTGTGGGATTGATTTGTACTTCTAGGTAACACACTGAACATCTCCTCTGTGTACTGTACAACAGTACCTAGCATGTGTGTAGGGAGGAATTTATTTTCATTCTAGGTGATATATAGAATCCTGGAATGCTAGTTTTGTTTTTCTAAGCCACTTTTATTGCTATGTGTTGTAGGGGGTGGGGACTAAACGAGTGGATTCCAATTATTGGGAATTGGGAACTCATGCATTGTTAGAGTACTTAAGTAGTCATTGCATACGGCTGTGGGCCGATTTTATCTGTGGGCCTAGATTGAAGTGGGCCGTTATTAAAGTGGGAAAACTGATTCATAACTACAGCGTTATACCAGCGTTAAACCGAAGTGAAACTGAAGGACAAAACAACAACGGAGAAAACCAAAGTCTACTTTGAGTGAGTTAAATTCATTCACACTACTCCGGCCTGCTTAATCTGGCAATTCAACCATAACATCAGCATTTTACATTTGCAAACAACTTTTACTATCACTGTTAAAGCTTGTACTTGCACTGTCTGTTTGGAAAATGACCAGATGTACCTCTAATGACCTCACCTCTCCTGCTCTTCCATTGATAGTAGGTGTCCTCTTTCTCTATACATCCTCTCTGGGTGAGCTTATGTGCTCACTCAACTTCCACTATCACATCTATGCTGATAACAGTGAAATCTACCTCTCCTCTCATGATCTCTCTCCCTCTATCCTCACTCATATCTCTAACTGTCTCTCTGCTGTCTACTCTTGGATGACCCAGCGCTTTTTTAGACTTAAAATATCAAAGACTAAGCTGTCATCTTCCCACCCTCCTGCATAAAACCTGACCATCGCTTATCCTTACCTACTGTTTATGCTCACTTCTTTACCTTCTGTGTCACCCCTGTCTGTCTATCCCTCCCCTTTAGAATGTAAGCTCTCACGAGCAGGGCCCTCTCTCCTCATGTGCCTTTCTTAGAATATATAAACCTCTGCCACCCTGATGATTGCTTCAGTGTCCTGTCCCCTGATGCAACTATCTATATTAACCATGTGCTTGTCCTAAACTGTCTTGTACTGTAATTTGTTATGTGTTTTTGATTATAACTATGCTCTGTAAAGCGCTGCGGAATCTGTGTGCGCTATATAAGAAACTGTTAATAAATAAATAAATAAATAAATAAATAAATTTTCAGGATAGTGAATGTCAAAAATAAGTGTATTTCTGGATACAAATACACCTATTTTTTACAAATTTCCTTTAGTAAATTTCCCCCTTTGGGTGAGATTTAATAGGATGAGAGATTCAGAAAGAGAGAGATTTAGTAAGAAATCTCCAGTTATTTTAAAGTGGCAATCATTTACACTGCAAAAGCAGTTTGATTTTGCAGTGTAAATGATTGCCACTTTAAAAAAACTGGAGATTTCTTACCAAATCTCTCACTTTTTGAATCTCTCATCCTATTAAATCTCACCCTTTGTATTGACTGTTTATCGTGCTGTGGGCCAAGACCACACAATGCATTTTGTAATAACACACATTTTTAATGAATGTGCCACATTCTGCATTTAAAACAGAAGAATAAAGTAAAACAAGAGTTAGTATTTAGGTTTCTATATGGAAGTATGATAAATAGTTAATGCCGATTGGTTCCTTGAGTAAGTTACAAGTGTTGTTATGTTGTAACCAAGGCAAGAAAAAATGATTTCCAAATTTTAGCGCAAGATAGGAGATGTTCAGCTGAGGTTACAGTAATATCGGAGCTTTGTCAATCACCAACAAAAAATGAAAATGTGAAATAAAGTATTACATAACCAATAGCGTTATCTCCGATTCCATCCACAGCACACCAAAGGTGGAAAATAAATATATACATGATCTAATACAAGGATATCCAGTGGATCAAGGGTCCATAGAAACAGGTTTAGTGGACCTGAAGCAGAAGAAGGGATAATTGGAGACAAATACAGAACAAGATTTGACGCAATAATTCTGAACATAAGCAGAATATTTATTCCTTAAAATGCACTCACAAACAAGAAGTAGTTAAAAAGCATATATCAATCCAACAAGGCAATTGCTGCTGGGCTGTTAAATATGCTTCCTCTCACCCACAAAGTCATCAGGGAAGGTAGGTCAACTCCGAATGCCTGCTCAGGAATACAACCAACAGCAGTAACGCCCAGAGTGGAGCATTAAGAAACTGTAACTGTAGTGTGCATGCGTGCTCCCAAATAGAAAAAAATAAAATAGCATATAGATGTAATTGCAATCCCCTCGCAATTAGACTGACAGGAAGCCGGTCTTCGGGGGTGGTATCCAGGCTATTCTGGGAGTGGTTAGAAAAAGGCAGGCGTTTTTAGGGAGGGTGCATAACATCAGTGCCAGACTTGATCAGCCGGTATCTGTCACAGAGTTGTGGAAGGGTCAGACTTACTCACATTTGCACAGACTGGGAAACTCATTAGATAGTGAGTGAATTGCATTTGGATCTGCATTGACTAGCGGATAGCAATATTACACAGAGCGGGTTTCCACCTGTCTGGGTGGCGGCTGTCTTCTCGCAGTCATCTGGCTCCAAGATAGTGGTTTCCAAACCGTGTGTCGTGGCAACTTGGGGGGGGGGGGGCTAAGGAGACACTTGCCTGGGTCAATCAGCTCCTACCTGTCATATTTCAAACATAGCCTGTGGCATGACAGGTAGAAGTTGATTGGCTGGTGGTTTATCACTCTCCATTTTATCACTTTTCAAAGCTAAGTATATCTGGCCCTGTATGAGCATACCTCCCAACTGTCCCGATTACAGCGGGTCAGTCCTGCTATTTGGAGGCTGTCCCACTGTCCCTCCTGTGGGTGCCAATGTCCCACGGGCAGGGGGGCAGCCGGAGATCAGTGGTGATCAGTGGTGCTCTGCTCAAAGAGTGAGGGAGGGAGCCAGAGGCTTCCCAGCTGCAAGTGGAGCGTTGGGCACAGCCCTGAAAATGACAAAAACGTGGGTCCTGGTGCTAGGCCATGCCCCTCTACTCAAGGCCACACCCACCCAGTATCTCCATCCGAGGTAACACTGGCAAATGTTGTGTTGTGGGTATAATATAAGTGAAAATAAGGATATTTAATCTCTCTATATGTCTAGTGTCTGTGTCACCGAAACACTGCCATCTGTTGGCAGCAAGTGAAACTACATCTCTTTCTCTCACACACATTATCTGCCTTACTAGCTTTTGAAGCATTTGCTTATATCTGTGACGGTTTTTACCTATGGGCTGAAGCCCCCCCAGGTAAAATCCGCCACTGTCTCTGCCTAAAGTGTAGCAAGATGCAGTCTGTGAGACTGCTCTGGCTTCAATGTGACTGGCAGTGACTTGCTATTGGAAGTCCGACCTGCCAGTCACTCAAGGCAGTCCTATTGGGAGGTGTTCCCTCCCTGCGGGATGCCTCTCTGTACACAAATGTGCAGCAGCCCCCAAAACGGGTTCTGCGCATGCGCAGTACCACGAACCATACTGCGCATGCGCCGGACCCGGGAACCTGATTAAGCCTCCAGGGGCTGCTGCAAAGGCAGCCTTGGAGGCTTGGGCCAGTGCATTCGCAGTATGTATGAAGTTACTGCGCATGCGCTGGCCCCGTGTAGGGGGCCGGGGAGCGCGGCAGATGGGGAACCAGCGGTGGCAGAGGAGGGGGTGCACACATTGCGGCAGCCCCCCTTCTCCAGAATGGTAAGAGCCGCCACTGGCTTATATATATATATATATATATATATATATATATATTAACACTTTTTACTTTATTTATTATTATTATTATTATATTTTATTTATATTTTATTTATAAGGCGCCACACCTGTTTCACTGCACCGTACAACGGGCATTCAATAAAACAGTACAGGGAGACAGAACTTAACATTACAATAAATAAATAACAAAAATCGATTACAGGTAACAAAGAGCACCACAATACAACACACACTACAGCTTATACCCCTTTCACAGCTATAACCCAGTAATTTGGCGATTTTAACCGTTTCAAAATGGTTATAGCTGCAGTGTGAAAGCACCAGTTTTAAATAGCCGGTTCAAGAAAACCGGTAATTCAAAAAGACGTGTTATTTGTGCAGTGTGAATGGGTCTGAACCGATAAAATTAACCAGTAATATATTGTTTACCACTTGCAGTGTAAAAGGGGTAAAACTTGCTCTGACTCGGTTAAAGAAATGTTTCAAACACCAGGTCAAAGCAGGTTTTGCAGTGTGAAAGCAGTATTAGATGTAAGTAGCAGGAGTGAGCTGTAAGTGAACTATGAGGTGAAGAGGGCTTGGACATCAAGAGGGAAGAGGGCCCTGCTCTGAGGCGCTAACAATCTAATATTTTTTTCTAAATGACTCAAAAAGAAACTTTTGGTGTAGGGGTGCAATGAAAAAAATGATCATACTTTAGGGTGCAGTGATTTGGAAATGTTTGTTTCTGTGAAGGGTAAATACTTGCTGCATTATTTTTACACTGCAATTTAGATTTCAGTTTCAACACACCCCACCCAAATTTAACTCTCTGCACATGTTACATCTGCCCCACCTGCAGTGCACCATGGTTTTTATGGCTGAATAGAGCATGTCGTTTTGGGCAAGCATACCTACGTGGTGCAGATGCTTCATAAGCTTAGTAATTAAATATATCGAGGGCCCGATTCAGGCTTGAACACACTCCACCCAAATCTAACTCTCTGCACATGTTACATCTGCCCCACCTGCAGTGCAACATGTTTTTGCCCATTTAAGAAAGATATTGCATTTGCAGCTAACTCTTTTTCAACAATGGTTTTTGGAATAGCCCCAGACCAGAATGCATCCTAGTGTCCTAGGGCCCCATGGGGGGATGCGGTCAATTTGCCGGCGGTCGGGATCCTGGCGTTCAGAATCCCGACACTGGAATCCCGACCGCCAAAATCCCTAAAATTTCTCCCTCCGTGGGTGTCCACGACACCCATAGAGGGAGAATAAAATAGCGTGCCGAGCCCGCAAGGGGGGGAGATCCACGTCCCCCCCATGTCGGGATTTCGGCGGTCGGGATTCCAGTGTCGGGATTCCGACCGCCGGGATTACGTATCGGATCCCCCATGGGATATTACTCCGGCTCTGTATGGCATCACTGGATGTGTGCCTACGTGTTTAAATTTGTAAACTCATGGATCATTCACTGTACGACTAGGGCAGTTATAGCTAACCGTGACACTCCAGCTGTTGTCGAACTACACATCCCAGCATGCCCTGCATCAGTTTTAGCTTGGCCAAATAGTAAAACTGTAGCAGGGCATGCTGGGATGTGTAGTACAACAACAGCTGGAGTGTCAAGGTTAGCCATCACTGACCTAGGGATGATCAATAAGTTAAAACAGGGTGCATGAGAAAATGTGACCAAAGTGACTCATTTAAAAAAATAATCTAATAAACACTGATTGGTGCCCTTCATTAGAATAATTATTAGCAACATCCCATCTGAAATAGAACTCCCAGGATCCCGACAGTCGTTATCCCGACGTCGGGATCTCGACTGCCTGGCCAGCGCAACAAAGCCCCTTGCGGGCTCGCTGCGCTCGCCACGCTGCGCTCGCCACGCTGCGGGCACGGTGGCGAGCGTAGCTCCCTCTATAGGGGTCGTGGACCCCCACGAGGAAAAATAGCTGCCGGCCGTCGGGAACCCGGCCGTCGGTGTTTTAACAGTCGGGATCCCGACGTCGGGTTAATGACTGTCGGGATCCCGACTGTCGGGACCCCGTCCGGCACCCGTGACTTTACATACACACAAATTGCTAGAACAGACCTACAAAATCCCAGGTGAAGCACAACAAAACTAACAGCAGCTCCCATCGGAGAACTATTTTCACCGGATTAACCCTTTGAGTGACAACATTTCTGTAAGAGATGTTTAAAATATCTCCTAAAAATGCCAGCGTCGCTCACCTTTGTTATACAATATAAAAAAAAATGTGTAAAAAAAGATATTTCCTATGTAAGGTAAACACTACAGGTCATTATGATGAATAAACTTGTTTGCTTGGCAATCTGGCAACAAAGGGTTAAGAATCAGTCGAAAAAATATATTTCCAGGCACCATAAATCCCAGTGATTATTGTCCGCTAGCAATATTATTTTGTTTGGTCTCTGATTGGTTTCTTTATACTAATAAGATGCACATTTTTAGCAAAAAAGACACTTCATGCGGCTGAGTACTACCAGATCTGGCACGCTGAGGGGTAACATTTGGCGTGAAGAGAGCAACAGTGTAGGCAGTGGCGTAGCAAAAGCACCGGCAAACTCCACGGTGGCTTGGAGGCACTGGGGGTCTGCAGAGGCTGTTGCTACCACTGCTTGGTACCAGCTCATTATCAGGGGTTATCCCTGACCGGTCTGTCGCATCTGTCTCCTTTTGAAAATGTCCCCCCCAAAATTGCCACCGCCTTTGAGAAGACAGTTATTATGGTTGCTAGAGAAAGAGGCGGACATTTTGGGAAGGACACAAGAAATCTGGTTGTGGTTCACATTGTTTATGAACGATGGTCTTCTGTGATCTTCTGAGCAGTAACCCAAATCCTGTCTCTTGACCTTTTAAGTTTGAAGACCTATTTAATTTCTCAGCTTTATGAACTGTGCAATATGTACTGTATATACTGTGCTTTATGACAACATGTAAAAACTCCTTGGAAGTAGTCACCGGTTCGCCCTGTTCCTACCCCGCTGCATCAAGCCGCTGATGTCCAGAACATCTTGATGGCTGGAACAGATCCTGGGGTCTGGAGAATAACGTTTGTAATGACCTCAGACTCATTTCCCTCTGAACACTACATACACTGTTTCATAGCGTAAACCTGAGCTCTCCACGCCAGATGCCTCATTTTCCCTTTATCCTGCTGGATTTAACCTGCTTCCCACAAGAAAGACAAGAGCAGAATCCCCATCGGAAGGAGGATGTGGCTTTAAGAGAATTATGTCTGAAGCAAAGTTTGCTCTTGCAACAGATCACTTGTTTCGTCTTAGCTTTGAAGGGTTTTCATTCAGCAGACAATTAAGGCATAATGTATGGGGTGGGCCTGCTGTGATTGCCACACAGGGGTCCTCTAATCCTGTTTCATTTGAATGTGGTTTTGTAGGAAGCTGCTACCACTTGAACATGAAAGCGAAGCTGCTGTGGGGAAGTTCCTTCAGGTTGTGTGTTCCACAGATCTGCAGAGTGTAATCCAGGCTCTGGCTCTGCTTTTTGTCACATGGTAATAAACACTGGCATAGCCATATACAGCCATAACTGCTGGAATGAAGGTGGGCTGGTTGTGTCTCCTTATCTAGCTGAGCCAAGGAGGCATTATCCCCTCTTCTGATGTGGAGATCATGACACACAAGCAGTGAAGATGCAAAATAAGGTGATTCTCCTTTAATCATTCAGAAGCTTTGAGAACAACAGTAACTCACTCTGCCCTTGGTAGAACTATTTTTAAGTTATTGATATAGATGGAGTGTGGCTCATCTAGCAGGGGTCTGGTGGTTGGATCGCCAACCACCAGCCACCGCCCGGAAGGGGACGCGTGCACACGAGATGCACATTTGTCCCCTTCTGACGGAGCTCCGTCATCCCCACCACCCCGCCGCCTCCCCACACCCCATCCCTAACCCTGCACAAGTCCCTGAAGCGAAGACAGGCAGGGTTCCCATCCCCAACCGTCAAAAAACTAGGACACACATGTGTGTGAGATGCTCTGACATCCAAGTCAGATGGAGCGCTCTACACCGGCAGTCACCAGCGGGGACATTCTGGCGATCCCCGGTGCTGAATGAGAGGTGCTCCATCTGTACCTGTTCGTATTACGGTATTTAAAAAGTGTTCTAAAGACACTTCCAAATTCCATAGTCATACAACTTTATCTTCCACTAGTTACCAGTTCGTCAAAATTACAGAACAACATAACACTGACATTTTATTTTATAGTAAGGGACCATTTGGGGAAGGTAACATGAGAGTAGCCGCAAAAACCAGCCGCATCATGGTTATTTTCAAGGCATGTCTGCCTCCACTTGTGATCATGTACACTATGTAGAGAAACAGGGTGTACTGTCGCGGCCAGCCTGCATAGCCATAGGTCAACCCCAGGTGGTAAAAATGAAACGTGATGTTGCCCATAGCAACCGATCTTTATCTAGGATGCAATAGAGAAATGATAAACAGAATCTGATTGGTTGCTACGGGCAACGTCACTCTTCATTTTTAGAAGCTTTTGTAAATGTACCCCTCACTGTTGTTGAAGGGGCATGGTCCCACAATACCTAATTCAAATTAAAGCAAACAGTAGCACCGCTTATCCATTTTAGATCACACAGGTGTAAGGCTCCTTATTCACAATATGCCACACAGTAGTTCTTCTTGGGCACATTATGGCACACAGCAGAACTACTTAGTCCCATTATGCTACACAAAGGTAGTGCCCTTTATAACACATTATGCTACCCAATAGTAGTGCCTCTTGTAACGTATTATGCTTCATAGTATGTTACACAGTAATGGCCCCTGGAAGACGGTCTTTCACTGTGGCACTTCTCACACAGTCTCAAGGGGCGATGTTGCCTATAGCGATCAATCAGATTTTTTTCTATCATTTTCTAAGAAGCAATAGATTGGGATATATTTACACCAAGAAGGCTCTACACATGCTCAGTAGCAAACTCGATTGCTGTCTTGTTACAGGAAATACAATAGTCCAGCTTCCATTTCCAGTACAAACCACACATGTCATGTTTTAGCCAGAATTCCCGTGTCCGGCAGGGGAGATCATAGCGATTCCTGGCTGGTTCTTCTGCTGCCAGTCACTATAGGGCTCTGGGGGGGGGGGGGGGGGGGTGCAGGCTGTGAGGGGTACTGAATCCTAGATAACAGCTCAGGTGACAGTTCATGGTGGCTGCCTCATGGAAATGACTGTACATATTAAACTGCTGTCATGATTAAATATGAGATCTTCATAGGCAATAAGTGAAGCAGAAACATAGATCACAGGTGGCACAGAATACTACCTGGCTGGCCAAATCATCACAAAATATTCAATGACCTCCAGCTTGTGGGGGAACTGCCCCCTCTCCCCCCATCCTCTGGCCCATTCCACCCCAGCTAGCATTCGTTTCATGGTAGTCTCCATCCTGTATTGCAGTTTCTGACTGTAAACTGCTTTCACCTGAATATATATTAGACACTAGGCGACAATCGCCTAGAACAGTGGTTCCCAACCTGGGGTAATAGTACCCCTTGAAAATAATATTGGTAATGGGGAAAGAAGAAAAAGTCTGACGATGGCGGAAGTAGTTTACCATTGCCGTGGAGATGGATCAGGTTGTTTCACTTCTGGTTCCGTCTGCAGCATCATCAGAGTCTCATTGTGCTTTTTGGCTGACCAGCAATCCACTGGAGGAAGCAGCAGCATTAATCCTACAGGCCTTAGCGGGAACCCAGGAGACAGGCAGCAGCCAGACACAGAGGGACCCGTTTCCTGACCGCACACTACTTCTTAATATAAGAGCAAACATAGCGCTCACTTCCACTCATAAGTACTTTGGATATTTTCAAATTGAGAGGAGGGGGTTACTCGTAAATGAAAAGCCTAATCAAGGGGTACGTGAGAGAAAAATGGTTGGGAACCCCTGGTCTACAATTAAATCTCCCTCATAATATACTATCCACATGGTGAAAACCTAGAAGAAACTCCAAGAACTGCTTACATGTAGCTATGTTTGTTCAAAGTGTTTTCACTACAATGGGAGGTATTCAATCTCCTGCCGCTATTCTCAACGGGGAAATAGTGGTGGGGCCTATACAATGTTATCGTTCCCGACAGCATTGAACATGGATCTCGGTAGAATGGACCCGACTTCAGAAGCAGTCGGGCCTGTCCTGCCGAGAACGGCCGTGGATTGTCAAGTTCCCGGCCGCAGTGCGCCGATCCACAGCTGTATCTCGCGGCCATGTCCCCTTTTCGGCGTTCGGCAGGTGGGACATTAAATCCTCCTGCCATTTTCTCGTCGAGCCGGCAGAGAATGCAACAAGGTCACGGCTGTCGGGCCAGCCGACAGTCATGGCCTGAGATTGAATATCCCCTAATGTTTGCCAGCATTACAAAGGTGAAAAGCAGAACCAGGCAGGGGCTGACATAATTCATCAAACACATTTATTTAAATGTTAACTGTTCAATTTCTGACGCAAATCAATTGAAAACATGCTTTGAAACTAAGAATGTTAGCTCCGGTAGCTTTTACTTATTAAAAAGAAATAGGATTTGAACAAGTTGGCAATATTATACCTCAATGTTACAGTACTTGTCTGTTTTTCCCCCAAAAGATTGGAAGTTCCTTTTACTGCAATGGATTGCTGCTGCTGTGGTGTAATTCCAGCCATGGAGAAACATTGCACAAGGCAGACGTGGGCAGTGAGAGCTAGGAACAGTAAGACCGGTAGCTGGTATACAGACTCACTGTTGGCACAGCCCAGGTACCCACACTAATAAATGTCTCTAATAACATTTCTCGTAAGGTGTTTGGCTGTTTGCTTTCTGACGATTCCCTGGCATAGTCTACTGGAAAATACTAGGTGTTTCACTGGATAATGGGGGTATTTGTTGGGTTCACTGAAGAACCGACTGTTCTCTCTTTTGGATTCCTGTAACAATCTGTTCTATTCTGAATTCCTGGAGGTGACTCGGAATGGTGAACGCATTAGAACAGTTTTACATTTTATTTCTTTGTATTTTAGCTTGCATTGTATGTTTACAGTAGTTTATGTAAAAGAAACAAAACACATCAAAAGTTATAATGTTGACATTGTGAACACTGAACATGTCGGCATTTGTAGAATGTCAATATGTTCACAGTATCGACTATTGAAATTTCCACATGTGAAATGGCGACAATCTGTCTCGACCAGTAGTGAAAGGTTAGAGAAAGATTATGGTAGAGGGTTATGGTTAGGCACTAGAGGGAGGGTTAGACATTAGGGGGGAAGGTTAGAGTTAGGCACTAGACGGAGGGTTAGAGTTAGGCACTAGACGGAGGGTTAGAGTTAGGCACCAATGGTAGGGTTATGTTTAGGCACTAGAAGGAAGGTTAAGGCTAGGCAATAAGGGTAAGGTTAGGGTTAGGCACTAGAGGGAGGGTTAGGGTTAGGCACTAGGGGGAAGGTTAGAGTTAGGCAATAGGAGGAGGGTTAGGATTTAGGCTATGGGATGGGGAGGCACTAGAGGGAGGGTTAGGGCTAGGCACCAGTGGGAAGGTTAGGCAACATCTCACGCATCAGACCATTCCTCTCCACTGACGCGACCAAAATTCTCATTCACTCTCTTGTCATCTCCCGCCTTGACTACTGCAACATCCTTCTTTCTGGGCTACCTCTCACCCGCCTCGCACCTCTCCAATCCATTCTTAACGCTGCTGCTAGGCTCATCTTCCTCTCCCGCCGCTCTACCTCCGCCTCCCCCCTCTGTCTATCTCTTCACTGGCTCCCTATTCCTTTCCGAGTTCTCTTTAAACTCCTCACCACCACCTACAAGGCTCTCTCCTCCTCCACAGCTCCCTACCTCTCTTCACTGATCTCTTTCCACACTCCCTCCCGTCCTCTTCGCTCCATCGCTGACCGCCGACTGACCTCTCACCTAATCACCTCCTCCCACCCCCGTGTCCAAGACTTCTCTCGCGCTGCCCCCCTGCACTGGAACAACCTCCCGCCACCCATCAGGCTATCTGATTCCCTTACCTCCTTCAAGCGCTCCCTCAAAACCCACTTTTTTCAACTAGCCTATCCCTCCTCCTAACCTCTTTTGATCCTCCTATCCTGCCTCCGTTCCCCTCCGTTCCTACTTATCCTATTGTATTTCGTTCGTCCACCCACCTATTTTTAGTATGTTAACTCTTATGAGTAGGGTCCTCCTGCCTCACGTACTCACCCTACCTCATTACCTCACCTGTGCTCCTGTCTTGTTCTTCCCTTCCTCTACTTCATCTTCAGTCTCCTCGACAATTTCCACACCTACTTCTGAACTGATGCTGATTTTAGTTCTACCAGCTATACCCCTATTTATACTGTATTTTTCAACACACCCTGTACGTTACCTTGTAATTTGTTTTTTTTGTTTGCTATGTACGACGCTGCGGACACTTTGCGGCGCCTTATAAATAAACGTACTACTACTACTACTAGGGAGAGGGTTATGGTTAGGCAGTAGGGGAAGGTTAGGTTTAAGCACCAGGGGAAGGTTATGGTTAAGAACTAGGGGGAAGGTTAGGGTTAAGCACTAGTGGGAAGGTTAGGGTTAGGTACTAGGAGGGAGTTATGGTTAGGCATTAGGGGGGAGGTTATTGTTAGGCAATAGGAGGAGGGTTAGGGTTTAGGCTATGGGATAGGGAACCACTAGAGGGAGGGTTAGGCACTATGGGGAAGGTTAGGGTTAAGCTATGGGAGAGGAATTTAGGGTTAGGTTGGCAGTGGATGGTTATGATTAGGCACTAGAGGGAGGGTTAGGCACTATGGGGAAGGTTCGGGTTACGCTATGGGAGAGGAGGGTAGGGTTAGGTCGGGAGGGAATGTTTATGGTTAGGCACTAGCAGGAGGTTTAGGCTGTGGGAGCAGATGGTTATGATTAGGCACTAGAGGGAGGGTTATGGTTAGACACTAGGGAGAAGTCTAGGCTATGAGAGATGAGGTTAGAGTTGGGCACTAAGGGGGACATTTAAGGTTATTCATACTTAACTACCAGAAGCCATGAAGGATCCAGTGGAAGTCATCTTGACATCACTGCCAGACCTGCCATAAGTACACCGGACCTGCCAGGGACACTTTGTTAGCATTTTAATGTCATCAGTATACAGAAGAATGATGAATGTAGACAAAATATACCACAGCCAGTGAGAGATACTGTAGCTCAGGGCTGGGCAATTGCGGTCCTCCAGATGTTGAGGAACTACACATCCCAGGATGCTTTGCATTATTTTTGCTATGTGGCCATGCTGAAACTGATGCAAGGCATGCTGGGATGTGTAGTTCCTCAACATCTGGAGGGCCGCAATTACCCAGCCCCGCTGTAGCTAGTGACTGACCAAAGCTATTCCTTGTGCAGGTAGGCTGCCTGACACTGTACAGATGTAGCCCCTCGCCAGCCACCAGGCCCTGCCATCCGTCGGAAGGGGGCGCGGGCACACGAGATGCTTGCGTGCCCTGCTCCGACGGAGCTCTCCGCTGCCGCCCACCATTGCCGGTCCCCGCCGCCTCCTCGTACCCTGCCCTAACCCTACCCATCTCCCTGAAACACATCCCAGTCTGATGGAGTCCCTCTCAGCCAGCACTCGCCAGCGGAGACATTCTGGCAGGCGCTGGGAATGAATGAGAGGGGCTCCATCTGTACATGGTGAAACATTGAACACTTTTTTTGTAACTTGTAGCTTTATTAGTCAGTAACTACATACAAATGCTACACTGAATACCATTCTGATATTATACAACCTCAGAACACTCATATTACACATCCATAATAAGTAGATTAGCAATGTCACAGTCATGCACTAATGCACCATGCCCTACCTGCCCTCTCGCCCCTCTTCTGTCTGCACATGTGACTTCTTGCCATCACTTTACATAGATTGTAAGCTTGCAGCAGGGCCCTCTAACCATTCAAGTCTGTCTGTTGTCACCCAGTTTGTTTTATCACTGTCTACTATTGTAAAGCGCAATGGAATCTGCTGCGCTATATAAGAAACTGTAAATAAATAAATAAATTAGTAGGGCATTGTAGCTCAGCATGGAAGCATCAGGTGGCTCTTAGACTTAAAATAAAATTCCTGTGGCGCCCTCTACAGCCACGTGACCTGGGCGGACAGCACCGCTTACACACTACAAGCTACAGGCCTGTAGATTAGAACGCTCCAAATAACAGATTGTACAAGCTGCATAGCTGATGAAGAAAACAGTCCAAATTACTTCCAGACATTTAGGGATGCCAATCCTGGGGCTTTTTTTCAATCCCGGGATTCGGGATTGAAAAATGCCTAATCCTGGGATTGAGTTTGTCAATATAATGACGAACTTTAGTCCCCTCCAAACCCAGTCTAACTCACCCAGGCATTGCTGCGGGAGCCGGGCAATGGTGTTCAGAGGGCGGCGGCTTTGATTGGGGCCATGTGCAGGTAGTCTGGACGCGGGCAGATGTGCGGGAGCCGGGTAGCGGTGGTCTGGAGGCAGACATCGGAGTAGCCGGGCGGCAGTGATGGCTCAGGTACCGGACGGTGGGCGGGCATGGAGCTGCAGACAGGCTGTGCAGCGTGACCTCTGACATCAGGTCACCCTGCACGCACTGCCACGCAGCCGCAGAGCAGCGCGCCGGGGTTTGGGAGCAGACGGGCAGCGTCTGAGCTGATCTCAGTGCTGCCCGACATTAGATTCAAATCCCGGCGTTTTTAGGGCCAAATACCGGTATCCCGCCGATCCCGGGATTTGCCACTCTACAGACAATGCAGCCCAAATGACCAGCGTATAATAGTACCCAAATAATTAATAATCTGTAGTGTAAATAACCATCACAGTTATCATCCAAAAATCCAACAGTCACCGTTGGATTACATGATGACCATTGGTAGGGTTCTATGCTGTTCTGTGCTGGCCCCATCCCCAATCACATGACTACAGTATGTATACAGACGGGCAGGTCTCCCGCCCTAGGAAAGAGAGAAGTGCTGAGGATGTCCCTGGATGGCTCTATATGCTGTCGGAGGATCCCTAACACACTCCAGAAAGTCACTGGTGCATCTCAAACTCATTCATTATTAATTTCAAATAAAATCAAATTAAAATCCTACATCACAATAATCATTGAAATCAGTGCTATCTGGTTACTAATTAGCCTGAACTGGAAGTAAAATCCTATTAAACTTCCTGGAGTGTAATAAGAAGAATGAACGTGCAACACCTACTGTATTGTACCATTTACTCACCCACAACCTATCAGAGGGTCCCCTACACAGTGACTGTCTGAGCTCCTAAAAGAAAAACATTCAATTTATTCCTATAAATATTCTGTAAAATATTCAATATAAGCAGGGAGATTGGGGATATGAAGAAGCCCTGATCTGCACCGTGCATAAAAAGGGGTGTGGCCAAGGCTCTCGCGGGCCTGCCATGAGCAAGGGGGGCCTGACCTTGCAGTACACCCTGTATATCGGCCATGGGTGAGACAGAGGAAGGGTGGGTTGCTAATCAGATATCCGATAGCCAGTCATACTCTCTGTGCGGACATACCGTCCCATCAGACCGTCACCTCTCTGGCATTTGCCAGAATGCCAGATGGCCAGCCCAGCCCTAGATATAACTTAAGGGCCCCATACATCAGCAATTAATTGTGTCAATCCTGAGATCTGGATATGATTGCCACAATTAATTTTAGATGTGTGGGTTCCCCCTTTTGGCAATCACAATCAAAAATTAATAGGGATCGCCAATCGATTGCTTAATCAGATTTTTAAACATGCTTAATAATATGGTATTATCTGCGGATCTTTTTTATCTGTAATGTGTGGGCAAAGTCAGATAGATTGTAGAATCCATTTATCTGGCCAAAAAAATCACTGGATCTGGAAATCCATTAATTGTGATTGCTGATGTATGGGGCCCATTATTCACCATAGATTGGTTTCATTTGTAATTTTGATAAATAAGGGGGTGATTCAGACGTGTTTGCTAGGCTGCAAATAAAAATCCTGCCTGCTGCCATACCGAATGTCTGTCCCACCCAGAACCCGAATCTTCTCCCTACAGTGGTGTAGCTAGGTGCCACGGTGCCCGGAGCAAGGAAATGCCCCCCCCCCCCCAATTTGTAGTAGGCGGGGCTCTTGCACGGCAAAAAGGGGGTGCAGCCTAATATTATACCACACACCGTAATGCCCATTGCACATTTTAGCCAAGTTTGTAATACCCATAACACATAAAGCCACATGCTGTAATGCCAATTACACATAAGGCCACACATGATGCCCATTACATAATATATAACAAACCGTAATGCCCATTACATACTATGGGGGTTATTTTGGTTCACTCTTTCTGACAAATTCCTTCTTAGATGGACAAAACCATGTGCACTGCAGGTGGGGCAGATGTTACTTGTGCAGAGAGGATTAGATTTGGGTGGGGTTTTACTTCAAAGTGAGATCTATATTGCAGTATAAAAATAAAGCAGCCAGTATTTACCCTACACAGAAACAAAATAATTCACCCAAATCTAATTCTCTCTGCACATTTTACATCTGGCCCCCTGCAGTGCACATGGTTTTGTCCTTCTAAGAAGGATTTTGTCAGAAAGAGTGGAACTAGAATAAGGCACTATATAACAAACCGTACTGCCCATTACATACTATATGGATGTGGTATGGGACTCCGACAGTCGGGATCCCGACAGTCATTAGCCCGACATCGGGATCCCGACTGCCTGTACTCAGACAGCATGGCGAGCGCAAAAAAGCCCCTTGCGGGCTCGCTGTGCTCACCATGCTGCGGGCACGGTGGCTCGCTACGCGAGGCACCTATTCTATTCTCCCTCTATGGGCGTCGTGGACCCCACGAGGGAAAATAGCGGGTGGCCGTCGGGCACCCGGCTGTCAGCGTTTTGACAGTCGGGATCCCGACGTCGGGTAAATGACTGTCGGGAACTTGTCTGGCACCCTATTATATAACAAACCGTAATGCCCATTACACATCTGAAACATAAGTGCCACTTACCTACATGTTCATTGCTAGGAACTTCATGCTCAATGCCAAGGGAGACTGAAATAGCTCGTTGTCAAGGGGGACTAAAATTGCCCATTGCAAAGGGGGACTAAAATTGCTTGTTGCCAAGGGGGAACCCCGCCCACTCCCTGCTCTGCCTGGCTCAGCTGCCCCTGTCTCCAGCTATTTTCAATTAAGTCTCCCGCTAGAATGCTAGCCAATAGGCGCTTGCGGTCCAGCAGCCATCAATGCTGCTTCTGATTGGCTGCTTGACCGCAAGCGCCTATTGGCTAATAGCAGCGGACAGTGCAGCTGAGCTCAGCTGGGCAGAGCAGGGAGCGGACGGGGGAGGGAGCGGGGGAGCGGGCTGCACGGCTCTGGCGTCCTTTGATGTTTCGGCTCGTGCTCCACTCTCCCTATGTCCCTGCCTTCCTAGCATGCAAATGTAAGTGTACACTTACAAATCCACTCGCATGCTTCTGCACAGAGGAAAATTCCTGTGTTGTTCGTTCACCATTGAATGAGGTTTTCTCCGTTTGTGGATAAAAGTAAGTCTATACTTACTTTTATCCTGGCCGGAGATGGCCGGAAAGGGGGCGGGCACTGACATCATGGGACGTCAGCTGTCCGTCCCAATCAACACACCTGCATTTGCAGGGGTACACCCAGCATTTTTATGGGCACACCCATAAAACACTGAGTGTTCCCCAGCTTCCGTCCCATGCATGCCCACTATTGTGCAAACAGCCCGGCGAGTATGAACCTCGCCGAAACCGTACGCTCCCATTGTTTGCACATACTCATATTTTGCGCATGTGCCAGGTCATCGGACAGGGGAGGGAACTCGGCCAGCAGCAAGCGGGTCTGAATCATCCTATAAGTTTTAAGGAGTCTTGCGCAACAGACCAGTTTGCTTTTTCTACAGCAAATAATAATGTAAACCAATGAATTTCACCCTTTTTTTTAACTCGTTGCATACTTGCCAAGGCACACCATCAGATCCCCACAGGGAAAATAATATTGGCCCCCACAGGAAAAAAAAACAAACTCATTGGCCCCATATGAAAAAAAACAATCACACTGGTCCTCACAGGTAACAAAAATAAAATACATTGGCCCTCACATGAACACAAGAGTGAATAACAGTTAAACTAGTGGTGGTTGTAAACCGGTGTGGATCTCTAGATCTGGGGGCACACTTGAAAACATCTCAAGGCACACTGGCGTGCCACGGCACAGTGGTTGAATAACGCTGATGTAAACTACTGTATATTAATAACATTTTAAAAATAAACCAATTTGAAATGTAGCCTTTAATTCAGTTCTCCAAGGTTTCCCAAGCATGAAAAGTTTCTTAATACAAATGGATTTAGAAATTATTTGTCTCATGTTTAATTCATACTGTTTGTGTCATTAGGGCTTGGCAGTAATTACACCTGTAAAATGTTTATTTTCTGCCAAAAGTAAAATGAATGCTTAATTCTGTGGTGTCTTTGGACCTGAAACCCGCGTTGGGAGTTTTCCAAGGGCAGCATTAAAGAAAAACAGAAGATTTATTAAACAGCTTCCTTCAATAAGTTTGACAAATTTCACAGAAAAAACAAGGAGGCCTAATTGGTGGAAACTACAGTTGAAACGGTAATTAAACAAGATTATTTGAAAATGATATTTCTCTGCAGTTTTTACATCTTGTGTTGTTGCAAAGTTCCAAAAAATAAAACGACATGATTAAGGCAGTGTTTTGTTTGTAAATGCCTGTACAAATATCTCATAGAGGTAATTGGCGGAATCCGTGCCAAGCACAAACTGCTATATTTATTTGGCAAAGAGCCACTAACTTCCTGTAATCCCAATGAATAGTCAGTCTTATGGAGCATATTGGGAATCTGGACACACAGAAAAGTACTAACCTCCAGAAAGTAGCTCTTAAGAAGCAAACATAGGCCCTTATTCTGGTCCGATCGCAGAAGGGCAGCTTTCGGACGGGGACCGAAGTTTTTTGTACTGCGCATTTCTGGCGAACAGCCAGGTGCACCCAGGACAGCGGGTGGGGGGAGAAGAGGGGCATGGGGCGGCGGGCAGCCCCAATAGCATATGGGAACGGCCAGTGTTTCATGGGTGTTCCCATGAGAAAGCTGAGCGTTCTCATGCTAATGAGGCAGTCACGCAGGGGCGGGGGACATGTAAATGCATGAGGGCGCTTTAGTAGTTTTTATCTTCAAATTAAAGCGGGAGTTCAAATGTTCACTCTCAAATACATTTATATTATTGACGGGAGGAACTAAAGGAAAACTACGGTAAAATATCTGTTTTCAGGGTTTTTACTGTATTTTCATACAGTATGTACTAAGCACTGGACAGCAATTAACCGATGCAGAGGTTAATGCCCAGGAGTCGCTGCAGACATCACCAACAGGGGGGTTCCCAGGGCTAGGAGGCAAAGAAGACCCATGGGCACGCTCTCACCCATACCTCCCAATTGTCCTGATTTTCACAGGACAGACCTGATTTTTTTTTTGACTGTCTCGCATCCCACTCACGGCCGGCAGTGTCCCGCAGTGGGGGGCAGTTGGGAGTCCCCCTATTACTCTGCAAAGAAGAGCAACAGTGAATAGACTCTGGGGTTCACACAGCACTGCCCATGCCCCCCACAGAGGTGAAAGTGGGCGTGGCCTTTCTGAAGTGCCCCAATTGCAGGCCAAGCTCCAGAGCCACAATGCCACGCCCTCTTATTTTGGGCACGTGTCTGAGGTGGGCACATCTATCCCACTTCAGGCAAATTCAAAGTTGGAAGGTATTCTCTTATCAGTCGGTGGTGGCTTCGCAAAGGGCAGCTCTTTTGCAAACATTAACTAGTACATATTTCATTATTATCATTGCAATGTTTGCCTGAATGTATGTACTCCGCACTCTTAGTACATTCCGGCCTATATGTTACTGATGGAAATGATGTATGTGCAGGTGCTGATATTGCAGGGTTATATAGGAACACACCAGCAGACAACTAATACTATGAAAATCCCGGTTACATAGCCAGTGGTGTTGGTTTATTGATAGCAGGTATAGCTGTACTCACTGTTTCATGCATACTGGTCCATGATGTGGAAGTGGAGCAGAGTGGGGGCATCATGCTGTACTTATGGTCACCAAAATATGGCTCTATTTTAGTACACAAATGTACACATGAGACTCTGGCATGTACTGGTGCCACTATTTTTCTACAGTGAGGAACTGTCTGTTCCTCCCCTATTCTAATTCCATCACTGCAATTTCTCTGATAGGATAAGTTGCAGCCGATCTCCCTTGAGCCAGCTGCGACCTTCCAGGGCTGCAGGATTGCATGCGATATATTACATAGTGTCCTTTTGCATGCAATAGATTGCATGATGTCCTTTTGCATGCAATATATTGCATGCTGTCCTTTTGCATGCAATATATTGCATGCGATTCCACTTCCCTGCCGGGAGGCTATCTGTGTTGGAGGTCAGACTTGCAGGCAGGCCCGACCTCCGACTCCAATGGGACCGAGCATTGAATCAGATCAGATGTCAAGCACATCAGATTTGTCCACCTATCACCCGATTTCTCAGCTCGATCCGTCTGAATCGGCTAAAAAAAAGTGGCCAAATCGGACAAATGTATGGCCAGCTTTATTTCTAGTACATCAGCTCCCTGCTGGAGAACCTCTGATACTTTCCTTTATCAATGTTGCAATTTACATTTGCAGTGATAATTACTTCTGTGTCCCAAGCGTCGCCATTATACCAATTACTAAATCATGACAGCAACTTAGCGCTTACACTGACACAGATATGACTAGTCACGCACTATGTACAGTGTATGTCATTGGTCAAGTTTTAAGGCAATGCCCATATATATGAACATTCACAATTCTACAGAACACAGATTTTCACTGCACAGGTCTCAAAAACCAAAAGCCAAGCACGATTTCATTATCTAATATCGTCCTTAAAGATCTGAGAACAGGAACATATCAAATTCTGCTGAAGTTCATAATACAGTTGCCAAGTTCACAAAGAATAACCCGTCGCATTTCCCAACTGAAAAACAGCAGAGGAAAAACAATTAGTGCCTTGGACAAAAGATAAAAATCTCTTGGACCAATAATGATTTGTTAAGTGCTACAGTATACGTAATTCTCATTCATGTGTGTCACATAACTTCAGCAGTGTAGGAAGATTACTTGGGGGAGTATAAGCCTATTTATGCAAATGTACAATCTTGTGTTTTATGCCTATAAGATTTAAAAGGAGAGTTAATAAAATAATCACGTTAAATTCTACATACAAACGAATACTATTTATAGTATTAACCTCTTGTGATATTTTTTCTTGTAATTTACTATTTTAAACTTTCTTTTCTGTTGGTTTTTAACGGTCTTATATAGTAGGAGATTTTGGGGCAGATTTATCAAAGCATGGAGGAAGACAAAGGACCAATCTGTGTCAGCAGCGGGGTTTACTGTGTTCCCGGCTGTGATCTGGGTTGACCAGTGGAGGGTACTGGAAACAGGAAACAGGGTTGTTTGATGTATGATGAGGATATACATTAGGATACCAGGGAACAGCAGGACCAGAGGGTTGGCGGAGACGAGGGACAGGGGCGCGGAGTCTAACTCGCCGGTGGTATTCACCAGGGAGCCCCACAAGGAGCTTTGGACTTAGCTGCGCATGATGAGCAGGTCACGGCCCCCTGCCATGGTCCTCTGGTACGGAGCTGACTGGTACAGAGGATACTGTAACTTTGGAAACTGGAGATCTTGAGAAAGGTGATAATACTGTGGAGGTCAGCTTAGGAACTGAGGGGCAGATTTATTAAGTTTGGAGAAGAGATAAACTGGAGATAAAGCGGATAAAAGGTAAAAGGAGATAAAGCACCAGCCAATCAGCTGTGTTTGAAAAAGACAGTTGGGAGTTGATTGGCTGGTGCTTTATCTCCTTTTACCTTTTCTCCGCTTTATCTCCAGTTTATCTCTTCTCCAAGCTTAATAAATCTGCCCCTCAGTTCCTAAACTAACCTCCACAGTATTATCACCTTTCTCAAGATCTCCAGTTTCCAAAGTTACAGTATCCTCTGTACCAGTCAGCTCCATACCAGAGGACCATGGCAGGGGGCCGTGACCTGCTCATCATGCGCAGCTAAGTCCAAGCTTAAAAAATCTGCCCCTGTGGGTGTCAATGGTCAATGGCCTGGGAGCCGTTAGGAGATTTCGACGGCCTGGGAGCCGTTAAGAGATGTTGAAGGCCAGGATGCAAATGATATAGTCTCTGACTTGGCCTGGGTGCCAACAGTAGCTGTCGACGATCAGGACACTGATGGTGTTGGTCACTGATGTAGTGTAATAGCAGGTAGTTGGCCTGGTAGCCAATGGTAGGAGACTAGCCTGGGAGCCAGTAAGTGGTAACAGAATAGAACAGTTGTTCAAGGCAAGGAGGAAGGGCCAAAAGCCTGACCTATATACCCTTGCCAGTCTGTGATTGGCTGCAAGTCGCAGCATCAATCACAACAGGGAAGTACCTGTAAATACCTTAGTCCAGAACACAGGTGTGCAGGTCAGATTTCAGCTGATGCGAGTGCGATTGGTTCAGCCTGTCAGCTGACCGCAGTTGTCATGGTGGCGCCCATGCAGCGTGGGCCCAGCGTGGAATCGATGTGTGACACCGCACAAGACATAACGGGACACAGGGGACATCACAACATGGTCCGCAGCTGGAGGAGACACAGGCAGAAGCCTGCGCTACAGAGTCGACCAGAGTGAAAGTAACAGGCGTGGCCACAGACGCGACCGCACACTGCGATTCATGACAATCAGCTTCTGACTTTTTGCAGTTCAATGCTGATTGGTTTGTACTAGGGTGGCCAATCCCGGGATCGGGATCGGCGGGATCCCGGGATTTGGCCCCCAAAACGCCGGGATTTCAATCCCGGGATTGGAGTTTCCAATCCCGGGATTTTTGGGATTAGACTGCGCAGGCATCCCGGCTCCCACCCATCAACCCGGCCGCCGGCCGCCCCTGCAAATGTAAGTAAATGCGGGGCGGCCAGGGCAGTTTTTTATTAGGAAAGCCAATCCCGGGATCCCGGGATTGAGCATTTTTCAATCCCGGGATTGAAAAAATGCCCCGGGATTGGCTTCCCTAGTTTGTACTTTATTTATCTACACTTTATTTCTAGCCAAGTTTTGCTACTTTTACCTATGGTGATGTATTAGTTATGAAAAAAAAAAGACATTGCTACTAGAAAAATGTTGGTATGGTAATCACCGTACAACAGTTCTCTGTTGTTTTAATATGCATTTAAATAAACAACTGAACAATGTTCATTTTACAGGCTGTGCTGGTTTGGTATTTTATCTCTTTACAGTTATCTCTGTGTTAAGTCCCCCATACACTTGTGCGATTTGGGTTTTATTTGACCTGATTTCAACGGATCGAACCAAGATTGGGCCCAAAATCAGGCACGTCTGACATTCCGATCCGATGTGTGGTACCGTGCGGATTGGACCCCCTCCCGGGAGCAGGGAACAGGGATCTCATGGGATACATTGCATGCAGAAGGGCCGCTTGTGATGTTTCATGCTGGGAGGCTGGAGGGGGATTGTATGCGAGGGGAGAATTTGCATAGTATATAGTGCATAGTGTATGGGCACCTTAAGCTTCAATACATCATTCCTTTAACTCTATTTATGACAGTGAATTGGAATAATCCCGCTGGGTTACAACCTTTAGTGTGTGCGCGAACATGGGCACACTGGATGGACCAAGTGGTTCTAATCTGCCGCCATACTCTATGTCGCTATGTAGATGATAGGTTAATCACGTACAGTACATCATGAAGAACAAGGACTTACTTAGAAATGCAAACAAAGAGAGATCATTGTTCCAGGGAAATCATAAGTAATAATACATTACCGTCGGAAAATCATTAGGTATATTTTCCCGACATGGCCCTACTACTTAAATATACAATACCATGGTTAGTTACTGTAATTCAGCAATCAAAGTGACATGAGGTATGTGACAGATTTTGCCAGAAATATGGCAACATTCAGCAACAAACATATTTAAGTTCCGAATGTGGGAATGGAAGACAGTAGTTTAACTTCTACTATGATATTTAGAAACTATTTAAATGACATCCAACTCCAATTGCGCCTTTGTCAGCCTACTTTTTTTTATAGGGATGTTTCAAATAACCCTATATTTCCTGCAGCATCGCCCATCCGCACGTACTATGTTCACACGGTTATTGTCATAAAGTGGTCTACGGTTTCAGGAACATCGGAAAAGACACTCAGACGTCTCCTAATCCCTTATTTTAATGGACCAGTCTATCACTTGACACATTATCCATTAGATTAAAAAAAATCCATTGAACACAGTTCAGTAACAGGGGAAACTTCCCATTGTACTCTAGAAACCCTATCGCTGAAAAATATGGCAGCCGTTGTCTTTAAAGCTTGGCCGTGGGTTGTGGGAGACCGGAGATCATTCATCTCCTTACCAATAAATCCAATTTAAGTGAACTAACGTCACAAAGAATGATATCGAGTTCAACCAAGGAGCAGTTTTCCTGGATAAGTATCTCAGCAAAGACCCAGATTAGCTCAACAAAGTCTATCAGAGGACATTATGAATTATAGTTTGGTGGAACAAATGTGCCTCAATGCAGTCTCGTTATCTGCACAGATTAATAATGGCTTGTAATGTGTCACCAACTGCCGACTTTCTCTGCTTGAACAAATATTGTTTCTAATTTCGTTCCAAGTGAAGTCAACTGTAAATAATAATAATTTAGGGATGATTCACAGTCACGCAACAAAGGAATCCGATAAAATTGCAGTTAAAAATAATGTTGTAGATAACTTGTCACATATTAGATAAATCAGTTATTACAAAGTGCTATAGTGGATTTATCACATTCAGACGTGAAATGTTGGACTATTGAAGAATTTGGACAAATAGTCCTTAGGGTATGTAAAACCAGTGTCTACACTTAATATTCCAACCTCTACCCAATGATATGTTACATTTTGGAGAGAGTTACTATTAGCTTCCATAGAAGTAAACCAAATAGGTTTTGTAGACTGTGCCTCTAGCTTGAAGTCATATCCACAATTTGCAAATACATTTATCGCATGTAAAGGACCCCCGGAGAGCTGCTGGTGGGGAGATTTGAAAACTGCCAATCTTTCTTCTGCATGACACAATTCTAATGGAATGTCATCCTACTGGCTCTGTCCTCTCCCCATTGACCCACAAGCTTTGTAATATGCTTGTCTTCTCTCTTCTGGGAACTCAGACCCCCCCCCCCCCTCCCCTCTCCTCTGTGTGCCCTACTACACATGCACCAGATTTCCCCTTTTTTCCCCCTTTTTCCCCCCATGCCGGTGGAGGGAGCTGGGTGGGGTGAAGGAGGGGAGGGGTGTTTCATAAAGAGCTGGGCAGGGGGAGCCAGGAGCTGAGAGCCGAGCTGCAAAAAACCCCATACAAAGGAATGGGAAGCCACTGATTGGCTGAGAGAGCTCTCAGCCAATTAGTGACTGCCCAGTCTTTTGTATGTTTTTTCTTTTTATGAATTTGCCCCGGCCTGCCTCTCTGTATCCCCCGCCCGGCTCCGGGCTGCACATATCTTATGGCCTGAAAACCCCAGTTCTAATAGACTGCCCCATCATCCAGGCCAGTCAGGGACTACTGCAGTGTTGATAAGCATGTCTCTCTTACTGTCACTCTCAGGGCCAGATGTATCAAGCTTCAAAAGTGATAAAATGGAGAGTGATAAACAACCAGCCAATCAGCTCCTACCTGTTATTTTTCAAACCCAGCCTTTGACATGGCAGGCAGGAGCTGATTGGCTGGCTGTTTATCACTCTACATTTTATCACTTTTGAAGCTTGATACATCTGGCCCTCAGACTGGTGAGAGCAGCTACAGTATGTCCCATATAAGAACTAACTATTGGATCATATAGCTACTGTACATAATCATCCTGAGATGCTTCTTAGCCTAGTGAGCCAGGCATTCCTATTATTCTCACATCCTGTAGTTCCACAACGGTTCTTTGTTTTCATTTTTACAGTATGCAGCTTAGGTCTCCTATACGTCCTAGTTTTTCCATAACATTTCCCATTCCTCTAGTACAAAATTCTAGATAACTGATTTGTGTTATCATAATTACAATTAAATTAAAAGGTTTGCATCCAAATTAACAAGAGGCATACAGATAGGTTCCCATAACTGTTCTCCTTTACTTGGCACCCAAAATAGTTTGGCCAGAGCAGAACTCAGATAATACGGGTTCTGGTTCTCCGAATTAGTATTATATAGCATTATAGTCTCAATGTATCACTGAGGCCAAAGTAACGTCATGCTGGGAGAAGCTGGACAGATGTGACATGTAAATTCCACTTCCATTTCTAAACCTTACTGCCAAAATTTCTTATTTTTAATTGAGTAATTTTTATTGAATTTTAAAGAATACTGACATTGACAGCAATGGTATGCCAGAGAAATGTAACAAAGAGAGCATATCCATAAACAAAAGGTAAATTAAAATTTACATATACAGTCAGGCATAGAGACATAAAGGATATTGAAACAAATATCGACCAGACATGACAAAAATAGGTGCACAATCACCAGGAGGCGCCATCCGGGCTTTTGTGGACATTAGAGTAGATAGAGGCACAAATTTATCATAGTACATGTCATAGTACAGTCATAGTACATGGATATGCATTAAAATATTAACGGATTACTCCATATAAAAGAAAGGAGAGAAGTTTAAACACATAACTGTCAATAGTCAGTTGCTCTACAAACCAAAATAAAATAACCCGTTCTCCGCAACCTATATAACCTACTTATAACCTAGAGCCCTAAAAAAGTAAAACCTCCCACAAAGACCCAAAACAAACCTCCCTATAACCCCCCACCCTGTATAACCTAACCCCAACCTAGGCATACCTGGATCCCAAACAACTTGTTCCTCCCAACCATCTGTACCTATTATCTAATTCTATTGTATCGGATAAAAAAACAATGGACTTTAGAGAGGAGTAGACTAGGGTATTCAGCCAAAGTCGAATAGACACCACCCTAAGAGGATATACCTACAATTACTTTAGCTAACCTATACCTACAACTAATCTACCCCCTCTACCCACCCAACCCACCCAACTGAAGGATAACTGCTAAATGGACTTGCAGGGGCAATAAGCAGAGAATAAAGTAATATAATATAGCGGACTCAGTGAGTCAAAGGAATCATTTGAACTTATCAATGGATTAACAACCTTGGCTTAGGGAAATCCAACTCTCGCATTGTAGAAAGAACCACCCCCCACTACAGCAAAAATAAACAGGAACCATGCGGTGTATCATGAACATTGTATATTACTGTATACATCATAGAAATATTAAAGCAGGATTTAAAGTAAAAAAAAATACAACCCAGTATGATGTAAAAAGAAATCGTGAAAATAATATTTCTAGTAAAGTAGTATAATGAAATGTCATATATTAGTCCGGCCAGTATGCCACGTAATTAAAAGCACAAGGTCTCAGGGGCCACATATCCTGAAACAAACAAAGAACAAATCTTGAAATTATAATAGTATATCAAAGACTAGTCCGGTTAACAATCGATCCATTGAAAGAGCAAGGCTAACTCAGGAGACTCTTCTTCAGTCATTCGAGAATAAACAGGAGAGCATCCAAGATATTTAGCACGCCACCAGAGCTCACCGCTTTTACAGAAGAGGATATAAATAATTAAATATATAGGATGGCCACAAAGTTCGGTCAGCACGTCAGGAAGAAAAGTAAAGCATGTGGGCCCAGTGAAGATTATATTGGGTCATGTAAATATGCTGTAATGGTGTGAGGACAAATAAAGGTGCAGATCACCCAGTGCACAGAGTCCCAGTGTGTGAAGTAAGGAGTAAGCTGCTCTGGGCTAGTATATGCAGGAGATGTGTGGTGTCTCAGCAGGATAGGATAGCCACAACCTCCTCCCTACCACAGCGCTGTGCAGAAGGTCTATACTGCCGGCCCCTGCCGACCAGGAGCAGGGAACAGTGCTGACTGTTACACTCCCGCCCCAACCAAGATGGCCGCGGCCTCTACCCCCAGCCTCACTCGGCCAGGCGTCAGGAGGTGACAGGGCCCTCCAGCGGAGGGAATAGGTAGTGTGGGGAGCCACCAGCGTGTAGAGTAGGGCGGAGCAGGAATCCAGACGCCGGGAGCTCCGAAGGATGGTGCCCCCTTGAAGTGGGAGCTGCAGCAATATGGCGCCCGCACCTGACTGTCCTCCCGGAGCAGCACCGCAACGGGCCGTATCACTCGGCAACAGGTAGTGATGTCCTGAGGTGACCAGCGTGTGCCTGGAGCCTTCCCCCACCACCGCAAGCGGCCAGGTGACTGTGGGCAATTACAGGATGGGCAGGTAGGATAGATTTAGCGGGGAGCAGCAGATGAGAGCTTCTACTCAGATGTCCGCCGTCAAAATTTCTTATTTTAATTATTGTGCCGCCAACGAGAGAACATTCTTTTAGTTTGGGAGTAACATCAACAAAGATGAGCAGGGGTGCTGTACTAGGGTTCCGTGATACTATTCTTTGTCAATTTGTATTACTGCATCATCAACTGCCGTATCCCCAAACGGAGGATTGTCACCTGTCTTGGGGAGTAATGAGGCCAGGATCTCCGTTGGAATACAGACATTTGTTGGCCCTATTTGTTGGAAATGTGTGTGTGTGTGTGGGGGGGGGGGGGCTTACAGGACCCTATGGGTCACACAGCGGGCTAATGGTGTTATAGGTGATCTGATGTTGCTTCCAAGGATTCAGCTCAGATCACTAATAGAAGCAAGAGGCATTTACTTATATCCAGTGGGGGGGAAGGGGGGCGGTTACTTTTTACCCCGGTCCGGGTCTGATGGAGGGGCCCTCCCCCAATGGTCGATGACCAATGCATTAAAATAATTTGATAGAAAAAAAACTAATATGATTGGCGCATGTGCAAAAAAAAAATCCCTGTTTTGCACATGCGCAAACATCTTCAGCACAGCCACGCATGTGCAGAAGCACTACAGTTTGACTGGCTGGGGTGGAGGCAGGACCATCGGAACACCATCAAATGTTTACCATTCAATGGAGGCAAATATCAGAATGCCGCCATTGAATGGTAAAACCACTACCATCGAATAAGAAACATTGATGGTAGTGAAACAAGATGCAATGTTCATCCCTACCCAGCACACTGCTCAGTGCTTAACGCCCGCAGACTACCTCCCGCTGCTGCTACGTTTTTTCTACAGGGGCGTGGCCATGCTTCCTCCCATTGGTCACGCTGCCATTGTGCCGTGAACCGGCAGTGCTGTTGACATCCCTGCTCTTATCAGACGCCTACTGATGTATTACCATACTAATGCATCACTTCTGCCTCCATGTGAGTAGCAGCGATAACACCTCAATATACTGTACAGCTAAATCAGACCCAAACAACAAGCTCCATGCAAGAAGCCTGTGCATGCATAACTGTGTGTATAACTGTACAATCACATACTGTAGCTACTCAAAAAACAAACACATTGGTTAAGTACTGGGTTGTTCGCTGAGTGAGGGCATCTGTTGGTCTGTATTATACCACTGACACCTGCACACACCTATTCCAACATGCCCAAGACCACTCATTTCATTTTGCAACAATGTGAGGGAATATTAGTGACGCCCAGGTTCCGCCACTGAAACTGATCCAATGACATTCGGGTGGCTCTTGGCCTAGAATAGTATTCCCCCTGGTTTGTAAATAGCGCACAACAAGGGTGTTCAATTATTCTGCTCTATGGTGCGGTTGGCATAGGAGTAGGAAATTCCAAAGCCAGAGAAACATACCGGTACTTGTGTATTATCACACCGCCCACTACGGCATTTGCAAATGCCGTAGTGGGCTATTCAGGGTAGTCAAATCGCATTGTATCGCATGCCATTTATTGTGTGGCATGTGATGCGATTTTCCTATGTAATGTATTCACTGCTCTCTGTCAGTGAATACATTACAAAAATCGGGTCCGATAAAAAAATCGCATTGCATCGTATCGCATGCCATTATTGTATGGCATGCGATGCAATCAGATATCGGTTCTGATTGGACATACAGTATAGTAATGGCATTTAATGTGCTATACAAATAGCGTCATCCCAAAGAGTGGCGAGCGCAGCAAGCCCAGCGAGGGGCGGCGGAACGCGTCCGGCTTACTTTTTCATACCCCCAACATCCACATCGGCAGGGAGTTGAGTTTATATAGTGTGACGAGAGCAGCGAGCCACCGAGCCCGAAGCGTGGCGAGCGGACGCATAATACATGTAACATAATGCGAGTGCGGGCTCGGTGGCTTGCTACGTTAGCCACACTATATAAAATCAATATCACGTCGACGTGGATAGAGGGGGTATGAAAATGTCGGCCGGACGCGTTCCGCCGCCACTCGCCACGCTTCGGGATGACGTGGATACTGGGGGGGGCTTAAATGATATAGTACATTAAATGCCGTTATAACAGGTAAAATCGCATTGCATCGCATGCCATACAATAATGGCATGCGAAGCGATTTCACTACGGTTGCGTAAGTAGTAAAATCGGGCGCCGTGATAATACACAAGTACCAACATACCAAATAAAATATCTAAATTTAGGCACACATTTTTAAACATTCTAGAAAATATTTCTTTTATTGACAAATTGATTGTTTCAGTATCAGACCTGTGCATTGGGCCATAAGACACCACCTGACTCTTGTGCACCAGTCATATCTTCATAGAGAGATTAGGGGGCACATTAATGTACAGTAAGAACAGTAAGAATAATCATAGTCAGTTAGCCTAATGGTGAGAGTCCTCTGTTTCATACCTGTTGTTTTGAACAGTTTATTCTGTTTAATATAAATGTTACTACACTATACAATGCCTTTCATCCTATATTCCCTACTGTGATCATTTGGAATTGGAGAGGAGGAAGATGTTTCAGCCATTGTGTGATGTGCATCCTTCTAATACCGCTTTCACACTGACCGGATGCTTCCCGGGACACTACCCGGATATGTACCCTTTCACACTGGCCACCCGACCCGGAATGAAGTCGGGCAGGTGGCGTCATCTGGAGGCTTTGCCGGGGCGGCGCTGGGAGGTGTCAGCACCTCCCAGCGGCGCATTTTCAATGCAGTGAACGGGATCTGGGTCACACTGACCCGGAATGCCCGTTCACACTGACCGCCTCCAGTGTCGATTCCGGGTTCTACCCAGGTCAGGACCTGGGTAGAAATCCCGGAATGCTGAACACGGGATATTCGTCCAAAACCCTTTCACACTGAGCAAAATCCCGCGTTCATGTGCAAAAACCCGGGATATTTTTGCAAGTGTGAAAGGGGTATAATTGGATGTTGCACTTGTCTACTATTCATTGTAGACCACTCATTTGGCTATGGATCTCGTGATCATCGTGACTTTTTAATAGTTGCTGAACTGTGACAATCTTACACTATTGTTTTCTATTTTTCTTTTTTCAGTGTCACTTTTTGGAGAAATCTGGAGAGAAAGAAATTTTTTTCCAAGTATCAGGAGACCTTCTAAATTGTATGTATTTTTCAAACCCAACCTGTAACAGGACAGGTAGGAGTTGATTGGCTGGCTGTTGATTGGCCACTATGAGGCGTGCCTCATCCTAAAGTAATCACTACAGCCCCTTCACTTTTCCATACCCCCTCTTCAAAATTCCCTATTTGACCACTGCTTGAAGTGCAGTGGGGGGTAACGGTTGGAGGCATGATAGGACACGGGATGCTTGCAGGATTCTAGAAGCGATCGGCCTGGCATACCCACTCCTGCGGCATTGACTATTGTAACACTCTGTCCGTGCTCTCCCAGGACTTGCTCTGCTGCGCACACCAAGCTCTCAGAGAACCAGACACTCATGCAGACAGCTGGGGTTCAATGTAGGGGCACGGGTAGATTCCATCCTTGTGCTGTTAGCATGGTGTGAGACTGCAGCAGCGCTCAGCAGGGTGTACCATCGCACTCCTTGTTGCTGAGAGCTGGGGGAGGAGGAGGTGCTGCTGCCACTGTGCTACATGCTGACTGCCACTGCTACTACCCGGCTCTCCCTCTTCCCATTTACATTGAAATGTATGTGTTTTACCTGTTATCTGACCGCCCTGTGATCCTGCTGATCCGGATGCATTCGGTGTCAGCAGTTCAGCAGGATATATGTATTGTCGGCCACACAGAAATTAGGGATGGCCATCAGTGCAGTTGCCATCGATGGCAATTCTGCAACCAGCCATCCATAGTCATAAACTATGTGAAGGATAGCATAAAATATATAATTTATACAGTAATAGTGGATGGCGCAAAATTCTGCCTGAAACGTATACTGTACCTCCAGGGTGTCACCAACACCTTAACATAAACAGAAGCAAAAAATAGAGATGGAGAATACTTTTCAAAGGCGCATAGGTAAAGTGTTTGGATGTTTCTATTAAGCACCTGTTTCTGCCCAAGGTGGGTTGGAATATTTTCAGACTCATTAAGGTTTCTTTTATGCTGCATAAGGGTGTTTACTTGTTCAAATATGGAATTTCAAGGTCCTCCCGATGTGAAAACGTGGAAAAGGAAATAAATAAAATGTAAAAAAGTGCTCAAGGGTTAAAGTAAAAAAAAAAAGTGACTTGAAGTAAGTGGGTAAGTACCGTATTTCACAGCGTACCTCACTCACCACATAAATAGGAGTACAACACATATAAAGGTATCTTTTGCAAAACAGGTGGAGGAAAAGATGGGCGTACCCCAACTCACAAGCTATGATGGTGGTATGTTCATATAGCAGTTTCTTTGGTTTATAGGAATCCCATTATATTCAGTCCTGGATTCTGGATTCCATCCCCCATCATGGTACGTGGTGGCGTGGTGGTCGATTATAAAGTGTAGGGTGTCCACACATGTAATGGTATCTTTCTATGATTCCTATCTCCCCAAGTTGTCCAAAATGATTCTTTAGATAAGGCCAAGTTTAAAAGCAGTAAAAAAGTTCTTTAATAGATAAATGTCACAGGTATTTCAATATTAGGAAAGTTCATAGAAAATTTCAAAACACAGTATTCATGGAACCTTCTATAGATTTATAAACAATGAAGAAAACAAAAAAAAAAAAACATAACAAATTATAAAAAAAAAATACATGCAATGTCCAATGAGGTCCTAGAATTGTTTGGCTGGTCCTAATACACAATCGACGCGTTTCGTTCCTGAGACCTTTTTCAAGATATGTGAAGGATAGCCTTTGCCACTGTAGATCAAATCCTGCTCCTTCAAATCTTTCCAGGTGAAATCCATCCTCTTACCTTATGTATTACTGCTGATGGTCTGTATAATTATAAAAGTACATTGTACCTATTACACCATGTGCAATCTGGTCACATTTATAACAAGATACAATATAGCATAATATAAATCTTTGTTTCCACGATGAAATCTATAGACACTTGGATAAGTTACTAGAGTGTAACATTACGGGACTGCAGAGCATAAGCTGCTTTGTGACGCTTCTGTTTGCACTAATGCGCTCATCTGTAGAGTAAGCACCTGGACCTGCACATCAGGGGGTTCTATGGGGAGGGGCCACATCTTAATGGGAAATGGTGGATAGGACAGAGTGTTTGTAAGTAATTGTTGGCTGGCTGCACTTACAGGATATAATATGTAAATGAGACTGAAGGGGTACAGACTGGGTATTTTTGGTTAGAGAGAGTCTCTTTCCTGCTTATGGATCTTTGTGTGTGTAATTTGTAGGTGGCATCACAGTGTGTGGCCCTATGTGTGGCGAACATTACGGTGGGGGGTCACCAGAACCTATTTTGGCTGGGGGGGGGGGGGGGGGGGGTGGTACAATTTCAGTAGGATGGGTTTTGTATCACACAGAACAAAGTGCAATATGGGAATAATACGCACAGGGTGATGACAATAGCAGGCAGGAAATAAATATGTGGTACTCAAAAGTGTCAAGTTGCTCAAATTATTGTTCCATTGCAAGTGCTTGCAAGGGTGGGGCTATGCCAGGCAAGGTAGGGGCTATGCCAGGCAAGGTAGGGGCTAAACCAGGCAAGGGAGGGGCTAAGCCAGACGAGAGAAACACAGAATTCCCCCATCCTACAGGATAGTAGTATTGCAGAGAACGTTATTTTATTTCTTCTTCACTCCATAAGTATATATGTACACTGAGTTCTCTGCATTACTAGTATCATACATGTATTCCAAAGCACTGATTAATCCTATTGCTGTACATACCACCTGTGTATATTATGTGCCGCATAAGTAATGAGTGCTGGAATAAATTCACCAGTATTTGTTCCCCTTGGATCACAACATGAGGATCCATGAAACCGATGTCTGGTTCTATTGCTTCTCCTGAGCTTGCCACAGGTACTATACTCCTTGTACCTCTCCCTGCCTCTGCTACTATTACTGACTTGCCCCTTTACTCACCCACTGCCCCTATTCCCCCTCTACTATAAGTATATCTCCTAAGCTGTATCTGTCTCTGTTATACTCTACAGGCGGCTAATGCTTCTGCATTTCATCATGTGAGATGCTTACTGTACAACTTTCCATTCTGAATATGTAGTATTGCTTAATATACTACTGCTATACCCAGGTCTCTCTCCTTACTTTCTTTCTTTCTTTATCATCCCCTATTTAAAGTTAAAAAATATTCATTAAAACATGTTTAAAAATAGTAAGAAAAATGAAGATATAATGTACTTACATGCAGAACCTGGCATGGTCGCATCCAGCAGTGCCTCTGCCTCACTAGATGTACTTAGACCAGGTGGATTTGGGAAGGTTCTCCAGCTGGAGGTAATTGACGAGAAACCCGTAAAATTTGCCTGCTCCGCCGCTGTAATTGGTGGGTAATTGGCCTCTTCTGCCTCCATTAGTTCTAGATGGTTATTACTGGAGGCAGAGGGTGGAAAGAATGCCTACAGAAATAAGAAGTAACAGTGTATATCAGTGATTATTACATCTACCATAGGACTGTGTAAGACAGACAGAGGCATTTAGCAAACTTCTTTATGTAAAGGTTATTTATAGTAGTTTCCATTATAGGGGGATATTCAATCCCCGTTGCTATTTCCGACGGGGGAAATAGCGGCGGACGTCTACTCAATGCTGTCTTTCCCAACAGCATTGAAGCAGCATCTAGTCAGAACACACCTGACTTTAAAAGTAGTCGGGCCCGTTTTGCCAAAAACGGCCATGGATTGTCAACAACCTGTGGACGGTTTCACGGACAGGCCCCCTTTTTGCCGATCAGCAGGCGAGACATTGAATCCTGCCTGTCAAAAAACAGATAAGCGGACTGAAGATGGGCCAGGGTCCCGACTGTCGGGATGTACTTACAGTCGGGCCTGGGATTGAATACCCCCCTTAAAGCCGGACAAACTGTCTTGATTGGTGCCATAATCTCAGTTCTCACTCAATGAGGCCGGCTCCATCTGTACATACACATGCCCTGAGCTCTATGGTTATCTATATAGAGGATGGACAGTCAAATGGTTGACATCCAATAGGTAGACAGGGTTGCTGGGTAGATAGGGTCACTAGGTGACAGGGTTAGACAGGATTAAAATGTTGACAGACAAATGGTTAATAAAACAATGTTTTTAGGATTATGGTTAGCCACTTGGTGAATGGTTAAGGTGGCCATACACACGCAGATTTATCTTCAGATCTGGCTGGTTGGAACAAAAACATGGTTATGGATGAGAGCAAATGACAGTTGACCATTTGCTTGGAAATGCTGGAAAACTGTCTCTCATCCATAACCATGTTTTTGTTCCAACCAGCCAGATCTGAAGATAAATCTTACTAGTGTATGGGCACCTTTAGGCTGTGAAAGAGGACAGCTTGGGATAGGCACTAGGGGGAGGGTTAGGGTAAAGGTTTGCTCGGTTAGGGATATGGTTGGGCACTAGAGGAAGAGTTACAGTTAGGACTAAAATAACAAACACATGCCAACCTTTTAACCCTGTTTACCCTGTCTACCTATTGACGACTTTTGTAATCTTCTGTAATATGTAATTTCCGGATTAAGGTAAGTACTTAGGTATATCGATTTTTACCTCATCAATATTCTTCTTGCACAGGTCTCTTTTTGCAGGTTGTAAATGCTATTGTCAATAGTTATACCAGAAATCACAATCATATAATTACAATGCTATCAGTATTTTACAACAAATATCACAGTGAATATAACAGTACTTTATTGTACTGGAACAATTATTTTTTTAATCGTGAAATGGAAAAGGTTATTTCAACAGTATAATATGTACATCTGATTATACAAGTCTTGCAACAATTATAAGGCAACAACAACAATGTATTCATTTCTACTACTATATTATGTTGTAACAATATAAATGTTGTCAAATTAAATTAACTGGGTTACTTCTTTAATGTATTAAAGATTAATTATAGTGATTCCTAGCTGCAGCTACTAGAAGTCTTAAGGTGCGTACACACGGGTGCAATTATGTATGAAATCGCTGGCAAAATGGTTGCTCAGCGACCATATTGCCAGTGATTTCATGTGCAGCCGGCGATAGATGGCTGGGAGTGCGCTCCCACGGCCAGCCCTTCATGGTCGCTGGTCACAGGAGCATGCTCCTGCGACCAGCGGCTTCCCCCAGCGATCGCCGGGCAGGAGGTCAGCGCCGGAGAAATCAGAGCTGTTCTCCCATGTGGTGCGACGCTGCTCCCTCCCTCCTCCCGTCACCTGCTGCTGCGCTCCGCCTCCGCCCCGTAGCAGTGTCTCCTTTTCATCGCTGATGAAAAGGAGACACTAGCAATATGATTGCTGGGGATATATTGCTAGCAATATATCCCCAGCAATCATATAGACCCGTGTGTACACAGCATTAAAAGCAATTGTTTTCCTGTTTATCCTTAAGGAAAAGTGTCTCCACTGTATCTCACCATGTTTTAAACATAGTTCCTTACGAAGTTCAAGGTAAGTTAAAGATGAATAAATATGAGTTAATCTATTTTTTTGCAATTTGGCTAAGTCTCCTTCAATCCGAAAGTCTCTTGCCTTTCAATTCCACTTTATGATAGCAGTTGAAGAAATGTTTTACTGGAGTTTTGGAAATGTTTCACTTCACTACTTTTAATTATACGCTATATGCGATGGCTCTGGGAGCGTCCTCCCAGTAAGCAACATGCAGGATGGGACTATTACAAGCTTTCGCTGTAGAACTGCAGAAAACTAGCTGCTAATGATGAATGCAGTCTTTTTCCTTCACTTTCAATCTCTCTCACAGAGTGTAATAATAAAAGATTTTGCCTTTATAAATAAGATATTTATAATCTGTCTCTAAGGTATGTCAGTGCTTTAAGATAGCTGTAGACTCTCCTCAATGCAGGGGATTTGATGTCTCTCTCAGCTGTGTTGGATTTGTTGTGACTGTAATCTCCCTGTCAGCTGTAAGGGCTGCCTAACTATTGTTTCACTCAGCTGTCCCAAATCTGTAATAGCTGGCTGCTCTCTGTAATGGTGTGTACACACAGTAGATGTGCCTTAAGATCCTATCCACGATCTGATCAGATAGGATCGTGGATAGGATCTTAAGGCACATCCGATTTGCATCCTATCTTGACTATATAGTGCAGATCTGCACTATATAGACAAGGCAGCCAAGACTTTCTGGCTTCCGATACGTGAACGCGCATTGGGATCGGATCGGGATCACAAGGGTTAAAACCCTTGCGATCTGCATCCGATTCAGATCCGATGCCAATCTGATGTTCCTCGGAAAGGAAATCGGACCGTGTGTACACAGCATTAGTGTATAGCTACTGTCTCTGTCTGGGTGCCGGACGCTGTCCGACGTTGGGATCCCGACTGTCATTTACCCGACGTCTGGATCCCGACTGTCAAAATGCCGACAGATGGGTGCCCAACGGCCGCCCGCTATTTTCCCTCGTGGGGGTCCTGAGAGAGAATAGAATAGGTGGTGAGCATAGCGAGCCACCGTGCCCGCAAGGGGCTTTGTTGCGCTCACCATGCTGTCTGAGTCCGGGCAGTCGGGATTCCGACGTCGGGCTAATGACTGTCGGAACCCTATACCACACCCCTCTGTCTTAGGGATGGCCATTGGCTATCGATGTTCCCAAAACATTGATGGTCAGGACCTAGTGCTCGATGTTTTGGGCATCGATAGGCGAGGGTCAAATAGTTTGATGCCATCGATGGATGGCATCCGATGGCAATTATTTTTTTTCTTTTACCCTGCTAGCTGCTGGCCAGCTGCACGGCTATACCACCCTCTCCGAGTCCGACTCCAAGTCCTAGACTGTCTCTGATTCACTCTGAACTTAGCAAATTGATGAATGATGTAATGTGGCTCTGCGGCACTGGCGACTTGAAGTTGTTTGTGCGCGTGCTGGTGGTGCGTGCGCGGCTTCCTCCTTTCCTTGGCTCGGCGAGAGACATCCATGACGTCACACAGTTGGACTGGAAGGAGGAGCCATCCAGGTGCATGCGCAGAAGAAAACCTTATTATCCAGCGCGACTAGGTACAGTTCTATCGTGCATGCGTGCACCTCCCGGCGGCGGCCCCCCCCCCCCCCCCGTTCCTCTGCGCATGTGCAAGTAAGCGATGGTGGGAACTATTGATGGCTGGCGCAATAGAATGGTTTATAGCCATCAATGGTTCCATCCTAAAATGCCATTGATGGCAAGCATCGATGGTGAATGCGTCGATGGCCATCCCTACTCTGTCTCACTCTCTGCTGGAAGAGTATATTATGTGTGCTGCTGTCAATCTGCTTGGTACAGCCTACACTGGCCATATATGGAGTTCCTGGGGGCTGGGCTCACTCACCACTCCTCTATCTTCTGTATTGTAGGCCTTCCCCCTGACTCCACCTGGTGCTGCCCCTGTTATGACGCCACCTGTTTGCTGAGATACTCTGTCAGGACTGCACTCTGGATTTGCTGCTGATGCTGCCTGTTAACTGCTGAGAGGGAGGAGATGCCAACAACATTCTGGTAAGTCTCACTCCCCTCTGTGAGGTAGCAGTAATGGCTGGCTCCTGCTTTGCACCTCTGTCCACCAATAAGTCTGCTCAGGAACTGTTTAACTATCACCTGCCTCCTTAATATTTATCAGTTCGTCCATGTGTAATACCCCCCTATACAAGGTGTTACAAATGGCACTGTGCAGTGCGCTATAGTGTACATGTTTACACAGGTGGAAAAAATCCCAGCAGCCTCGGCAGCTGCACAAGCAGGCAGGGTCAGGTCACATGACTAGTGGCAGTTAGAGAGACTCTGAGGTAACTGAAATGGAGGAAGGGCTGTCCTGTGTCTATAGCCCTGATGTAAATGACTAGCTAACCCTCAAGTAAGGGGTGAAAGGAACATTGTTGCCATAATCATCTGACTCTGGTTTGTAAGTTGTATGGAGCGTTATAGTGCCAATAATCTTCAAAGCAATCCCTTCATCCTCAGCAAGTTGTTACCGAAGGCTGAGGCCTCAAAATAAGACAAGCCGGGGCAGCTGCTTGCAGCCAGGTATCAGGACATAGCCATCAAGAGAGGTATAACCCAAACCCCTTAGACTACACCTCCATGGCAAGACTGTGTATATTAATGAAAGCTGGCCCAAGAAAGTGTCACATGCAATAAGTGTACTACGGATTCGGGTCCTTTGCTGTGTAACCCTGAACTGCAAATACTAGCTACAGTGTAAGGATTTGCTGCTGCAGCTATGTCAGCGGATGTTTCCAGTGCAAAGCCGTCATTGATAGTTACATTACACAAAAGGAGTCAAATAATTATCAGCTAGAAGTAGATCCTTCAATTGAGAAAGTTACCTGAAGAAAGTTAAATAGTAGCCACTGATTGGGTGCTGAACGGTGTCATATTCAATACAAAGAAAGGAAAACGTTTCCCTTTGGAATAAAGTCGGCCTATGGCGCAATGTCCATACTTAGCATGAGACTCCGAGCTTGGGGACCTGTATAAGGAGCTATCAGGATTAAAGTTGAGTACTCCAACGTGAACTACATAGTAGACATAAATGGGGCCCCATAGGTGATGCAAACTTATTTTGGTTATTTGTAAATTGCCTTTATTATTTAATATTATTAACTGTTTTAGTGAATTGTAAAAGTTTTTTGCTGTGATATGTAGTGCATGCAGGGTATTGTAATTTGTGATAACCATTTTCAATTTTTACAGTTAAGAAAATATTACTCAGCAGCATTCCAGCTTAATAAAATACCAAAGAGAAATTTTGTAATTAATGTCCATGTGAATTGTACAATGATTTGGGTTGTAAATTAGTTGTGTAACATACTTCCATGAAACTTGTTTCCCAGTCTATGTTAAGAAAATGGGTAAAGATTTTAAAATACTTCACGGATCTCAGAATTTGTGCTGGTTTATAAACAACTTTTTCTTAAGTGGTCCACATGAGCCTGACAACTTTATTTATGGCATTTGGTAGCAAACAAAAGATTTTCCCCTGTAAGCAGGGAAAATGGTATATTGCTCCAATGTTGTTCTATGGATCAGATTATTCGGACTATACCATTTTTACTTTATGAGGGGAAAACAGTCCTCAGTCCTCAATTTCCATTTCATGAGGAGTATTAACTCCTTAATACTTTCTATAAGGCATTTATTTATTACTAATGTTACATTTACCATCCTCTATGAGGGATTTACTGTATAACTTAAATACAACATTTAATATCTATTTATATATAGTGTCTAACCACCACTTTGAGGGTATTACATGTCTACCTAATGATCTTGTCTAATTAGTGACCCTGTCAGACTATTGCATGCTGACATAATGGCTGTCTATATAGACAGAGCCGATCCCTTAATCCACACCCCATGTATGTGTTTGGCACTTATACATTATCTGCTGACCAGCAATGAGTAGCTCATGGAAGTTCTGTTTTATACTTACAGGGAAGTATGGGGGCTCCATCCCAAGGGATTCCATGGCGACCCAATCGATGTGCTGGAAGAAGGGGTGGTGGCGGATGCTGTCATTAACTCCTGGTTCTTGGCCCAGATGGTTATTGACAAGCTGAAAAAGGTATTTGGATGTAATTATACAGCACAGTTGCTCAATACAATCATTGTACAAACATTTCTGCTGCCGGCACAGAAGAATATAAAGGGATTTCTCCATGGCCACAATATGATAATTATGACAGATAATTATGAGGGGACTTTGGGGCTGATGCATTAAGCAATGAAGATTGGTGGAGGTCCATAGCAATTAGCTTCTACTGTACCTACCATTGTATATAATTAGGGATGCCAATCCCGGGGCATTTTTTCAATCCCGGGATCCGGAAAATGCTCAATCCCGGGATTGGCATCCTTAGTTTGCTGGCATGTGCCCGATACCCACCCCCACACCGGCCGACCCGCAGATTTACTTACATTGGCAGGCGGGCGGCCGGGAGTGGTGTGGGTTCTGAGGTGCACGGTGCCGTCGGGCTCGTGCACCTCCTCATATCAGCACTGCAGCCGGGAGGAAGGCGCGGGCGGGCCGGCGTCAGTGAATGGGCGGGCTGGCCGGCGCAGGAGAAGAGGTGGGGGCGGGCGGGCAGCCAGGAGGAGTGACACTGACAGCAGTGTGGGGCTGTGGGCGGTGTGCGTGGCCTGCACAGCGTGACCGTCATGCTGCGCAGGCCGCACGCAGGGGTCTGGAACAGTCGGGCAGCGTCTGAGCGAGTGTTCAGACGCTGCCCGGTATTAGACTGCGCATGCGCAGTCTAATACCGAAATCCCGGGATTGGATACTCCAATCCCGGGATTGAAATCCCGGACTTTTTAGGGCCAAATCCCGGGATCGGCCACCCTACATACAATGTATTTGATAAATGCCACATAAAAGCAGAGATACAGATGGAGGATTGGGGGGGCTGGAGGCAGCTGCAGCAGGGCTCTGTCTGAACAGGGCGCGTGAGCACCTCGTGCGCATGCAGCTCCTTCCAGTGGCAGGCAGTTGGGGATTCAATCACCAGGAGCAGCTCCGACGGGAGCTGCTCCATCTGTAGTCGCTATTGGCAACTTCTCCACTGGTCTACATGTTTAGCTACAGCTCCGTCCCAGCAGTCCTGATTCAGAGTTGCACGCTGGACAATTTTCACAGTTTGATAACTTTGAACCGATCTGCGCATGTGCAGACCAGGTCCTGCGATGTCACTTGTAGTGCCATAAAAGCTGCTGCATAATTGACATACTGCTGGCATTTGGGGTGGCAACAGTGTTCCACAAAACGGGGGTTTCCTGGGCATTCTGAAGCCGGAATTTACTGGCCCCAGCAGAGTGCTATCACCAGACATCCTGTGTAACCTGAGGGTGACTCAGATGTCTGATGTACAAGCAGTTCATCCGATGCTGCATCCTCAGACTTATCACTGGATCAGAAAAGGAGGCGTCTAGTTACACAAATTGCCTTATGTGACATTTGCATATTTTAGCACAGCTGCTGAACCCAAAGACACAGCATCTGTGCTATCTGGATACACTATGAATCAGGCCCATAGTGCATTAAATAGTCAGTAACAGTAGCTGTATGTCAGAGTGCAGAGTTGGTTTGTAGCAGCAATTGGACAGTAGAGTAGATCAGATAGAGTGACTAATGGTTCTTAACATACATCATCATATACAGTTATATACACCCAATTACATTATTTACAATAATGTATAAATGTAATATCTTATTTACCTTTAGAATTAGGTCTACGACAGGTGATCCTGGTGCAGAGAATCTTGATGGATGCCCAGCATGACCTTTGAAAATCATTTGGTTCAAGATGACTTCAAATGAGAACCAATACTCTCCGTGTTGCTGAAATGCACCTACCAGAAGAGAGAGATTCATTATTAAGTATTTACTTTTTCCATTTTTGCTGGAGGGGGGGGGGGGGGGGGGGGGGGAAGTTTCGGGGTGAGGTGTTTATATGCCCCCCCCCTCCCCGAAACGGTCCTCTTCTGTGCTTCTGCCCACTTAGCACCTACAAATAACGATTTCACATACGGTGCTGGATCCCGCACAGCTGCTGACATCAGACTTCATTACATTCGGCACATGGAGAGAGAGAGATGAAGAAAATCCATCAGAATCAGCCAGAACTACACAAAGATGCATGTGCGTGCTACAGTGAATGCCCATTTTTCCCAAAATGGCTACATGCGGTCACATATGGGGTTGGAATCAGGCCCCATGTACATAGTTACATGAGGAAACAGTAGGAAACCCTTTGCATTTACCTCAGGAATAATGACACCACACCTTCTAGCACAGCCAGTAACACCCTCGTCTCTAGGCGTGATCTCAAGGGCCAGACCGAAGTCGGCGATCTTGAAATGTCCTGTTGGAGTCACCAAGATGTTCTCTGGTTTTAGGTCGCTGTGAAGAAAAGAAAATCTTTGTTTTCATACAAACAGGAATTATTTGGTACATAAATTATATTGCACATTACATGTGTATATTCTAACTAATAGTAGTTTTAGATGTTTGGGAGCAAGGACTAATGTAATCAGATTTAGCTGTAGTGTCCCTATGATTCCACGATGGAGGATGTTCAATCCTGTGCTCGTCTCTAGGCGTGATCTCAAGGGCCAGACCGAAGTCGGCGATCTTGAAATGTCCTGTTGGAGTCACCAAGATGTTCTCTGGTTTTAGGTCGCTGTGAAGAAAAGAAAATCTTTGTTTTCATACAAACAGGAATTATTTGGTACATAAATTATATTGCACATTACATGTGTATATTCTAACTAATAGTAGTTTTAGATGTTTGGGAGCAAGGACTAATGTAATCAGATTTAGCTGTAGTGTCCCTATGATTCCACGATGGAGGATGTTCAATCCTGTGCTCGTCTCTAGGCGTGATCTCAAGGGCCAGACCGAAGTCGGCGATCTTGAAATGTCCTGTTGGAGTCACCAAGATGTTCTCTGGTTTTAGGTCGCTGTGAAGAAAAGAAAATCTTTGTTTTCATACAAACAGGAATTATTTGGTACATAAATTATATTGCACATTACATGTGTATATTCTAACTAATAGTAGTTTTAGATGTTTGGGAGCAAGGACTAATGTAATCAGATTTAGCTGTAGTGTCCCTATGATTCCACGATGGAGAATGTTCAATGCTGTGCTCGGTTTCCAACAGTAGAAATAGTGCCTGCCGCCTATTAAATGCATAGAAGGATCTCCTCAAAACAGATCCGACTTTCAAACCAGTCAGATTTGTTTTGTCGGAAACGACCATGGATTGTAGAATTCACGGCCGTATCTCGACAATCCACGTTGGAACATTCCCACAGTCAGAATTGAATACCCCACTAGGTCATGTACAATTGTATGTGTTCAGCAGAATTCTAGGTTATTAGTAGTGGAACCTTTCTCAGCCCAATAACCCTTGTGATAATAATATGTGTGGTTGCAGTATAAATAACTAGTGGGTTTGATGTTATAGAGAGCAACAACGGAGGCTGAAGCTGGTCGTTCCCAGTTGTGGAAGGGGAGAAGCTTATAAATGGGGTCAGGTTATTTTTGTGTGTTACCTCAGTCGTCCTCTCTGGCAGCGTGACACAAGTGCAGGAAGAGCCTGAAGTCATTACACTCCATAGTAATATCACTTTATTATACTATTGTCATACTGTAACTATATAACTACTCATGGACAATGCCCTTGGATTTGAATCCCGCATACAATCTCTGCTGCATAGAATCTGTTGGATAGAAAACAAGTTATGTTACATAGTTAGGATGTATAAATAATAGCTGAGTTATTCCCAGAAATGCTCCCTATTCTCTGACAATGGCCCCATGTATTTATTTTTAAATGTAGTATTGACCTAATGTGAGGTTTCTGCTCCTGTGCATTGGTGAAAATTACTACATATTGTATATTCAGGGACCGGAAGCATAAAGACTAGACTAGAATTGTACATCTCAAACCAAACAGTCAACCACTACTAATTATCTGTAACTATAGCATGGCACTAACTACACAGCCATCCACAACTAATTATCTGTAACTATAGCATGGCACTAACTACACAGCTATCCACTACTAATTATCTGTAACAATAGCATGGCACTAACTACACAGCCAACCACTACTAATTATCTGTAACAATAGCATGGCACTAACTACACAGCCATCCACTACTAATTATCTGTAACGATAGCATGGCACTAACTACACGGCCATCCACTACTAATTATCTGTAACGATAGCATGGCACTAACTACACAGCCAACCACTACTATTATCTGTAACAATAGCATGGCACTAACTACACAGCCATCCACTACTAATTATCTGTAACGATAGCATGGCGCTAACTACACAGCCAACCACTACTATTATATGTAAAAATAGCATGGCACTTACTACACAGCCATCCACTACTAATTATCTGTAACGATAGTATGGCACTAACTACACAGCCAAACACTACTAATTATCTGTAACTATAGCATGGCACTAACTGCACAGCCAATTACTACTAATTATCTGTAACGATAGCATGGCACTAACCACACAGCCAACCACTACTAATTATCTGTAATGATAACATGGCACTAACCACACAGCCAACCACTACTAATTATCTGTAACGAAAGCATGGCACTAACTACACAGCCAACCACTACTAATTATCTGTAACTATAGCATGGCACTAACTACACAGCCAACCACTACTAATTATCTGTAATGATAGCATGGAACTAACTACACAGCCATCCACTACTAATTATCTGTAACAATAGCATGGCACTAACTACACAGCCAATCACTACTAATTATCTGTAACTATAGCATGGCACTAACTACACAGCCAACCACTACTAATTATCTGTAACTATAGCATGGCACTAACTACACAGCCAACCACTACTAATTATCTGTAACGAAAGTATGGCACTAACTACACAGCCAACCTCTACAAATTATATGTAACAATAGTATGGCACTAACCACACAGCCAACCACTACTAATTATCTGTAACGATAGCATGGCACTAACTACACAGCCAACCACTATTAATTATCTGTAACAATAGCATGGCACTAACCACACAGCCAACCACTACTAAATATCTGTAACGAAAGTATGGCACTAACTACACAGCCAACCTCTACAAATTATATGTAACAATAGTATGGCACTAACCACACAGCCAACCACTACTAATTATCTGTAACGAAAGTATGGCACTAACTACACAGCAAGCCTCTACAAATTATATGTAACAATAGTATGGCACTAACTACACAGCCATCCACTACTAATTATCTGTAACAATGGTATGGCGCTAACCATACAGCCAACCATACAGCCAACAATAGCATGGCACTAACCACACAGCCAACCACTACTAAATATCTGTAACGAAAGTATGGCACTAACTACACAGCCAACCTCTACAAATTATATGTAACAATAGTATGGCACTAACTACACAGCCATCCACTACTAATTATCTGTAACAATGGTATGGGCCTAACCATACAGCCAACCACTACTAATTAGCCTTAACAACACTATGAATCACATGCTAGTTAAGTCAAAAGATACATAAATCAGGTACTGTTTGTTTAATTTTATAATATATATAATTGATAGGGTATCCCCAAGAATCCTTAGGAATGACGAGCGGCACTCTCCAGGCTTTAAAGCAACAAGTTTTTTTAGTGGAACACGAAGTTGTTACATACTCGTCAACGTTTCAAGGCAGGCACGCCTTTTCATCAGGATGGGCAACAAATAAAGTGCAATAGTGCTGTGCTTTCATTCTATCGAGTCCAGGTGGATATTCCGTCTGGAGACTCTACGCCCCAAAGGGTTAAGTGAGTCATTAGGGCTCATACACTTTTTATAAATAGTCAGTTTATGGGTTGTTCGCCAACCCATTAGTTGATTGATGTTTGTTTAATACCTGGATCTATTCCACAAATACTATTTTCCATCCACTTCTGTTTGTTGAGTAACCAGGAAGTGGGCGTGTTAGCAATTAGTGAAATACTACCATGCTGTAAATAGTCGCCCAGAGCACTGTCTGTGCACACTACCTGGTGTCTTGAAAAAGATCCCTGTGGTGGATCAAAACATCGACCAAATGCTATTACTTATGGAATAAAAAATATTTTGTACTATCAATTACTATGGTGAGTGCCTACTCTATATATGCAAGTTGAGGTAGTGCTACTATTAACGGAGACTGGACACATTTTGTCAAAACTCTTATACAACAAAATATATTTAATTACAATTTCAGATACAAGTAGTCAAAGGTCTTAACTACAAAACACCATCCTCCATTGCCTTCTTTACTCCTTTGTTGGCCACAGCCCTGACTTTTTTTCTTAACCCCTCCATAAGCGTTTTTCCATGAGAAGCTACAACTTCAAAACTAATATTTTTTCCATATTCTCTTGAATCCAATCAAACTTTTGGGTTTTCTGGGATAGTCTGAATATCTCTTATTACAGAGCCCCAAATCATTCAATAGGTCTACAATGGGGTAAATTCGGTGCGTTTGCTTCTCGAAGTACAAATTCAAGCTGAATGTCCTGAAGATGGTTAACGAGAGGCATTTGCAAAATGGCATGTTGCCATGTCTGGCCAGAAGAGTGCAGATTCTAGAGAATGATGCTGGTGGATGAAGTGTACTAATATACCTTTAACCCCTTCACGACATTTGACGTATATATACGTCATGGTCGGGAAGTACTTCCCGACACATGACGTATATATACGTCATGACTTCTAACTGTCACTGCGTCTAGAGACGCAGTGACAGTTAGGTGATGTCTGCTGTCCCTGACAGCAGACATCCCCCCTCGCCGCCCAGGGGGGGCAGGGGTGCCCCCCCCGGTCGGCGATCGCTGTGATTGGCTGTTCAAATCTGAACAGCCATTCACAGCGTTTCCTGTGTTACCGGCGGCTAAGCCGCTCGGTAACACAGGGATTCACTGGTGATCGGTGCTGTCAAGTACAGCACCGATCACCACCGATGTGCAGCCCCCCCTCGAACCCGCCGGGCGCTCACCCGGCAGCAGCAGCAGCTCCCCCGGCTCCCCCGGAGCGTCTGGAGCGCACGCAGCGCTGCCCTCCTCCCCCCTCCCCCCCGCAGCAGCAGCAGCAGCATCAAGCTGCAGAAAAAGTTAAAAATTAAATGTACAGTATGCACTGAAAAAATATATTTATATATATATATATATATATATATATATATATATATATATATATATATATATATATATATACACACACATATATATATATATATATATATATATATATATATATATGTGTGTGTATATATATTTGTATATATATATACACACATATATATATATATATATATATATATATATATGTGTGTGTGTGTGTGTGTGTGTGTGTGTGTGTGTGTGTGTGTATATACCGCACCGATTACCACCGATCGCCAGCCCCCCCCCCCCTCCCACCCGGCAGCCCCCCTCCCTCCCACCCACCCGGCTGCCGCAGCACCAGCACCCCTCCCACCCCCCCGCCAGCCGCAGCGCCAGCCCCCCCCCCAAAGCTGGTGACTAAAATGGGGTCACTTGTGGGGGGGTTCCACTGTATTGGTGCTTCGGGGGTCTTGCTAATGCGACATAGCACCCACCATTCATTCCACCACCAAAAATCACTCCTTCCCTTCTGAGTCCTGCCATGCACCCAACTGGTATTTTTTGGTCACACGTGAGGCATTGCCGTACTCGGGAGAAATTGGGGCACAGATTTTGGGGTGCTTTGTCTCCTTCATTCCTTGTGAAAATAAAAATTTTTGAGCCAGAACTGCATTTTTCTGTATAAAATTACATTTTTTTACACAAAAATGCAGATCTGGCTCAAAATTTTTCATTTTCACAAGGAATGAAGGAGACAAAGCACCCCAAAATCTGTGCCCCAATTTCTCCCGAGTACGGCAATGCCTCACATGTGACCAAAAAATACCAGTTGGGTGCATGGCAGGACTCAGAAGGGAAGGAGTGTTTTTTGGATTTTGCAGCACAGATTTTGGTGGAATGAATGGTGGGTGCTATGTTGCACCAATACAGTGGAACCCCCCCACAAGTCACCCCATTTTGCAAAGTACACCCCTCAGGGAATTCATCTAGGGGTATAGTGTACATTTCAAACCCCCAGGGGTTTCACCAATTTTGATACAACTGGGCAGTGAAAATGAAAAATTACATTTTTTTACACAAAAATGCAGATCTGGCTCAAAATTTTTCATTTTCACAAGGAATGAAGGAGACAAAGCACCCCAAAATCTGTGCCCCAATTTCTCCCGAGTACGGCAATGCCTCATGTGTGACCAAAAAATACCAGTTGGGTGCATGGCAGGACTCAGAAGGGAAGGAGTGATTTTTGGATTTTGCAGCACAGATTCTGGTTGAATGACCCCCGAAACACCCATACAGTGGAACCCCCCCACAAGTGACCCCATTTTGCAAACTACACCCTTCAGGGAATTCATCAAGGGGTATAGTGTACATTTCAAACCCCCCGGGGTTTCACCAATTTTGATACAACTGAGCTGTGAAAATGAAAAATTATTTTTTTTCATTTTCACTGCCCAGTTGTACCACAATTGGTGAAACCCCTGGGGGTTTGAAATGTACACTATACCCCTAGATGAATTCCCTGAAGGGTGTAGTTTGCAAAATGGGGTCACTTGTGGGGGGGTACCTAACTTTTAGCATCTTATGGTGCCTAGAAACCTACATGGTGCCTAAAAAATAATCTCATAAAAAGGAGGCTCCAAAATCAAGTAGGTGCTCCTTCTATTATGAAGCCTGTGGTTTGGTCACCGTGCACACTAGGGCCACATATAGGATATTTATGAAAACCAAAGAATTGGGGGAATCAATTTTTAGTCACATTTCTCTAGTAAAATCTACTGTGTTCCTTAGAAAAATGTATTAAAATTGCAAATCTGCAAAAAAAATGAAATTTTGAAATTTCACCTACACTTTCTTTTAATTCCTGTGAAACACCTAAAGGGTTAACAAACTTCCAAAATGCTGTTTTGAATACTGTGAGGGGTGCAGTTTTTGAAATGGCATCATTTATGGGGGTGTCTCACATACAAGTCACTCAAAGTCACATCATAACTGACCTGGTCCCTAAAAAAATCAGAGTTTGAAATTTTCTTGAAAATTTGAGAATTTGCTATTCATATTTTAAGCCTCCTAGTGTCCAAAAAAATGAAAATGAGGTTGAAATAATGATGGCAACATAAAGTAGACATATGGTCTAGGTTAGTTATTCACTATTTTGAGTGGTAAGATTATTTGTCTCACAAGCAGAAAATTTAACATTTTGCAAATCGCAAAATTTTCCATTTTTTTACGACATTTTGGTATTTTTCACAAAAAAACACAGACTGTATCGACGAAAATTTACCACTAACTTGAAGTACAATGTGTCACGAGAAAACAATCTCAAAATCACTGGGATAAGTAAAAGCAAAAAAAAGTTATCCCCACTTAAGTGATACATGCCAGATTTGAAAAAAAGGGCTCTGTCAGGAAGGCAAAAACTGGCTCTGTCATGAAGGGGTTAATACAATTTTCAAGGTACACCCGTTGGTCCATGGAGGTGTTACTTATACTTTAATGCTACAGCTGCAGAAGTTTTTTATATCCCTGTGATAGCATATTAAGATCTCTAAAAAGAACCACACAATAGCAACAAATACACATTTCTGCACTACTGATTGGATTAATTAGCATGTCTGACATGGATACACTTCCACATTTTATAATCTAAAAATATATTTATTACTACTAATCCTTCAATGATATTATATTATGTAGCAAACATGACATATCTATGTCATAATAATTATATGCCCATATGTAAAATCATTTATAAAAGCAATTCACGCTAAAATATCTCAAATGAGAAATAGGTTGATCAGGACCATTATTGGCAGGTTTCTTTTGTATTCAGTTTGTATGGCCAAGATTCCTGCTACAATAAGGGCTGTTTCACACAGTACGGTTCCTGCCGCACGGTGAAATCCCGTACGGTCAGGGAGCCGCGCCGCACTCAGAATTTTATAATGGCAGGGATGGCCACAGCCCGGCAGCCGTCCCTTCCAGTGGGGGGATCCGGCTGCAGCCGTGCGGCCGGGCCGTGGCCGTCCCGTGTGAATGGACACAATAGTGTCCATTCACAACTGCTGAGTGCGGCACGGCTCCCTGGCCGTACGGGATTTCACCGTGCGGCAGGAACCGTACTGTGTGAAACAGCCCTAAGTCTCTCCTGTAAGTTATACGATGATTATCTCCGTAGGTGCAGAATTTGGGAGCATATACAGTAAATGAGTCACAGTGTAGTCTGGCTCAGTGGTATATCAAGGTGCCCTCTCTCATGTCATGGGAAAGTGCAAGACCGGCCTCAGATGTTACCTCTCCTAGGTGCAGATGTAAGATGTGTCATTATGGGGTAGAAAGGGGTATCATGGAAAAGGTAGACTTGAGTTTTTCTTGTTTTATTTGTAAAAAAAAAAAGTTGTTTTTCACACTTTTCTATCTGGGCATAAAGTGAGAATCATGCAAGCAAAGCGGTGCACTTATATGGTGTCCAGGTTAACTTAAGTTACCATAGACACCAAAAAACATGTTGACCTTTTTCATGTCAAACTTTTGCATGTCGACCTAATGCTTGTGTTGATTTATTTCTAATGACTGTTTGTGACAATTTAAGCCAAGTAAATAGGCCAGTTCCAGCAGGGGAGGAGTAGATGTAGCAGGAGATAGGACAGCGATGTAACACAGAAGGCAGCATTTAGTGGGTGAGACACTACGGACATACACTCAGGTACAACATTCAGTTCAGTCTTCCTGTCTACCCTCAATAATGACTTTATCACCAAGTGCTTGATATTCCCTTTATCACCATGTACTGAATGATAAATGGGGATATTCAGTAATACAGAGGCAGTCACAGCCGTACCTTGGTCTGATGGGAGAAGTAGCCATGGATGAGGAATGGGCACCCAGATGCAAGGTCTAGCACTTTTCTTTCCATGAATGCATGTTCTACGCCGATCTCTAGGAGCCATCTCTTGCTCATGACCTTCACAGCCAACAACTGGCTGTAAGCTGAGTGCGAGGCCAGGAGAACCTAGAGGAAATATTACAGTATCAGCAGATGCACACTCCATAGTACCAAAGTACAGCTAATTTTACCCACCCTAGTGAGAGGCTAGAGTGTTAGTAAGTGTTACTAAGAAAAACAGGAGCTATGTACTAAGGAGTGATACATAAGTGATAGACATAAATAAAAAAATGTTACACGTAAAAAAAATTGCTAAAAAAAAAGCGCTATATTGAAAGCTACAATGCGATGGGTACAGGGTCATTAGGCCGACCCTATTTAGGTCGACATGCACCACGCCCAACGCGTTTCATCATTGGTTTGGACTTAGACAGCTCCTGGGGAAGTCCAAACAGATGACGAAACGCAGTGGACATGGTTTCCAGCAGTGACGTGATTCCCATCTGGTAGTCGAGGAGGACGGTCTATCTACACGCTGTGCGGTGTCGGCTGATGTGTTAGAGCGCTCCTTGATACTTTACTTACGCTGCTATATAACCACAACTTGTATGTATGTTTCACTTACTTCTTCGTTCTGCATCTGCTTGTGGGTCTTCTCTCTTCTTTTTTTTTTAAATTCAATCTTTATTTGTTATAATTGGATAAAGCAGTATAACAGCCACGACAGGTTATTAGAAATTGTACAAAAACATGACTTACAGAAGATTATCTTTGATATATTCAGTAAGTACAAAGAATTAAATCAAGTTTGTAAAGGGGTAATCAAAGTAGCGAAAAGAGATGGGATCCAAAAATATTTAGAGCTCCATAGTTTAATCTGTATTAGCCAACATGGGTTTGTAAAAAAATCGCTCATGCCAAACAAATTTACTAGGCTTCTATGAGGATGTCAGCAACAACCTTGATATTGGAAATGCTATAGACGTGGTCTTCCTAGATTTGACACAGTGCCACATAAGAGGTTGATGAACAAAATGGAGGATCTGGGACTTGGGGTACGAATTTGAAGATGGGTAGAGAACTGGCTGTGTAATAGAGAACATAGAGTGGTTGTTAACGGAGCAGTATTAGATATGATAACAGTACTAAGTGGAGTGCCACAAGGGTCGGTACTATGGCCCATTTTATTTAACATCTTTATTAATGACATTGGGGTGGGAATACTCAGAAATATTTCCATCTTTACTGATGATACAAAACTGAGTAGAGTATTTAGATCAACCGAGGATGTCTCCGTGCTTCAGAGTGATCTTAATAAATTAGATGAGTGGGCAAAAAAGTGGAAAATTAGGTACAGTATAATGTAGATAAATGCAAGGTCATGCATCTTGGGAAACATAATCAATGTGCTAGTTATAACCTAAGCGGTCCTTGAAATGGACCTAGGAGTCCAAATTGATAACAAACTGGGGTGTAGAGCTCAATGTCATATACTGTAACAACAAATAAGGCCAACAGGATCCTAGCAGGTATAAAAAGGGGCATGGAGACTAGGGACTCAAAAGTAATTATGCCATTACAAAAAGCATTGGTTAGACCACATCTAGAATACGGAGTACAATTCTGGGCCCCGCACTATAAAAAGGACATCATAGAATGTACGGATGGTGTAATGGTTAGCATTACTGCCTCACAGCACTTTAGAATGTAAGCTCTCACGGGCAGGGCCCTCTCTCCTCATGTGCCTTTCTTAGAATATATAAACCACTGCCACCCTGATAATTGCTTCAGTGTCCTGTCCCCTGATGCAACTATCCGTATTAACCATGTACTTGTCCTAAACTGTCTTGTAATGTAATTTGTTATGTGTTTGCTCATAACTATGCTCTGTAAAGCGCTGAAGAATTTGTATGCGCTATATAAGAAACTGTTAATAAATAAATAAATAAATCTGGAAAAAATCCAAAGAAGAGCGACAAAGCTAAAAAAGGGAATGGAGAATTGAGGACAGATTGAACAAATTGGTATTGTTTATGCTAAAGAAGAGACGTTTAAGGGGGGACATGCTTAACATGTACAAATATATCAGGCGCCCTTTTTACTGTAAGGAAGGACTCTATGACATGTGGGCATGAGTTTAGATTAGAGGAAAAAAGATTTTGGTTCCTAAGAAGGAAACATTTTTTTTACGGTCAGGGCAGCCAAACTATGGAACTCTGGAGAGGTGGTGTCGGCTGACAATAAATATGTTTACAATAAGGTTGGACAAACATCTATTGGTTAAAACATCCAGGGGTACAAACAATAATCATAATCTGTCTTTAAAGATATCAGAATACACTACGTATAACAACGGGTGAAGCTACAGATGTAGCGTGTCCCATCTTTGGCCGATGCTTGCCAGATCCCTTGCACTGGCGAGCGCCGGCGATAGAGACTGGGACGCGCATGCGTCTCACACGCACGTGCGTCCCAGTTTCCCGTCGGCGGGGGGACGGGAACCCTGTCCGTCTCCGCTTCAGGGAGACGGACAGGGTTGGGGGGGTAGCGGCAAGGCGGCGGGGACCTGGGGCGACCATCGGCGAGGACCCCCGTTGTAAGGGGACATGTGCGTGTCCCCTTACAGCGGCTGGCAGGTGATGGCGGCTGGCGAATCTTACTCCCTCCCCTGCAAAGATGGGCCACGCTCCATCTGTAATAAAAGGTTGAACTCGATAGACGCAAGTTATTCAGCCTTAACTACTATGTAATATCATTTCATTTTCCCGATTTAATTTAAGTTGTAGTGCTGTGCCCATAGCCTCTATGACTTCCAAATCACCTATAAATTAAATTCTTCTTCCAACTTTTATGCTTATATCCAATCTTATTTCAATCTATTTTGCACTCCTTACCTCTAATTATCTCTATATTATTATGTGTTAATTACCTTTTCCTAATAATGCCTCAGCTATTCAGCTTCTCATTGATTTTGTGATAAATTTATTTCCTTTAATACTGTTTCTCCCAGCATAACTACAAACATTAAACTTCTTACTTTTGTGTAATAATATATTATTGTGCTTTTATTTAATTGAAATAATAACCAGCCTTACTCAACTTAAAATACATTTTCCTAATCATTATTGGCTTATCTCTGGTGTCGTGTCTTAATCTCACACCTGTGCTACTTGCGTATAGAAACACGTAGACCAGAGCACAACACAACAACTACACATTAACGGTCGTTAACAATTATACATTCTGCAATTACTACTTTATCTTTACCCAACCCCCCCCCCCCCCCCCTCTTTAGGTTAACAGAGATTCCCTACTTTTATCTAATGTATCAGTATTCTCAGAAACATCGCTTTATAAAACCAGTCCACTTCTCCATCTAGTGCCATTTAGTCCCCATCTCTATTAGTCTCCACAGGGATCACCCGCCTGTCCCAGATCTTGTGGAATTTTTGAGCCATCCTTCTAGCCAATTTGAACGCGATGGACTCATGTCCATCATATATTTCTCATGTTCCTTGGTTACATTTACCAGAGGTAACCACATGTCTAACTTAGGTCCCGCCTTCGCCATCCACTTTCTGGCAATACATATCTTGACCAGGGAATGCTAATTAAAAATAATCTAGCGCTCCTGTCTAGTGGTGTATCCTCCACCATAGCTAGGATACATGATCTCGGGGTACATACATTTCTAGGGATGCCCATAAATGACATCACTTCTATGACTTCAATCCAGAATTTGGCCACTTATGGACAAGTCTATTGAAGGTTTCAAAATGAGCCACTAGCAGACGTGTTATATAGGTCCTGTGTAGTATGTAAAGTTGGACCTGTTGAAACCTTGCCTGTTTTGTTGCTTTGCATATATTGAGCACTGGATATACACAGATGTGAGTGAAACAGGATCTGCGCAAAAAGGAGGCAGCTGGGATGTGCACTCTATGGGGGTGTTCTTCCTCACCCCAAATACATTTATACACAAAAGCAGGCAGAGTACCCTTCACCAGCGCTTCAAAACATAAATAAGTCAAGATACTTCCCCTTTTTTGTATTTCGGGAGGGGGGAGGGTTCCTCCTTAGTAGTAGATTGTTGTTATATCCATATGTGGAAGAAGAATATGGTCATAGCGTAATACAGTTTTTTAATGACACATATAATTTAAAATACAATCTATTAAAAATAATTTTTCACATAAAAATCCATACAAATCGGTATTGCACACAAAACAAACAGTGTCTCCGATGGTCAAATAAATAGCTGGCAAACTACTACCGGAGGTGGTGGAACTCAATGGTTAGAGACAGTTCAGAAAAGAGATTGTCACACAGAGTGGCAGCCCGGGCAGCGCGTATCTGGAAGCAATCCCCTGGTAGTGTAGTCAGCAGTTTATTCTCCCATCAGGGTCACGCCAACTCGTTTCAACCAAAGGTCTGGTCTTTATCAAGGCTCCTGAGTGGTTTGTGTGCTGTCTCCAGTGGGGTTTAAATACCCGCTGTCTGAATCTTACTTCCGTTTCAAACGTGGGACCGGAAGTTTACAGTTACCATAGTTACCGTCTTTGAGCGTGTCCATCCGTAAAGGTTTCCTCCCTACGCTGCCTGTCAGGGCAGCCGCTTGATACAGTGTTCCGGATTGTTATATAGGGATGGAGTCCCGGCAGCACGCTGCAACACGTGTTGCAGCGTGCTGCCAGGACTCCATCCATAATGCACAAGGAATAACTTTAATAACTGGATTTCCCCAGTGACGCACTGAACAGGTATCCAATATTGCTACTACTACAGCTGGACTGATCCTTACGCTGATAATACGGACACTAAGGGCGGAAGCCTGTATAACAATCAGGATCACAGTAAGGGCGGAAGTAGGAAGCGTGCACGCTCCGGGTGATCGGCGATCCAGCGGGGACCCTGGGCACTGACGTGACTGCTCCGGAACACTGTATCAAGCGGCTGCCCTGACAGGCAGCGTAGGGAGGAAACATTTACGGATGGACACGCTCAAAGACGGTAACTATGGTAACTGTAAACTTCCGGTCCCACGTTTGAAACGGAAGTAAGATTCAGACAGCGGGTATTTAAACCCCACTGGAGACAGCACACAAACCACTCAGGAGCCTTGATAAAGACCAGACCTTTGGTTGAAACGCGTTGGCGTGACCCTGATGGGAGAATAAACTGCTGACTACACTACCAGGGGATTGCTTCCAGATACGCGCTGCCCGGGCTGCCACTCTGTGTGACAATCTCTTTTCTGAACTGTCTCTAACCATTCAGTTCCACCACCTCCGGTAATAGTTTGCCAGCTATTTATTTGACCATCGGAGACACTGTTTGTTTTGTGTGCAATACCGATTTGTATGGATTTTTATGTTAAAAAATTATTTTTAATAGATTGTATTTTAAATTATATGTGTCATTAAAAAACTGTATTACGCTATGACCATATTCTTCTTCCACATATGGATATAACAACAATCTACTACTAAGGAGGAACCCTCCCCCCCTCCCCGAAATACAAAAAAGGGGAAGTATCTTGACTTATTTATGTTTTGAAGCACTGGTGAAGGGTACTCTGCCTGCTTTTGTGTATAAATATATTGAGCACTGATTCATTCCAATCCTCCCGTTATTTCCCCCACATCCCTTTAGTTTTCAAACCCACTAATACCCCTTTTACACCCATATCCCGGATCCGACCCGGCATTTGGAACACATATCCAAGCCAGGACAGATCTGGGATTTGCACCGTTTACACTGCGGTGCCTACCCGCAGTGTAAACGGGGGTGGCGTTTGGAGATGTCATCTCCAAGCGACAGGACCAGCGATCGCAGCACCCCGGACCACCCCAAGGACAAGGTGAGCTGCTAGGCTGCCCCCATGCACCCCCATCCGTGAGGTGAATGGATGCTGCACACAGGCATCCATTGACCTCCTCCCTGCCTCCACTGCTGTCTGCAAAGTACAGCAGACAGCGGTGGAGGCTGTGTGCACCCCCCACCCAACCTCCAGACTGGAGGTTGGGCTTCCCCCATTGCTGTAAATGGGAGCCGGGTCGGATGACTTGGCATAACCATTTACACTGCCCTCTACTCAGATCCTGCCCGTGTTCTACCCTGGTCAGGACCTGGGTAGAAGTCCCGTGTAAAGGGACACGGGTTAACCCCTTTTACACCACCGCCACTAACCCGGGTCCAGGAGGGAAAACCCTGGGTTTTTGCGGAGGTGTAAAAGGGGTATAAGCCATCATTATGTCATACCTGGGTCAGGGCACTATAAAAGAAGGAGACCTCATGTACAAGAGGGGATCTTCAAATCAGTTTCTTAGTTAATGAATCTTCGAAGTCTGGTTTTACATTATCAAACTATACTGCCAGGGCATGTCTTATCTGAAGGTATCTGAACAGATGGCAGTTTGTCAGGTAAAATTCAGATTTTAATGAATTAAATACTCTTAATCCCTCTTCTTCGTACATTTGTCCAATTTCCACTATGCCCTTTGTCGCCCATACTTGCCAGATTTGTAACTCTTTTAATTCCGCCAGGCAGCAGGCATTATGTAATGGTGTCTCTGGAACCATACTAGAAGGCAGGGTCTTGCGTTGGAGCGCAAGGAAAGACTGAATGTGTCTTTGCTGGGGCACACTTAATAATGTAATTTGTATATTTGCCAAATTTAAAATATAACTTTTATTAGTTGTACTTTTAAAAGGAAGGGTGACATCTGTCGCTTAGTAGGAACCATGCCTTGACTCCCCAATAGGTCTTCCACCAGTCTCCACATCTGAACAGCCTGTCTCACTATCGAAGGCCACCTGTGGTACATATTGCCAGATAGTAAAATATGAAAGGGAGTGTGTCCATATGACACATGTCCCACCAATGCCTCTTGTCAAATCAATCTCCACCCCCCTATTTATCCATATTTTAAGATAAGTTATTTGTGAAGATAGTATAACCAGAAATCAGGCAGCACTAGACCACCATTTTCTTTACATCTTGTTAATATATCTTGCCTGTGTCTGGCTCTCTTACAAATATAGCTGGCAGCTGGCGATAGAATCATCAGCCGCCAACCCCCCTAATGCGGAGACAGACAGGGACCACCGCCGAGAGACATGGACGCACGTGTGATACACTCACGCATCCCCATCGTGTGGAGCGCCTCTCCATCAGCATATGGCAATTCCCTGCGCTGAATGATAGGTGCTCCATCTATATTTCCTGATAACAAAGGGATAATCAAACCCTCTAATGTTTGAAATATACACGGGGGTAGGTGGGGAGTGGGGTAAGGGAGAGTGCTGATATATTGGTGGTGTTAGGTTAAGGGATTCCTAGATACCCATATTCCCAAATATTATAATACTGCCTAAAGGCCGCCATACACTATGCGATTTGGCCCCGATTTCACCCCATCCAGATGGATCGGGCAGTGAAATCGGACCAAATCGCAGGTTTTGACACCCGGTCTGACCCGATGCGCGGTCCCGTGCGCATCGGGTCAGAGTCGGGACGTCGGACCAGCTGCACATAAGATAAATCTTATGTGCAGCCGTGGGGACTCTGAGGACGCTGGCGAGGGTGGGGGGCGGGAGACGCCGGCGAGGGAGGGGGGCGGCAGGGGGAGCCGGAGCAGGGAGCTGTCATGCTCCGTCCGGGTAGGGGGGGGGACACGCTGCTAGTAGTGCGGACGCTGCGGGGGACACAGGCGGCAGTGACATAGAGCCGGGCGGGGGGAGCCGGGAGCTGTCAGCACTGAAAAAAAAAAAAAAGCCCATACGATGAATGGGCAGCCTGTGATTGGCTGAGCGCTCTCTCAGCCTGTCAATTTTTTGCAGCATCCCCCGCCCGCCACCTCGATGTCCCCGGCCCCCCTGCTCGCTCCACATTGCAGCTCCCCGTGTGTCCCCCTCCCGGGAAATCAGGTCCGACTTGTCCTTAGGACAAGTCGGACTAATGTATGGGGGCCTTAAAACTCTCCACTATTCCTGGAGTCTGCTCCCCCTAAGTCCTGAATTTCCATCACTATATTCACAAATTGTTCTGTTCTTTCTAGGCACGCCAGAGAGCTGGTGGGCCTATCCCTGTCCGCATATCCGGCATGTCCCGCAAAAAGCTCCCTGTACATCTCCTTCTTGGAAAAACATTTACGCCAGCTTTCTTGGGCTTTCAGCCATGCCCCTGTTATCTGTCCTGTCATTCAAATATTTTAGTTCTAAATCGCTACATGTTAATTCCAACATCTGTTCTTCCCCTCTATAAGAGGCTTTCAACCCAGCTATTTCTTTTATCAATGAGCCCCTGAGGTAGGCTTTAAATGCCCCCCATAGATTCTCCACTGACTCTGTATTTTTGTTTTTCTCAAAAAACTCCTGCCATAATGGTTCTAATTTGACCCCTGGATCTCAATGGGTCAGCCCGAAGACGTTCAATTTCCAAAAGGAAAACCCTTTATTTTCCCCTAAATCCACTATAAATTCTAACGTTGAACAATCGGTGATCCCCCTAGTCCTATAGTTTATACCCTGACCTCGAAGAAGCCAATCTTCTGTAACCAATGCCAAACTGAATCTTGAAAATGCATCATAAGAGCTCGAAAAACCATGAGAATTTTTGTTCTTCTGGATGACGCTCTCTCCAAGCATCCCTTAGGCCCATTTCCTTGATGGTAAATGGAAAGTTCGATTTTTGTGCTCCTAAGGCCAGTTTTGTCCAGCTCATCCTGTCTAGTAAAGGATCTAATACGTTACTAAAAGGGAGTAGGGAAAGATATGGAAAATATACACACAGATTAATATTGCCGTTTAAGCGCTAATACTCTTACAAGCTTGTGACCCAGGATCACAAAAAGAGAGTGTAGATCACAATATTGAAACTACCAGTCGCCTATTGACATATTTCCCATAAATGATCTCTAGGCGGAAACCTAATATTAAAAGTTCCTTTAACTGGAATTCATTGTGCATCCTGCTAGAAATTTACAGTCTAACCAGGTTGCAGCCTCTTTTGATGTAGAGAAAAAAAACTTTGTAGTACCCTCATATATAACTCAGAGTTTAGCTGGGAAAATCATTGCATACTGCAGTTCCAGTTCTCTCAGACATTTTTAAATAGGATAAAACTGAGCCCTTATCTGCTGCACTCCTACAGAGTAGTCTGGGAATATAGAGACTTTCACATTATTGCAAGTTGGTGATCCTTTTACTCTAGCCAGCTTCAATATTGCATATCGATTTGCATAATGTGCCAGTTTGATAATAAATGTACGAGCAGGCACCCTAGGGGGAGGTATCTACGAAGGCACTCTATGCGCTCTCTCCACTGTAAAATATTTAGAGAAAGCATCCTGGCCATATGCTTCCATCAGCCATTTCTGTAAAAACAGCTCTGGTGAAGACCCTTCTACCTTCTCTGGCAGGCCCAACAGTCTTAAATTTTTTCTACGGAGGCATCCTTCCATGTCTGTCAGTTTTGCGCTGACAGTTCTAAGTAACCATGTCCTCCATTTTCCCTACTATGGGGGATGACAGTGCCCTCCAGGGTTGAGGTATGGTTTTCCACCTCCTTCATCCAACCTTTGACTTGTTGTACCGACTGGTGCCTCACATCTAACTCTTCCTGGACTGGATTTTGTTAGCAAGGCGTCCCTCACTTGCTGCCAAAGCACCCAACACTTGTTGTGTAGAGGGATTAATCTGTTCAGATAACTTTCCTGCCGCAGGGGGAGTATCAGGGGTAGAGCTCTCTCCTCTAGAAGAGGATGATGTTGGGGTCACAGGAGCCCTTGCCTATTTTGCCAGGAGATTACCAGCTGCAGCAATTTGTTTCTTCCCCATTATGAAGGGGGGGGGGGGGGGAGTGGGTGGGGGAACACTTCCTCGTCGTTCTTTAGGAATGAATGATTTGTTTAATAATTTACAGTCACTCTGACTGGTTTATTTAAGCCAATTTAGGCCAAGCACAGGTTCCAAATAAGTTTACAATAATCCTGAGCCAGTTAGCAGCTGAATTTTATCACTTAATTAATTATTTGATTTGTGTAGCACTGTAGGAGGAGATCCTGAGTAGCCTCCTTATCCAGGGAGTGTTCTTATAGAAGGGACATATTCTCCCTATGTTGTATCGTATCTGTCCGGCCCAGTCTCGTATCACGGGGCCCCCAAGCAGCCAAATACCTCCACTGGCTCAGGTGCCCCAGTATCCCCTCCAACACAGGCAGTCTCAGTGTCCCCACTGCAGTTCCACTTACAGTGCAGCGCCCCAGCAGCTCGGGTTAACCACAGTGAATCAGTGTACTAACTCAATCTCTCTTACATAGGCCGGGAGCCCTGCACGGAGTTGCGGTGGTCTTCAAACCCTTGTACTCCCCTTACGAGCTCCAAGGGATTATCTGTCAGCCCAGGAGCAGTTCATGGAGGCCACTGTCTTCCTTCTTGGCCCGGTCTGTCCAACGCCCGGTGGTTCTGGTCTCTCACACTAGGTCCTCCCGTTTGGCCTCCTCACTCTGTAACTGGGATTCGGGTCAGGAGTTACACCTGTTAGGGGTACATGAGAACGGAGGTTGGGAACCACTGTATTACACTGTGCTTAATAGAGAACATTTCAGTTACTTACATCTGTCCCTGTCCCTGTGGAGCTTTTAATCTGTACCACCTATCACATGCACACACAGTGTACAATACCTAATAGCCATTAACATGATACATACAGAACACACAGATGTAAAATAAATAACATTATTTGTACTGACAGCTGAGCACAGAAGCATCTAAAGCTGGGTACATACTAATAGATATATCTGCAGATCAGGGCCAGTGCTAGAGTGTGCAAACTAGGAATTTTGTGCCCTCCTACAAATACAGATGTGGCCACTCTCATAGCACCTGCAAGTGGCTACATCTGCTACTAGTTGAGGCAAGCTACACCCCATTTGTGGGAGTGAACACAGTATATGATCCTACGCACACCCGCAGGCAAGTTTATCACTACAAATGAGTCCCATTTGCTGGTAATAGCCTTTAGCCAAAAGGGATACAATCAGTATGTCCACTTATTTTATTTATTATTTTATTTACAGTTACTTATATAGCGCAGCAGATTCCCTTACGCTTTACAATGGTAAACATGTCTATGTAAAGCGTTTCATGGTTATATGGTAATGGGGAGAGGGTAAGAGTCAGTGGGTGAAACCGACTACACTACTGCCGCTTTCCTGCTCCGAAAACTCTATACTAGCTATACTATCCTGCACCCCACGCACACACTACCACTGCTACCCTGCACCCCTTTCCCCGCATACACTACACTATGGGCACACACTAATACGCTATTCCCCCCCTCCCAGCGCACATCCTAATATGTTATTCCCCCTCCCAGCGCACATACTAATACGCTGTTCCTCCTCCCAGCGCACATACTAATATGCTATTCCAGAAAAAATAAGTGGATCACCTTCTGGCGCAGCAGCCAATTTGGTCTCAACAGTTGCAAAAGGAGACACCACTCCTAAAAAAACATATATATTACCAAAATACAAATAAAGACACACTGGCGCTAAATATGTAATGCTACTTCCCTTCTGGTGAAGACAATCTTCATAGGAGTTCCTTCCAGAGCTCTTTAATATATCCTCATATGTGGATTTTCATATGTTGAAAATATTCATGCAAAGAATAATGTAAAAAACAAATATATGGTGAAGTACGTCTTTAACACAATTCTTCCTTAGCCACCCGTGTTCGAAGATAGAGTGTCGAATACCCTTTCACCATATTCTACTGGAAAGCCATGATGTGTAACCAACTCACATCAGACAGGGGTAACTGAAGCTTATCAAGGTATCTTTCTCCCACACAAAGGAAAGCTTAACAGGCATGGTAAAGGAGGAGGTATGGTGCGTACCACAACTCCCTCAAAGAAATGTGTTGCTGCTCCTATCAAGGTTTCTTTTACTCGCCACACAACGTAGGTTTCAAAACAGCAGTCTTTAATACACTTTATCCTCCACATACAAAGAAATGACACATGGATAAAATCACAGGTACGGATAACACCAGAGTTCCCAGATCTCAGAAAGGGCAGATATATAACAGTGTCTACAACCTGGTCAAAGTCCGGAATCTCCTCCCAGGATGTATGTGACAAAGAGCCGCAAGCTTCCAATACGGTATCTGGTGAATCCTTTCTGCTCCAACGCGTTTGGATCCAGATGCTTGGATCTTTTTCAAGGCACCTTGAAAAAGATCCAAGCATCTGGATCGAAACGCGGCTCTTTGTCACATACATCCTGGGATGAGATTCTGGACTCTGTGGGGTATACAATATACAACGAGAGGAGAGCACAATCTAGGAACAAGCGGGACGCACTTAAGTATCCATTGTCCTTCTAACCCCCTATTTCCCCATTAAGTGGTCTACTGTATGCCATTGAGTATATTCTACAATTGCATTATATATTTTAATACATATTTTTATTATTAATTGTATTTTTAATGAATTATATTTTTCCATATGAGATTAATTAAATGAATCTATATTTCCATGGGATACCCAATTGATAATTTCAATTTATTTTTCTAAGTAACACACTTCAGAGCGCTCCACAAACCCCCCTTTTTCTTTTGTATATCCTGTTGTTAGGGGATTGAACCTCCCCTCTGTGTGAGCAGCCCACAAAACAACCCACCCCATAAGTGCCTTTTATCACCTGGGGTGATTCTTGTGTCTTTTTTTCAACTCTGCCATCCCTGCATCCTTATTGGATGCCAAGTCACATCTTCCCGAAGGGCCTCACAGCCTTGGATGTTTAACCCACTGGCGAGTACGGCCATCAAAAGGGCGGGGCTTGCCACAAAATGCAGTGGGCTCACTGCAGTTGCGTCGAACCTTGCCATTTAGGGAAACCTCTGGAACACTGAATGCAGCGAGTGGCCGTCAAGGGGGATTTGACGATGAGGAAGGCGAAAACAAGCCAGCCTCGCTGCACAAACCTCCTTGCCGGTGCCACTGAATACCGCCCAATATGTATTAGCATAAACAAATACTTTTGTTTCACATATTTATTAAAATATTGTAGATTGGACACAGATACATGTTCTGCTTTGTCAAGTCCTTTATTTGTAGCGGACAGTGCCTGGTCAAATAGATAACATTGAACAATGACTTCATCTTTGTATGCCCATGTTACCTGTATCGAAATTGGTATATACACTTTCATTTTGTAATATTGTGACTTCCGGTGTTTCAATAAAACATGTTTAAAAAAAAAAAAAATATTGTAGATTATTATAAAACTCAGTATTTCTGGGTTATAAGAGGATAACAGATGTTATACTGAGCATTTCTCAGGCGTCAGCAGACAGTGAATGTCATGTAATAAATTCAGAGTACATGCCTTTATAACACTGTAACTAGCTCTAATTTAATGTATTTTATTACATCATTTGTTCTAAAAATTATAGGCAATTATAGCCCCAATCTATGTGGCTTGCTATGAAGTTCTCTGGGTCGGATCTTTTACTTTGTTTCTGCATACGCCATGTACAGGGAGTTAATCCATGGCCCTTTGGGTGCATATGATTAATAGACTGTGGATGCTATCCCTAATCTCACTGCAGAACCCACTCCTGGGAAACCAAGCCGAAGCTAACTTGGAGATGTCATGGGCTGAGATTGAGAGAGCGAACATGAGAGACGTGGTAAAGAGGAAAATGAGAGAGCTATAATTTATACAGGAGAATGTGACAGCGCTGCCAAGGCGAGGCCAGATATTTCCTAACACAGATCCCTCTTGGTCTTTTTTTAAGAATCGGTGGATATTTTGGGGTAAGCAGCTACATAGGGGAATAGTCAAATTTATTTATTTTTATTTATTTACAGTTTCTTATATAGCGCACACATGTTCCGCAGCGCTTTACAGAGATTATTTGAACATTCACATCAGTCCCTGCCCCAGTGGAGCTTACAAACTATATTCCCTACCACATGTACACGCATATACAGACATTCTAGGGTTAATTTTGTTGGGAGCCAATTAACCTATCTGTATATTTTTGGATTGTGGGAGGAAACCGGAGAACCCGGAGTAAACCCACACAAGCACGGGGAGAATATACAAACTCCGCACAGTTAGAGCCATGGATCGAACCCATGACCTCAGCGCTGTGAGGCAGTAATGCTAACCATTACACCATCCGTGCTGCCCCAAATGTATGTATTCTCACATAGGAAATAGCAACAGTGGTGTAAAAACAAATTTAGCTGCCGCAGCCTCCTCTAGCATCCTCAAAATCTGTCTGCTGTAAGTGGACGACCATTTTGTGAGGGACATTTTTCATATGGAGCCAGGAGGAGTGCCGGGACACAGACTAGTAGATCTGTGGGTCCCGACTCCCGGCCACAGACACGGAGGCAAGTGGCGGGATAAGGCAGGGCCCGGCAGGCAGCAGCAGCATAACAATAGCCCGCGCAGACACCCGGCGCCCAAACTTACTCAACGCCTCCCCGCCACTGTGGGGTCTGTTGTAACACCACTGAATAGCAACAATAACATCCCCCAAAATTCTGTTATTTGCAAATCTTGCAGCAATGGTGACTGCACATAGGGCCGATTCAGACCAGTTCATTTGGGTCCAAATTGGGCCCCATGTCTGATGGTGGGAGGTTTGCAAATGTGCCAAAATGCGCATGCTCAAACCTCAGGAGCAAACGGCTTCAACGAGTTACAAACTCGCCAAGCCGTTCACTCCAGGAGGGACGGATTGGGGGCGGCAGAAGGGAAAGCCCAGGGTTTTATGGGCGTCACCATGAAAATGCTGGGCGGTCCCCTGGGAACACAAGCGGCTTGATGCCTGCTCAGGGCAGGCAGCTGTCACATGACGTCACCACCCGCCCACTTTTCGGTGATCTGCGGCGGGAATAAAAGTCAGTTTAGACTGATTTTTATTACCCAAGAGGAGAAAAATCATTTGATAGTCGGCGACCATCAAATAATTTCTCTCCCCTTCGGCCGCATGTGAAGAGATACTACTGTAGCATTTGGTGTTACAGTAGCTTCACTGATGCTTATACCCCAGCACATATGCCATGACCATGCACATACTGTGGAAATCATCAGGGGGGGATTTAGTCAGATCCCTCTCCAGAAAATTGTGCTTATGCTACATTGAAACCTATAGGGTCTGCATTTAGAATCAAAAATAGTCTCCCATACATACATTCAGGGAATGCCTTTTGGTGTATATCTTGAAAATCTTCTTAGATAAATATACCCCTTCATATCTCTATTACTATTTTTTGTTTCTTTCTCAAAGGCATAAAATGGTTCATGACCTGTCTGAGATTCTCTTAGGTCTCTGTCATAAATTTCTACAAAGCCCCGGTATATTAAAAGCAGCAATGAAAACAAGCCAAAGAAAATAATCAAAGATAAATGAGGACGGCATGTGTGACCATAAGACCCATCCCCTGATCGGATATCATTTCATCCCCTGGTATGGGGTCTACTCTAAACTGGAAAGTAGAAAGGTTTTTTTTAAAACACATATTTGCCAACCCTTGCAAATATATATATTTTTTTGGTACCAACATATTTTAACATTTGTATTATTTATGGAATCCTTCAATATTTCAAAAAGGGAAAGTAATTAAGTCTAGAGAACAGAGAAGGTCATGGACTCTATCAGGTCTGTCAAAAATCCCAAAAATGTGGCTGACTCCTTACTGAGAGTGGAAGTGGCATGTCTAGCACCGTCCTCAGCTTGGTCTGACGACTAAAGCATCTACACCAGGCTTCTCACAAAATACATAACACAGGGCACATGGTTTAAGGTAAGCAAGCGTGGTGTCTTTCATCCGATACACTACATTTTGTTGGCCGACCACTGCATTTATGGTTTTTGATGGAGCCCCTCTTGTCTTTGCCCGGTGCTCGCCAGAACTTCCCCTCTGGCGACTGGCGGCCTAGAGAGACTCCATTAAACTGGGACACGCGTGCATCTCAAGCGCACGCACGTCCCAGTCTCTCGGCGGCTGGGCAGCGGGTCCCTGCCCGTCTCCGCTTCAGGGAGACGGGCAGGGTAAGGGGGGGGGGGGGGGGGGGGGGGGAGTCGGGCGGTGATGGGTACCGTCGATGGTGGCAGGGGAGTCGGGGGACAGCTCCATAGCCACGAGGCACGCGACGGTCTCGTGTGCGTGCGCCCCCCTGGTGGGAGCTGGTGGCTGGCGATGGAAGCGTCAGCCCCTGCAAGAGCGAGAGACGCTCAATCTGTATAATATATATATATATATATATATATATATATATATATATATATATATAGGAAGAAATAAGGCCGCGCTAGTCCTTTTCAATACTTCAACATCTGTTCAAACTGTGCGGTGCAGCTTCTCCAATGGCCGATCCCACGGCACAATACAGAACATGCGAAAAAACAGGAGATGCGCACAATGAGCAATGTAACAATGTAACAATTCCTTTATGTAATAAAACAATAGCTCACGTACAGGTAGGTTTAGAGTAATCAGCTTGCCAGCATAAATATAAGCATGGAGTGAAGTCTCTTCCACGTTGCACCAAAGCCGCAATAGCCCTTGATCCACCGTTGATCGGACCACCCACGCAAACGTCACTGGACACGCCTCTACGCGTTTCGTCACTTGATTGGACTTCGTCAGGAGGTGTATATATATATACACACACACACACACACACACAGTATATCCAAGCTATGCATTGGCTTGGATACATGCCCAGCGGCTGTCGTGTCACCATAACCCATTTTTCATAATTCTGACCATTTCCATTTTTGATCCAATATTTGCGGGCAGCTTTAACATTTTCTTGTGTATCGGACTTATAAATCCATTAGCATAGTGCGTCCCTAATGACCTGCAGCCATCTGGTAACCGTACCTCTGCTCCATGTTAATCCAAACATATTTCAGCTATTCAATGAGCTGCAGGATTTGGATTACAATAAGCCCTTTCTCCGCATACTTCACATTGTATGTAATGTACACCACTGACTGTATGGCTTCGCCGGCCTTCTCATGGTGCCATCTCCAGCAAAGAAAACAACTAGAGTCCTCATCAGTAAGAGGAGATGTTCTTAAAACCATTGGGGAAAAACATTATTGATAGGGTTATAAAAGGCACAAGATTCAAAGAGAAGAGGGGTAGTTAAGTGTCAGATGTAACATCACACACCATTTACATTACGAAATGCACGTTGGAAACCTCTTTCTTGGTTGCGTTTCCACTAGTTATTGTTCATAGTTTCTAAAAACAGAAAAAAAAATTCTCATTGGATCATGGCTGGACTTCATCCCCTTGTGCGACGAACTAGGATGGTTATGTCGTTGATACAGTAACATCCTATAAGGTCCATACACACTGGGCAATTCAGCCCAGTGTTTATGGACAGCCGTGATGGGGAAAATCGCTGGGCTGAATATCACTCAATACATACACAGTGAGCGGTTTTTGCCCGTGTAAGCGATTTTCCCAGGGGTGGATGACTTTTCATAGCAGGACACTATGATAAGCCGTCCACCCGTCGCTCAACTGCTGGCAATACCAGCAGATGAGTGGTGGCCGCCGGCGATGTTGCAGGAGCACGCATCAGTGCTGATCGCTCATCCCAGCCCCGTACACACTAGGTGGCTTCTCAGCTGAGAGCAACTCAAACGACAAACCTGAGCTGCTTTCAGCTCTAAATTGTCCAGTGTGTGTGTGGGCCTTAAGAAGTGCCATCATATGCTTTTGTCAGAACCATGTAAAATCTCAGTCCTGTTTCTTCCAATTTATGCTAAATAAATAAATATATAAAATATATTAGTACATATGGTAAAATACTTCAATTCATAGTTTATAGCAGTGGTTCGCTTGCATCCTACAGAGGATGCTAGCGTCTTTGGCTTATGCCTCTCCATGGAGACACATAGCTCAGCCCTGATTGGCTGAGCTATGCGTCTCCATGGAGACGCATAAGCCAACCACGCTAGCAGTCTCTGTAGAGCTGGGACAGCGCTACAGAAGCGGTTATCTGCGTCGGAGAAAGCCGGCTCACCCCGCTGTCAGTGCAGGGTGAGCTGGCTCTGCAGGAGGGAGGACAGCGCTGGACCCTGTTGCGGTAAGTATGTTGGTGTAAAAGTGAGGTGTGTGTTTGTGTGTGTGTAATATAGTTATACTTTTCTCTGTGTGTGTCTTTTATTTTAACATTTTTACAGGTGGACTACAAGTCCCAGCAGACACATTTTCCCGAATTCGCATCTCATTAAATATGTGATTTGTATACTTTTCAATGGGAAAACATCTGGATGCGAGTTCCGGCGTGGCTAAAAATCGCATCTCATTAAATATGCGAATTTGTGAAAGTGCGATTTCGGCCGGGTTTTTTTTGCGCCCCCCCCCCCCCAAAAAAATCGCACAAATCACATTTTCGCATCTCATTAAATGTCACCTTGTATGTCAAAATGTGAACGTGGTATAATTTGTGCTGGCAGCTCTAAAATGTGGCATAATATATACTAGGGACATACTATACAGTGGTTCATAAAATAAACTAAGGAACTACTGTGGGGCATTGTATTTAATTGGGCACTATGGTTTATAAAAAGCTGGCTCTTAAGCATTGGAACAGGGGCCCTTTCAATAAGTTACTATGGGGCTCACAAAGTTCTGGCTATGCCCCTGGTTGGACCATCACTTTAGTAAGGGGTATCTAGTTATGGAGAAGTTACATAAGGCCACCCAGTCAGCTTTTGTTATTTATCCAGTACAGTCTTTGAAAATACAATTATAAGCTTATTGATTATTTTATCTCTCTTCAAAGCTTGAAATATCTGCCCCAAGTCATTCGCAATTTTTTTTTAATGGTGTGTACACACAGGTGGATGTGGCGGCCACCGGGACCTGGCAAGTGGGGTGGGGGAGGAGACCAGGTGCCATGCTGCATTGACTTGATTCCGATGCGGTAGGACCATTCATTGGGATCAAATCGGCTGCAGGCAAACATGGTGCGATTTGCACTAACTTGCTATCGATTTTGACTATATAGTCAAAATCGATAGCCTAAACAGACTGTGTGTAAACCACTTAAATGCAGTGGAAGGTAATATCTCAGTTACCATATATACTCGAGTATAAGCCTACTTTTTCAGAACATTTTTTATGCTGAAAAAGCCCCCCTCGGTTTATACTCGAATGAGGGTCCCACTTGAGTCAATACGATTTCGCAGGTTTTTGTTGTAAAATTAGGTGCCTCGGCTTATATTCGGGTCGACTTATACTCGAGTATATACGGTACATCCCACCAGCCCATCATAGATGCTCACTATAACAGCAAGTGCAGCCACCTGGAAACCAGGACACCTGCAGGCCACAAGAGGCATTACACTTCTTGAAAAGAAAATCATTTACACACTCGTGCCTAACTTTTACCATTTTTAAAACTTACAGTGTATTGTTTCCAAAGTCATAGGGATCATTTAAAAAAAAAAAAAAAGGATGTCTGGATTTAATTTGTGCAGAATTACCATATTTCTGTTAGTCTCCTTCAGACAAAGCAAATAAATAAGCACTCTCTCTCTCTCTCTCGCTCACTCACTCACTTTTCCCAGGATAATTATGGTTTTTAGTTTAAGATTAGGGTGTTAATGCTCTGTAATTACCACCAACTAATGGTTTATTTGGTTCAGTGCATTTTATTTACTCTTAACCTTGCAGCTGTCTCACAAAGGAAATTGCTTTTCCCTGATAAAGAGGCTCTGTTATAAAGCAGACTTGTACCGCACTTACTCATAAATCTCATTCAGCAAACAGAATGTTTCCTGTAAAACACAAAAATGCAGCTTATCCACATGATAAGAATATAGTTTATGTTGTTCTAGTGCTTGAATAGAGGTGCTAATTGGCCAGGGATTACCACCTACAGTATAAAACCAAAGGAACCCATTAAACCATTGGTCCGAATGCCCACGTTATTGCCATAATAATTACCTAGTTTTGGTTAGAGAAAAACATCTGGTAGGAAATTGTTGGTTTATATTACATAATAACTTAATAACTCGGTAAGAGGCCATGGTCATATAGTTTTCCCCCTACAGCAACTTTATCCCAGCGCAGAACGACCTTGGTGTCTTTAAACAACAAATAAGGATTAACCTAGTTGACTGTGTGCTAATTATGGACGAGGGGCCTTTTTGTAATAGGTTTTTGGTTCTCCCTATGTAGCTACAGTAGAAGAGGCCGCCTCGTACACTTATACGATGTCTGAATCTGACTCTTTCACGTTGGTATTCCTTTTTAGTTTGTTGATTTTTTATTACATTTATTTTTATTATATTATATGTCTGCATTTATTAATAATATAACAGAGCACATTCGAATTTTAAAAGGGAAATTAATACATTAATTCATATTACATTTATGGTTTCTCTACATTAAGGGCCCAATTCACTCGCTGCCTAGTGAGCGGATAAGTGCCGCTCCGATGAAACCTCCCACCGACAGCACCACCCACATCCCCTCGGTAACGTGCCAGGGGTTGCTTTGGAGATTACCGATGTCGCAGTGTGACCTGTGTTCTCCAGTCTTGATGAGTTGCAGTGCAAGGTTTGTGTTATTACTGTATTTGCAAATGAACTTTCAGCCATTTTCTAATCATATGCAATAATTTTTTGTTTTATTTTATTATAGGCATATTTTCGCAATCATCTTTAGCGTTTTGGTATTTTAGGTGATGTGTTTTCTCCCTCTTTGCAGTGGTCGAAGTGGAAATTTTGAAGTGGGGGTATGGAAATTTTGAAGTGGGGGTATGGAAAAGTAAAGAGTGAATATAGTGCGCACCTTCGGACACCCCCCTGTCCATCAACGTCCCCTGCCAGACTGCCCCGTTGTACAGGGGTATTACAAAAGCACAATATGTGCTGCTGAGTGATCAGAGAGCATCCTGAGGGGGAAAAAAAACTTTTTTTTTTTATCTTCAGATTAAAGTGGGGGTATGCCATACCCCCATATACCGCCCCACTTCGACCACTGCCTCTTTGCATATTGAAAGGCTCTTGGATCTAGTTTAGGCCTATCATACTATCTCACAGGTTCTGTGGCTGGCTGACTTCAACCCTGCACTTCACCTGATTTTACGCATCTAGAGAACTTGTTTAAAGTACTTCATGAGTGTCTTGGTTTAAAGAGGCAGTATGGCAAGCCTAATCGTGTTCCCCATCTGTGTCCTGATATCAGTTGCTGGGACTGTATTTGTATTTCCTATGCTAGCTTCTTGGCTTCTGGAGTCTACTTCCTGAGACTTCCATTTTTAACTACCAGCACTGATTGTTGGGTTTGGATTTCCGTGCCTTCTTGGAATGACTACTGGGTTTGGATTTTGGCTCAATATGTTGCTTGTGCTACAGACCTCCACTCCTCTACAAGTTAAAGATGGTTCATTGACAGGTTAACCATAGAAAGTCAATGGTTTTTAACCATTGAGAAGAAACTAGAGATGGCCATTTGTGGTCAACGTTGATGGCATGAAACCATTAATGGTGGACTATCAATAGTTTGCATCCTTCAATCACTGTCCATGCTGCTGGGATTGTCAGGTAGCAGGTCAACCAGGGAGGGGCTTAGTGGGATTCTAGGGAGGAGCTAAACTCTGTGCTGACAGGAATCAACCATCGCTGGAAAATCATGAATGGTTGCCGACTATCAATAATCAATTACCATCCTTAGAGGAAACCATTGATGGTTGAACCACTATGCCAGCTTTCCAGAATTGGCAATCATTTATCGTTGGTCAAACTATTTACCATCTGTGACAGACCAACGTTGTTGGATGTCCATCCCTACTATAAGCTATATTTACCGTGTTAGAGATTTATACTTTATGACATTTTTAATTTCTACCATTTCACAGCTATTGACCACACTGAGGGGGTGGATTTACTAAATATCAGATTTTCAAACATGGAGAAGATCACCCTTGGCTTTGACCAATCTATTTTGAATTGCAAAAGGAATGCAAATTCTCTCTTGGTCTTCCTCCTTTCTCCCTTCTTCCTCTTTCCATCTCTCTCTCTCTCTTCCTCCTCTCTCCTATCCATCTATCTCTTCATCTTCTCTCCCTTCTTCCCCCATCCACCTCTCTCTTCCTCCTCTCACCCTTCTTCCACTATCCACCCCTCTCTCCCTCCCTCCTTTTTCCCTTCTTCTTCTAACCAGCTCTCTCTCTCCCTCCTCTCTCCCATATTCTCTGTCCATCTCTCATATTCCCCTTTTAATTCTCTCTCCTTCTACCTCTAGCAATCTCTTTCTCATTTCCCCCTATTCATATTTTCTCTCGCCGTCCCTTTCCCTCCATTAATTTAAGGTCTCTCTTCCTCCTCTCATCCATATTCCCTATCCATCTGTCTATCTCTCTCAGACTCCATTCATTCTATCTCTCCCCATTTACCCTATACATCAGTCTCATTCCATCCATTTTCTCTATATATTTTCATCCATTCACTCTCTCTCTCACACAATTTTCCCTATTTATTCTCTCTCCCCCTCTTTCATTTCCCCCTATCCATCTCTCCCGTTTCACCCTATCATACACACACATATATATATATATATATATATATATATATATATATCTCCCATTACTATTCTTTTTCGTGTGCTTTTAATCATTACCCCTATTAATTTAATCGCTCTATCATCCCCATCTCCCATATTCCTGTGTGTCTCTCTTTTTCTCTCCTATCTCCCATTTTTCCCTTCTATACATCTCTCTATCCCACCCCTCTATTAATTTTCTCTCTTTCTCTCACTCTCTCTCACACTTTGCCCTCTAACTCTTCTCTCACATTCCCCCTAATCATTCTCTCACTCTTCTCCCCCTATTCATTCTCTAAATCCCTCTCCCCCTATTCATTCTCTAAATCCCTCTCCCCCATATTCATTCTCACTCCTCTCCCCCTATTCATTCTCTCACGCCTCTCCCCCTATTCATTCTCTCACTCCTCTCCCCCCATTCATTCTCTCACTCCTCTCCCCCCATTCATTCTCTCACTCCTCTCCCCCCATTCATTCTCTCACTCCTCTCCCCCCCATTCATTCTCTCACTCCTCTCCCCCATATCATTCTCTATCACTCCTCTCCCCCCCTAATCATTCTCTATCACTCCTCTCCCCCTTAATCATTCTCTATCACTCCTCTCCCCCTTAATCATTCTCTATCACTCCTCTCCCCCTTAATCATTCTCTGTCACTCCTCTCCCCCCTAATCATTCTCTATCACTCCTCTCCCCCCTAATCATTCTCTATCACTCCTCTCCCCCCTAATCATTCTCTCACTCCTCTCCCCCCTAATCATTCTCTCACTCCTCGGTACTTGTGTAGTTTCATGGTGCCCAATATATCGGATGTGATATCGGGCGATATATCGATGCGATCTTTTACCTGTTCATAACCCCACTATCCACTACGCATGGAGTTGATTTTATATAGTGTGGCGAGCGCAGTAATCCGCGTGCGCTCCCCACGCTTCAGGCTCGGTGGCTCGCCACACTATATAAAATCAACTCCATGCATAGTGGATAGTGGGGTTATGAACAGGTAAAAGATCGCATCGATATATCGCCCGATATCGCATCCGATATATCGGGCGCCGTGAAACTACACAAGTACCCACTCCTCTCCCCCCTAATCATTCTCTCACGTCTCTCCTAACTATTCATTCTCTGTGTACCTCATGTTTAGGGCTGCCTGTCTATTTGCCATTCCCAGGCTGCATCTAAAATAAAAATGACTGTGGTAACAATTTATATTGAGCTGAGTAATCACATCTACCTCTCTCTTGCCTCCTTGCATGGAGAACACTGCACACAGGGTAGATAATATAATAGTAGGGTGGTGCCTCTCTTGTATTAATATAAAGCAAATGGAGAGGCAGACCTTGCTTTTTAGAGTGGATTGTACACTATTGGGTCATTTTGCTGAGCACATGCACCAGGACGTTGTGCACACAAGAACGGATGTGGCAGAGCTGTACGTATCTCTATGGTATCTCCACTTACCACTGATAACAGATGATATAATATTACATGTCTCCCACTGACTCTGACACACAGGGCATCCAGCACCATGTGGCGTATGGGGCTTCGGTGTGACAACACATCTGGATGCCCCTTTACTTCCAAAGTTGCACCACCCTCTGTGTTTTACTGTCACACTTCTGTAAGAACTTATCATTTGCTCTGTGCATTACATTGGTGGTGCAAATGCTTATGAAAACGGTATTGGTCTTACCGCTATTGTATTGTGGTATTTTTCATATCATTTTCCATGACCCAGCTGTCCATTAATTTACCATGCAAAAAATAAACACAGCCCTGCTCCAGAAATTCTCATTAGTACTTTTCATTTGTGGAGAGCTTCCAGTTTATGTCTTTACCTTGTTTTATTTCCAAGCTAGTGGGTAATAAATAGAGTTCCAAGTACAAGAGAGGGCACATCCATCCTACTGCCCCCGACATCCCTTTCTTCTCTAATGGGAGATATCTGGTTAAGCTCCAGACACTAGTGAAGGATGGAAGCTCACTGAGAAACGATTTATTCAGGTGCTAGGATGTAAACGAAACATTCAGATCTAAGCAAATGCTAATAGTTTTTCTAAGGGACTGGAAGACCCATACAATGCCAATACTCCCAACCTCCGCTTACCTCCAGACAGCTCTCTGTCTCCCCTTTGCCCTGTCGTGGGTTTGGTGCCCAGGGCATTTACCCTGGTCCCCAGCCTGCCACTGCTCAGTTAAGCCATGGAGAAATGGACCCCCAATTAGTATACTGTATCCCCATGCATTCGCTCATCTCGCTCACCATGTTTCGGCCAACTTTACTGTTCCACGTGGATGGTAAAGTATAAAAAAGTTTCAAAATGTATAAAAATTCCAGAAAACTCATGGTGACTTTTTCATGTGTTGACCATAGAATTTGACTGCAGATAAGAACTATTCGGCCCATCTAGTCTGCCCCTTTTTAACCATATTGTTACCTCAAACCATATTTGATCCTTATTTCTTTGTAAGGATGTCCTTATACCTGCCCCATGCATGTTTTCTCTACTGTCTTAGCCTATTCCACCTTGGATGGGAGTCTATTCCACTTGTCCACTACCCTTTCTGGGCAGGAAATATTCCTCAGACTTCCCATGAACCTCCCTCCCTCCCCCAGTGTCAGTGCATGTCATAGTGTTCTAATACTTCCTGGACCTTGGTAAAACCCTTGCTATATTGACAGTTTCTATCATTTTCCCCCTTTCCCTTCTCTGCACCTAACTATACATATGAAGATTTTTTGTCTTACTGGGTAAGTTTTGTGATGTAGGCCATGCACCATTTTAGTTGCCCTTCTTTTCAACGTTACTAATATATTTATATCCTTCTAGAGATATGGCCTCCAGAACTGGACACAGTATAGACCTTGTGTATGTCGACCTATTGACTGTTAATCTAGACATTTAATGTCAGCCATCTAGGTATCGTCAGCACCTGTACCGAGCTTGTAGTATAGCTGCTTCCTTAAAGATGTCCCATTGCCTCTAAGGATATGCTACAAGCATTCCCTTTTCTTGTAGTGCACGTGATGTCATGACATTGTATCACTGTCAGATAGGACAAGACAGAAGACAAGTGTCAGGAAAGGACAGAATGTGGGTTGGAGCAGGGAGAGGACCAAGGTGACCCTGCATATGTCCACTTCCTATATTTACAGGGCCTGATTAAAGGTTCCAGATGCCCTAGGCCAGGCATGTCCAAAGTCAGGCCCGGGGGCCAATTGCGGCCCGTGCTGTCAATTCAAGCATCCCGCAGCCTCCAGCTGGAAGCGGGGAGAGCATCAGATGTGGGAAGCACAGCACAGGACACTGAAGGTGGGGCCCCGGCGAGCGCGCCTTTACCTTGCTGTCTGCTGCAGTGAGGAGGTGCCGGCCGCCAGTCAGTTGTGTTTGGCGTCCTACCCCTGCTGCTGCAATCGTATATCACCCTACTCCACAATCACACTGATAGCAGTGTTTGGGGAGGGGGGCAGCAAGGGGGAAGCTTGCTTCCGTAACATGCAGAGCGGAGGAGGGCAGCAGTGGGAGCCCAAGCATCTCCTGTCCTTGCAGTGCCTGCTTTGCCTCTCCTTCCTCTGGCTCACAAAAGGGGCTGGGAAACATACAGAGAAGGGAGGGGGCAGAGTGGGGGACATACAGTGAAGGAGGGTGAGGCTGGGGGACATACAGTGAATGGAGGCAGTGATGGCCATTCAGAAAAGGGGCAGCAGGGGGCAGGCTGGGGGACATACAGTGAATTGGGGCAGAGTGGGGTACATAGTGAATGGGGTCATACAGTGAATGGGAGCCATACAGTGAATGGGAGTCATACAGTGAAGGAGGGTCAGGCTTGGGGACATACAATGAATGGAGGCACTGATGGACATTAAGAGAAGGGGGGCAGGCTGGGGGACAGAGTGAATGGGTGCTGAGTGGGGAACATACAGTGAACGGAGGACATACAGTGAAGGGACAGGCTGGGGACATAGAGTGAATGGCGGCAGAGCAGGGGACCATTCTGATGTGATTAATGATTCAAAGAATGTCAGGCTGAATGGTCGGCCCCCACACACACTTTACACTTCACCAAATCTGGCCCTCGTTGCAAAAAGTTTGGACACCCCTGCCCTAGGCTATTACACTTGTAATGCTGCTAAACACATGTATATGGGTGCTCAGGGACTCGCAAGTCATAATGGCCATGTGCATGTAACGAAGGGTATACAACTGGCAGGTAGGATCTAATGCTTGTGGTGAAGGAGACTTTGGCTTTAGGCTGCCCAGTTGGCGCTGTAGCACAATGTACATAAAGTAATGGTTCCATCAGAAAGTTACATTGGCATAGCCACCTGGCAGTCACCTTAAGAATTTTACCCCTCACAGTACATCGGGACAGATGTATCCTAACACAGTGCCTGATTAGCCAACAGGCTGGGCACCAAGACTGGGGGGGGGGAGGGGGGGCTTGAAGGTTATAGATGAGAACTAAAGTTAAGAGCGTTAATATTTCATGCTCATAAGCTATCTCGCTAACGAGCATGGAATAAATTAGCACTTAATTTTAGTTCTCATCTATAACCTTCAAGCCCCCCCCCCCCCCCCCCAGTCATGGCGCCCAGCCTGTTGGTTAATCAGGCACTGTGTTAGGATACTCTAGGGTGTACTCGTGGTTAAAGCCAGAGATGTGCCTCTGTGGCCAAGATGGTGTAGCCACAGCAGCACAAGAGCCTGACCCTGACTCTATCACTATACCCCGATTCAGCTGGCACCTGCGCAAGTCTTAGATTTCACCACTAATAGCCGCCTTTCCAGGGCAGACCAGCTCCACCCTGTACTTGGATGCCACCTGGTCTTCAGCAGTGACACAAAGTTCCAACTGAATCAGGCTACTAGTGAGAGGAAAAACCAACTAGACAACCAAAATACAAACTAGGCTCTGAACATAAACATGAACTAAAATATGCAACCTTGCAGACAGGACTAAACAAAGGAAATGCGGCCTTTACCGCAAAATGAGAATCGGTTGCAATGAACCAAACAAACTGTAACCAAAGAATTGCGGATAGGCTGGCAACCTAATCGCCTAGGCGACACCGTCACCTGGCAAACAAATATGCACTGGACTAGCAAGCATAAAATGAGGCCTGCACCCTAACAGCCTCACTGCTACTGTCACGGAACAAGACTAAGGGCTCCAGCTGGCGCTGTGAGAAAACCAACCATGTGTGGGAAGGCCACTGGTACTCACAGAAGCTGGACACAGACTGGAAGTAATGGCTCTCTGACACAGGCAGGATTTCAGACACATGGCAGGTATGCTTGCAGGACTCCTCAGACACAGGCTGAAATAACTTGAACCCTGGACAGTTGCTAGGAATCTGAGATTGTCTAGAAATATGGAAATAACCAGGAACCAGCAGAATACTACGAGTAACACAGGAATACTAAGGACCTTAACAAGACTACAACAGGACTACTGTATAACCGGCAGGTTCTCAGTGCAGACACCATACCTATATACCAAGAGGCCTAGCAGGCAGCCATGTCCAAAGACCAAGGTACAGTATGCATAAAAACCAGGCAAGGTGGATCAGCAAAACCTGGAGTGCTGATCCAGAGAAAACATATCACTCCAATCAGAACATGAGTGACACCGACCTGCCAGAAGCGGATCGAAACTCACTATTTGTGGATAATTGTACATGATTTTTCAAGTCCCATATGATTCAATACTCAGAGAGAAATAAAGAACTAAGCAATCAGCCCCTTCCTGCCATTTTCCAAACACAGCATGTAAGACGACTCTGTGCTTTGTCTCCCTCATTGATATATATGCTGCAAGATGTATGTAAATGTAACACGTGATGGCGGAACTGTGGGATGGGCAATGTTCCTTGCAGAGTGACGCCCAAATTCAAAGAACCCATCCAATTTCTACTGCCTGGAACATAATCATGTATTTTTAGCATGCTCTCTGCAGCTCACATTTTTTGCCCTCTGGTGCACTGTGAATATTGCGATGGCTACTGATAAATTAGAGACTGTGGTAAACAGTTTACACAAGTTCTGTGTCTGCTTCAAAAACATGACCCATCTCAATAATCATCCGCTGGTTTTTGTAAAAGTCTGACGCTGATGTCCTTGTTTGGGGTCAACACAATGCTCCGCCACAATGGTTTCTCTGAAAGTACTGTAACTTTTATACTTTTCTCTTTTATTCAGCTTTGTATTTATCATGTAAAAACATTATGCTATTTATCTTAGTCAATCGTGCATTTGCAATCGTTTTTGTTTAGTTAGGTTTTACTTTATGTTCTACTAGCAGAAGGTTATACTGTATATTTTCATCTATGAGAGGAGACTGGGATAGCGGATTTGTATTGGAATCTTGGCTGTCCAATCATGTGCTGCATTTGGTGTTGATGTCATAGGACCCAGTGACATTTGCAGAAGTTGGGCTGCAGCAAAGTCCAGAGTTCAAATAGGGGAGCAACACCAACTGCCACCCCAAATGCTGCCAAATATAGCAGGCCAGGGCTCACTGCCAGTTGGTGTGGCTCTTCAATTTGAATTTTGGAATGTGCTGTAGCACCACTTCTGGTACAACATTGATCAGGACTTTGGCACTGAATAAGTCCTCCAGCTAAGAATAGTCTAATACCCCGTTCTCACTGCAGGCAAATTCCCGGGTCTAGCATGTCGACCCGGGAATTTGCCTTTTTACACGGGTTTTTCTGCAGTGTGAACGGGTCGCATACCCGGATCTCATACATGGGTAAAACCCTTCTTTTTACCCGTGTTTGAGATCCGGGTATGCAGACACAGGTTGACCCGTTCACACTACAGAAAAACGAGTGTTAAAAGGCAAATTACCGGGTAGAACTTCTTAACCCAGGAATTTGCCTTGCATTGAGAACGGGGGTCCGTCCCTGCAGTCCCCGGCATTTTAATGCCGGGGCAAAGCCGTGTATTTCTCACTGGCAGTGAGAACGCGGCATTAGCGATTTCTTCTGTCCAAGAGGGGCAGGTACTAAGTAGTGCAGGGGAATGTTTTAAAGGGAAATACATACGAAAAAATGGGTTTCACCAATGTGGAAAATGAGTTAACCATTCGAGTGCTAATGTAGCAGTGAGAGATCCTCAAAATATCCGCTGAAAATGCCGGCGCCGCTCACAGCGACTGTACTTTTAGTATAATTAAATATGAATATAGCCGAGTCAATTCATTGAAGTTTAGTTAAATATTTCACCCAAAAAACAGACAGTCCCTGCTGGCATTTTTAGCGGATATTTTGCGAATCTCTCCCATCAATGTTGGCACTCAAAGGGTTAAACATTATGTACATTGCAATGAGATGATTGTTGGGTTGAGCATGATCATGGTAGATATACAGTAGTGGAGGAGTACCAGTAAGTTGCCCATAGATTCTACCTATCATTAAATAGACTGTAGTAGATAAATGAGAACTGGAAGCGGAATCCTGCAGCCACCATAGCTGATCAATGAGCAACGTTGGCAGCGTTGGACCAAAAGAACCAGCTTGTAGTCCTCTAATTCAGACCTGATCGCAAAGCACATTGGTTTGCTAATAGGCAAAACCATTTTGCACTGCAGGTGGGGCAGATGTAACATATGCAGAGAGAGTAAAGCTGAAAGTAGCTCAAAACAGTATTTCTGAGCGGCTTTCAGCTGAAAGCCGCCAGTGTGTATGCCCCTGCAATGACCGGTGAGTGCTGCTGCGTGCTTCCGCATCATTGCCGGTAAAGCCGCCAGTGTGTATGCCCCTGCGATGACCGGTGAGTGCTGCTGCGTGCTTCCGCATCATTGCCGGGAAAGCCGCCAGTGTGTATGCCCCTGCAATGACCGGTGAGTGCTGCTGCGTGCTTCCGCATCATTGCCAGAGAAGCCGCTCATCTGCTGGTATTATCAGCGCCGGGCGGGGGGAAAGCCGCTCAGTCTGTATGCACTAAGCGTCTTTCCCCCCAGCGATCAAAGCGACCATCACTGTCCAAACACACTGGGCATAGTCGCCCAGTGTGTATGGACCTTTAGACACATGCAAGGACTCCATGAATGTCTACTAAAGTAAATGACACAATGCATGTACCATTACGGGCTGCCGGGAGGGGTTCTCTCTTCACACAAAATATATGATTCAGTAACCCATAAATGGTGTTGATTTTAAAAGTAACTAAAAAAATCCGACCAACTCAACTCAAGTGTACAATTGTATCAAGCATTTGTCTGATTATTGAACTGCTTCGTACTGGCTCTCACCTGAGCTATATTAAAAGGTTTCAACTGATCACGAGAACAATTCTATATTTGTTTGAAGTACAGTACCTTGCTGATACGGGGATTTACTGCCCTCTTATGGAGCATAGAAACATGGCAGATAGACTACAGTGCTAAAGGATAGAACTGACACAAACGCCTGCATTAAGAAATCTGCACAGATGTGTGTTACATTACTGATGCATTTACTGGAAGAGGTAAGCACAGAGAGTACATACACTCAGTGGTACATTTACTAAGATTAGATTCTAGGAGAAAATAGATCATTTAATGGGTTGCTATGAGCAACATACCAGCTTCAATAGAACTCCCATCTTAGTAAATTTACTCCCTAGTATCCACAATCGTGACCTTGTTATTACAGTTGTGATGTAGCACTTGGATTTGTGCGCTTGCACCTAAATAAGAAATACGTTTGCTACAGATGGAGCGCCTCTCTTCTAGCGGGGGTCTGGCAGTCGGATCGCCAACCACCAGAAGGGGACACGTGCGCACAAAGCACTTCTCCGCCGATCCCCGACATTCGCAACCACCGCCCCCCACCCCACCCCCTAGCCCTGCCCATCTCCCTGAAGAGACGGGCAGGGTTCGCGTCCCCCGCCGCTCGGAGACTGGGACGCGGGTGTGTGGGAGACGCTCACCCATCCCAATCAGATGGAGCGCCATCTTGCCAGTGGGGGGCAAGCCCGCGCTCCATGTGAATAATGATTTTGGAGCACATCCATTGCCTGAGGAAAGCGGTAGTTTATTGTATGTCCTCTTGATTCAGTTAGTAATCCCACGTACATTGTTCTGTGAACCTTTGTGGGCTTATAAGGGAAAATTTAATAGGATGAAAGTGAGAGATTTGGTAAAAAATTTCCAGTTGTTTTAAAGCGGCAATCATTTACACGGCACAACCAGTTTGACTTTGAAGTGTAAATAATTGGCACTTTAAAAAAAACCTGGAGATTTCTTACCGAACTCTCACTTTCTGAATCTCTCATCCTATTATATTTCACCCACAGTATCTGGTGTGTCTTAAACTGGCCACAGACTGCAGGATTATCAGAACTGTTCTGACCAGACAGTAGAAGTACTGAGCGATGGTCTGATAATAGCTGTGCCTCCATACAATGTCTGCACCAGGAAGGAATAAACTCCCAACTGATCGATTCTGTCAGTCCCTCCATTGGTTGCCTGTAAATTACCGCATTCATTATAAGATACTTCTACTTACATACAAAGCCATTACTCTGACTACACCCGCTTATATCTCTCCGGTTATCTCAAAATATATCCCCACCCAACCTCATAATAAATATGGACTGTCACTGGGAGACAGAGCAGGGGTGTAAATAGATATTCATAGGCCCCATAGCAAAAGTTTCTAAGGGCCCCATATTTAGCATCTGATAGTGATAAATGCATGTAAAATATATTACTTACATGGTAAAGATGGGCCCCTTCAGCACTGAGCCCCAAAGCAGCTGCACCCCTTGCACCTATGGTAGTTACACCCTTGGGACAGAGGTTGTGGAGTGAAGGGCTGCGAGTGCGGCCGGTGGGTAGATTGTGGGGTGACGGGCTGTGACTGTGAGGCAGAGTTTGCTGGGTGACAGGCTTTGATCAGGGGGGGCAAAGGGTGTGGGGTGACGGGCTGTGACCAGAGGAATTGGTGGATGATGACTGGAAGCCATGGACAGAGGATTTGGGTGGGGAGAGAAAGGGCAGTGAAAAAATACAATAAAAATTCAATTTAACCCCTCCCACAGAACACAAATATACTAATCCTTATAGGGTGAGGTACATCAACACACGTACAGTGAAGGGGGGGGGGTTAAAGGTTCTCAAAATACTGAGGGGGCTAAGGGTGTACAAGATGTCACACACAAATAGACACACAGGGGAAGAGGGAACAGGGGTTCACACACACCAGGAGTTGGGTGGGATGTTTAGGTGGGTACAGTACAGGGCTCCCCGGGCCCTAACTGCGCTATGATTAATCAATCTCAGGGTGAAATTCAGGGTGTTAATATGGCAGCAGGAGGATCCAGGGAAGGTGTGGAGCCTGTGGCTACTCTGCTGCCTGGATGGCAATGCGAGTCAAGGAGATGTGGATAACAAGAAGCAGAGGTCACTCTGCTTCACCCCCTGGGGGGGGGGGGGGGGGGGGGCTGGGCTTGCGTGGACCCTGGCTGGGTGTGACAGGAGCTCTTATCTAGATGCAGTGTAGTATGACTGGGTGTAGGTGGGGCAGAGGGACCTGGAGGTAGTCCATGGCAGTCACATCCCTTGCACCCACATGGGGGGGGGGCATACCTCCCAACAGTCCCTATTTTAACGGGACAGTCCCGATTATTAGGGCCTGTCCCGCTGTCCCACCCACGGGCGGCAGTGTCCCGCGGTGAGGGGGGGCTGTTGGGAGTCCCCCCTGTCGGCTGCTAAGCAGCGGGGAATAGACGCTGTGCGGGAGAGCTGCGAGTATAGGCCACGCCCCCGAAAATTTTGGGAGGTATGGGGGGGGGTGTGTTGTCACTTTTACGCACATTTCTAATATATCCATACTATTATATACACATATAATTTAAAAATCTATATTGTTCTTTGCACTTAGTCACATCCTTGGCCACACACATACTGTACATCACCTCTGCACTCAGTCATAGCCTAATACCCACACATGTACATCCCACCCCTGCACTCCCATCACAGCCCACTCGCACATGTACATTCCCCTGCACTTACTCCCATCACAGCCCGCTCACAGAACTACACCCCTCCGCCCTCCCTCACATCACAGCATTCTGCACAACCCTACTCACATGTCTGGTGTCTGTCTGGTAGCAGCCAGGAAGGGACTAGGAAGTGCAGTCTGTGCAGCTTTCTCTTCTCTCCCCCACTTCCTGTGCAGTGTGCACTACACCTCCAGAGAGACAGCCTGCTCCACGCTCTGCACTGAAGTCTGTGTGCACTGTGCAGGCAGTCAGTCAGTGCTGCTGTCCAGCCCTGGAGAAGCCATGCAGCATGGCACCAGTGTTGCCAACTCTGAAATGAAAAACAAGCAACTGATGACCAAAAAACAAGCCCAAAAATAAGCCCAAACCATAGTATAACAACAAACATTATTGATTGTTTGATTAAAATATTACTTATACAATCTGCCTTTAATGTATCACAATGATATTTTATGAGCACAAAACTGGCTTTTAAGAATACTGGAATTTTTATAAATATTATGATGTAATATGAGATATTGTAAATTTGAGATATTTTACTTTCATTTTTGCTCTAAAGAAAAATTTCAAGTGAACATTGCCCACTGTATATAATTGTGGTCATTTGTATGCACTGAGAAATATTTATTCTAAAAGGTGCCCATACATGGTCCCAGATTCTGGTCTGATCACTCCCCTGCAAGTTCACACAGGGGAGCGATGTTTAGCTACTGCGCATGTGCATAAACTTTTATGCGCATGTGCAACCGCTTTCTGCGAATGGGCACGGTGAATTGATTATTCGCCGGCTCGTTCACACGTAGCAGTGCAGGCGAGGGTCCTGGGGTGGCGGCCATGGGTAGCGCCCATGGGAACACCTAGCGTTTCATGGGCGTTTCCATGAAAATGCTGGGCATTCCCATGGAAATACTGTATGCAGGTGACACGGGTACCAGGGGTGGGCCGCTCACATCACCGTATGTCAGCTGCCTGCCCTCTTCTCCCAAAGGGACCAGCAGATCTAATACTCCAGAGATTGTCTTAGATCTGCAAGCATTAGAGAAATCATCTGATGGTTGGTGACATGGTTTCTGTCCTGCACGCAAGCTGCAAATGGATGTTTATGCAAAGCATCCATTTGCATGCATGCAGGTGAAATCTGCATGCGGGCGGCGTTTTCATGACCAGCAAAGCGGAGAATTCTGCAGCTTTGCAGGTCAATCAGAATGAGGGCCCTGGTGCGATAGGCACCGTGCATTTTGTACTTGATCGCATTGCATGTGTTTTGAACACGCTGCAATGCAATGTAGTGCAGCACATACTTTTTGTGCAGTGCAATGTGATGTGTGCAGGAGCAGGCATCACACCTGTTAAATTTTACCATGTATGGGCACCTAAAGTAAAGATAAAACAATAAGTATCATTGTTTAAATCAGATTAGCCCTAATGAAGACACACAAGCACCAGACAGCCACAGAGATAATGAAAGAGTCATTACCATTTCTATAAGCATCTACTTCTGTTCTACTAGTTCTCACATATGTGTGTGTCCCTTATCTCTGTGCTAAATGGCTGAATTAAAAAAAAAAAAAAAACAGAAAGCCCAAAATTAAACAAGCTACTAAAAAATATTATAAGCCCAAAAACAAGCAACCCTAAAAAAAAAAAATAAGCAACTCACAAAAGTAACAAGCCCAAATCCGCTTGTTATAAGCTGATTTGGCAACTATGCATGGCACACATACAGTAACTCCCAGCTCAGCCCAGCCCACCTCTGTCCCCTCCTGCTTTTCCTTGCTGCTGGTTGCTTAATGAGCTGCCCAATTAAATCTGAGCTCCAATTGCGGTAGCCAGCCAACAAGTGCCCCAAACCTCCACCAGCGGCCTGCCCTTTGGCTAGGCGTGGAGTGCCCCTAGGCAATTGCTTAGGTTGCCTATACCTAGGGCCGGCTCTGCATAAGACAGTAGGCAAGATGTACTGATAAAAAAGTGATAAAACGGAGAGTGATAAACCACCAACCAATCAGCTCCTACCTGTCATTTTTTAAATACAGCCTGTGACATGGCAGGTAGGTGCTGATTGGCTGGTGCATTATCACTCTCCATTTTATCACTTTTAAAGCTTAGTGCTTCTGGCCCGGTAAGAGAAAATGCAGTTGCGCACTGTAAGTACCAATAACACTGCTAATCCGAACAATTATAATGAACTCTGCAATTACTAGTGAATAAATGGGGTCATTTACACTTGATCGCACAGACACAAATTTGCATGGCCAGGTCTCAGTTAAGACGCCTTACCGCCAGAGTGGAATCCCACATTGCGAATCAATGTGCGCACTATTCGAATGGATGTGTATGGCTAAACATTCATTCACATCCGATCATGTCCAAAACCCATCATAACAGGCTCACCATCAATTGATTTTCACACTGGGCACAAGTCATCGCAGGCTCAGAGTAGCCAGGGACTTACTCGGCAGTGCGATGGAAAAAGGCGTATCAGGAGCTGGAGCTGACGTCACACACCCTCCCCTAAAACGCTCAGGCACACCTAGCGTTTTCCCGGACACACCTGTGTTTTGCTTAGCACTCCCACTAAACACCTACTTCATGTCAATCACCTTGCGACCAGCGTAAAAAACAAAACAAAAAAAAGAGCAGGATTTCATTGCACCATGGCCGCTGTGCAAAGTCCCAGCCATGCGATCAGTTCTGAATTACCCCCAAGATTGCGGTTCTTAGCATAATTTTTACCAACAAAGATGGGTCCGCCTACCACAATCAAGTGACTTTATCAGGTGGGTCTCTAGCATTCCTAACTTCCAAATGGAATAGAAAACATCACGCGTCATTTACAGTTACGCACAAAGCAGATTACACATTTGCATCCAGACAATTGATGTTCTAAGAGTGCAAACATATTTTTTGTTTTCACATGTTGGCTGTAAACATGAGCCACACACATACCTCATAGATTTATTCTGAGTGACATTGCAATTTATACCCCTTTTACACCGCTGAAAAATCCGGGTCAGCGGCGGGTCAGACCCGGATCTTCGGCGGTGTAAATCCCTAACGCCGTGTCCCTTTACACGGGACTTCTACCCAGGTCCTGACCTGGGTAGAACACGGCTAGGACCTGGGTAGAGGGCGGTGTAAATGGGAACACCGGGTCGGATGACCCGGCTCCCATTTACATGAATGGGGAACGTCCAACCTGCGGACCGCAGCGTCCGCAGGTTGGGCGGGTTGTCAGCCTGACACTGACAGCCGGCGCTGCTGTCTGCTATACCCTGCAGGCAGCAGCGGCGGCGGGGGAGGGAGGTGAATGGATGCCTGTGTGCGGCATCCATTCACCTCCTGTGCGACGGCGGGGGGGAGTGTGCGCTGGGACTGGGGGCCCCCAGCAGCGTTCCGGTCCGGCGGCGGCTGTGATTGGCGCTTGGAGATTACATCATCCTGTCATCTCCAAGCACCGGGGGGTGGGGGGGGGAGTGCGGGCCGGGCTGTCCGCCCGGTGTAAATTGCACTAAACGCCGGGTCGCACCCGGCTTGAACCTGGGTCTAAAAAAGCCGGGTGCGACCCGGCATTTTGGTGTAAAAGGGGTATTAGACTTCAGTTAGCAATGTCTCCTCCTCCCCAAACTGCAAACATACCTGTGAATTTGGTGCATGTTCCTCTGTTATAAGCTGACCTGCCTATTATAGTCTTTACCTTCTGAGTGCCAACATCTCTGTGAGAGATGCTCAAAATATCCACTAAAATTTCCAGCGTTGCTCACATTTGTTATATAAATTCAAATAAAAAATGTAAATGTGTAAAAAAAAAATATATTTCCTATATAAGATAAACATTACAGGTCATTATGATGTATAAAGATGTTTGCTTGCCAATTTTAACACCAATTTTGACCATTTCACTTGGGTTAAGGGTTGAGGCTCCGTGAGCGAATCTTTGTGCAGATACGCTCACATGTTTGTATTGTAAGATTTTTTAATTAAAAGACAGAGGGGGGTATTCTACCCTGGACGCTATTTCCGCCGGCAAAAATAGGCGCCGACAGCACTGAAGACAGTTTCCGACAAAACAGATCCGACTTTAAAACAAGTCGGATCTGTTTTGTCAGAAATGGCCACGGATTGTCGAATTCATAGCCGTTTCTTGACAATCTACATCCGTTTTCGCCGATTTGCGGACTTTCCGACAGTCGGCACATTAAATACCGACTGTCAAGGTCCCGTATAAAGGAAAGAAAAATGGTCCGGATTCCGTCTATTGCGATGAGATGCGATATTGTATACAATATTGTATACAATAATTGTAACGTGTATGGGCACCTTCTCTAGTGCGATTTTGTTGAATGCCTTTTCTGCCTGCATTTTGATTCCGACTCTAGATTATTAATGAAATAATAGAACGTCTCTTTTTGCAGGATACCGTGTAACGCGTCAGCCTTTTCCCTGCTGTCAGTCTTGGCAGAGGAAGCCGACGGGTTTGTGGACGGAGCACTGGCAGAGCAGAACTCTTTCATAGAATGAAAGAAGAAATAAGGAGTCAGCAGGGATATGAAATATGCCCAGAGAAAATTCTGCAGCCCTTGAAAGATGTGAGCTGGAAATGGAAAATATCAGGTTCGGAGAGCAAAAGCTTGGAAATGTTTAGTGTGCAGAAGAGAAATAGCTGATGAAGCAAATGTGGTGAGCAGACGGCCATGTGTCAGCAAAACACCTTACTCTGGCTATTTACAGGATCTGCGCTCAGGAACCAGACCTTTACATGCACAAGCAGAAACGTAGCACTGCAGGCCATGTGCGCACCTCCAGCAGGATAGAACAGTTCATCAGATGTCTGTTAGGGCTTACACCTAACCAGTATAATGTGCCACCATAAAGACAAGGAATATCCGGGCACACTATATTAGCAGCAAGGTTCCGCACTTTATCATAACATAGGTTATCCAGGTGAAAATGAGCAAGGTTTCTTTTCCATAAGTACTGTACCTGCAGTGTATAATCGTTGTGGCGAGCGCAGCGAGCCATGCGAGGAGACGCTGTGCTGTGTTTCAGTGTCCATGCCAACTGTGTCAACATTTGGGACAAAAAAAGTGAAAAACTGTAATTGTTCATAATCTGCTTTGGTGCCATGACAATAAGGACGGTTGGTTCTATCATCTGATCCATTCCCTTTCCGGCTTTTTTAAAGATCTATCATCCTCAATCCCTTTTTTCCCTTTACAAGTATCCTCCAACCTTTTGTAACTGATGTGTGTGGAGGTGTTGACATTGCAGAGTCATATAAGAAAACCGGCAGATGACAAACTATTGTATGAACAACCCAGTTACTTAGCCACCAGTGGTGTTGGTTTATTGATAGAAAGCAGGTACAGCTGTACTCACTGTTACATGCACTATGGAGCTGGCCAGAGCTTGAATGGGGTGAGGTTTCCTATAGCTACCCAGTGTCGCCCCCCCCCCCCCCCCCCAGTGGATTGCGGTAAACGGCGCCTACACCCCCAGCCCTGTGCCATGGAGCAGGTCGGTGCATCCATGATCAGAGCAGGATGGGGGCAGGTGGGGGTGATTTTGCCTGGGGTGCTGACAGGGCTTGCACCAGCCCTGATCTCCCCCCTCAGCAGCGTTAATTAAAGTAAAGTAAAAAGTAAAGTAAAGTAAGTAAAAAAAGTGGATATGCCACATGGAGTAGTCTGGGGTTGCTCCAAGGTAGGTAGCTCTTAGTTCAAATATATAAAGTAAGGAGCCATTATCATGTGGCTTCTTGCTGGTTAATTGTAGACCCAATTTAGGGTAACGGTGGTGTGGGGTGCAATGCCCCTGGACTGGTTGGGCTGGGTGGCTTTAGTGCGGCATGCCCTTACATTCTATTAACACTTTACACTCACTAACACTCTCTCTCTTCTATTTTAATTACATTTCGTTTTTTTTTTATTTCTCTCTTTATATATAGCTTCGGCTTCCTATCACTAATATTTATTAACACTATAGTATCTCACTCTTTATATATAGCTTCGGCTTTTTTATCTCTCTCTTTATATATAGCTTCGGCTTCCTATCACTAATATTTATTAACACTATAGTATCTCGCTGGGCTTTCTAGCTTATGACAGTTACCCTGCACCTAGATATAGCGCTAGGGACCCCCAATATACAGAGAAGCCTTGACGTGGCTTGGGGGCATAGCATACACCTGCGCAGGTATATGTAACCAATATCTCTGAATTCTATTATTATGTAGTGTTCAAGATTGGTTACTAATACTACTCAGTGTGCTGGGGGAACCAATGTCTTTTTTTACTTACCCAGTACATAGTTACCAAGGTTACAAATGATTGATAGATATACTGGTTGGTTGCCAGGAGAGAGCTTTTAATTTGCGGCCAAGCTCCTTCTTTCTCACTCATCCCCCAGATTCCTCTCCTTTACGCGCCAAGCTCCATGGATGTGTATGCTGGACAGACAAAGAGTGGTCAAAATATTGATACAGGACTCTGTTATTATGGGTGGGTGATATGGAGGAAATTCCATCATACCAGCTGCGGTTTTATGTACAGCTGCCGCCAACTATTATCTACTTGCCTGGGGGAATTCTTTTTAGATTCGGGACCTGAGAAAAGGGTGTAATTGTTGTCTGTTACATGTGGGCCTGGTGCATTGCCCACTAAAGATAGCTTATTACTTTCACATATTGCAGAAAGGAGCAGAAAGATATAGGGATTGTTTTCAATTCCGTTAGCGCTGAAAAATGTTTGGGAGTGACAAACTGAAGTTTATGATTTTCCCAGATTTATCACCAATATTATTTGGGGGCAAATCCTATTAAGATGCCTTAAAATAATGCATTTTATTTTATGCATTTTTTGCACAAAAACAGGGCTTCCTTAGTGTATTTCTTTTGCCTGCAGGTGAAAAAAAAATCACTGATAGCTTGCAATGGGTTTTCGGGTACAACCCTTGGTGCAGTGGTTCCAAACTGTGTGCCGTGACAGTGACACCCTGGGGTGCCTTGAGATCCTTGCAGGGGTGCCTTGACTTGGTGGTCCAGGACCAATTCAAATTAATTGTGGTCCATATAACCAGTGCTTGTGGTTGGCAGTCATCAGGGGCTGGCTGGCAACTTTTAGCCTAGGGGGCAAGTCCAGAACACTGGCCCATAAATAACAGCGCATCGTTGATTCCTGGAGATCCACAACCCCCCCCCCCGGAGCTACAATTGCAGAGCTACAATTGCGACCCGCAATCAGACAGACAAAAAAAATTAAACCCCCTGTTCCCCCTTTATAATAACAGCAGGACACCACAGGCTGCTTCTCCTGAATAATCATAACAGGGCACCACACGCAGCTTCCCCTGTATAATAATAATAAGACACCACAGGCTGCTCCACCCGTATAATAATATCAGGACACCACAGGTTGCTCCCCCCATATAATAATATCAGGGCACCACAGGCTGCTCCCCCTGCATAATATCAGGACACCACAGGCTGCTCCCCCTGCATAATAATATCAGGACACCACAGGCTGCTCCCCCTGCATAATAACCAGGACACCACAGGCTGCTCCCCCTGCATAATAACCAGGACACCACAGGCTTCTCTCCCTGCCTATTAAAAAGGACACCACAGGCTGCTCTCCCTGCATGATAACAAGGACACCACAGGCTGCTTTCCCTGTATAATAACCAGGACACCACAGGCTGCTCGCCCAGTATAATAACCAGGACACCACAAGCTGCTCACCCTGTATAATAACCAGGTCACCACAGGCTGCTTCCCCTGTATAATAACCAGGACACCACAAGCTGCTCCCCCTGTATAATAACCAGGACACCACAGGCTGCTCCCCCTGTATAATAACCAGGACACCACAGGCTGCTCCCCCTGTATAATAACCAGGACACCACAGGCTGCTCCCTCTGCATGATAAGAAGGACACCACAGGCTGCTTCCCCTGTATAATAACCAGGACACCACATGCTGCTTCCCCTGCATGAAACCAGGACACCACAGGCTGCTCCCCCTGCATAATAACCAGGACACCACAGGCTGCTCTCCCTGCATAATAACCAGGACACCACAGGCTGCTCTCCCTGCATAATAACCAGGACACCACAGGCTGCTCTCCCTACATAATAACCAGGACACCACAGGCTGCTCCCCCTGCATGATAACCAAGACACCACAGGCTGCTTCCCCTACATAATAACTAGGACACCACAGGTTGCTCCCCCTGCATAATAAACGGGACACCACAGGCTGCTCCCCATGCATAATAACAGGAACACAGGCTGCAAACAGCAGAAATCATTTGTAATTCAGATGCTCTCTGACACCTGCTTAGGCTGCTTGTGCCTTTGAAATTTCTCCAGGTCGATGCTCCGGCTCCCCGCTGCCCCTGGTTAATTGTGCCGCGACCACAAGCTCCGTCCTCGAGTCCCCATCCTCTGCCCGCCAGATCCACCGCATTGGAAGCATGGGTGGGTGGCGTCACTGCTAGGAATCAGGAGGAACAGGGGGCCGGCCCTCCTCCACATATCCCTGGAGGCTGGACATGTCCTCAGGCAGGAGGCCGGCAGCCATGTTCCTATAGCCATGTTTTGAAAGCCGGCGCTGTGGGCTACAGGAACATGGCCACCGGTGGTGGAGAAGGAGGAGGTGGTAAGGCAGCCCACAGCAGTACCTATAGGGCGGCCTGGGGGGCACATGGCACCCTGCCCCCCGGCCCAGCCCGCTCCTGGCAGTCATAAAATATCTGGATAAACAGCAGCTAATCTTGTCCCTCACTACATAATTAAAACTAAAGTTGACATTTAACATAATTTATTTGGTACTTGTGTAATAGCACAGCGCCCGTTACGTAGATGTCGTAGCGTCCCTGTCTGAACCAGCGTAGTGTTCCCGCGTCCAGCGTAGTCAGCGTCCCTGTCAGATTCAGCGTAGTGTTCTCGCGGCCAGTGTAGTCAGTCAGCATTACACAGTTACCGCAGTAAGTCAGAGGTGAAGGTGAAGTGACTGCGGCTGTTTTATTTCTGAAGCTCCTAGTTAATTTGGATAAGCTGATGTTTAACCTGCCGCGGACAGAGGAGGAGTCCGAATTGGTGACATTTTTTCAACAGCACCATTTGCTGCCACTCACAAAAACCTCTCTTAATGGCCACCCAATGCGCTTGAGTATAAAGGAGTGTATGTGGCGAAAGAAGGTCAGTCTCCGTGCGGCACATTGGTTTCAGGGCTGTCGTATCCCATTTCCTACCCTTATTCATTTTATATTTTCATGCGCAGGGGAGCTTACAAGCATTTCTTTTTGTGAGCGACAACTAAAGTTGTCGAACAAAACCACCGTGTTGTATAATAATTTGATGCGAGAGGCCTGCACCCTGGATTTAATGTCGCAGCCCCAACGCCGGATTGGTGTTCCACGCAAAATAGTGGAAGTGGACGAGAGTCTCTTTGTCCAGAGAAAAAGTCATGTTGGATGGGGTCTGTCGCAACAGTGGTTATTTGGAGGCATATCCCGAGACACCGGTGAGTGTTTTATAACGCCTGCGGCCAGCCGTGACGCCAGCACCCTGATGTCCACCATCAAGTATATATAACCGGGTACCACTATATATATATATAATTGCTGGCGTGCATACAACACTGAACAGCTTGAGCAGGCAGGGTACCAGCATGCACGGGTAAACCACCGGTATAATTTCGTGGACCCGGAGACTGGGGTTCATACTCAAAACATTGAACGGCTGTGGGGATCTTGCAAGTGGTGGAACAAAAGGCAAAGGGGCACTGCACGCAAATATCTGGACTTATACCTTCAGGAGTTTGTTTGGCGCAAAACTCTCGGCACAGAAAACGCTTTCCGGAAGATTCTATATGCCCTAATTCTGCTCCCAACGCCCGACAAACCAGCTGACACAAATGCAGACACAGCTGCGTCAACTTCAGCTGCATTTGCCATGAATGCAGAAACTGAAGAATAACTGTTTTATTATTTTCTTTGTCTTATTATTTGATATTATTGTACTTTGTTAAGTGTTTTTTTCTTCTTTATTATTCACTAAAATTCAGTTACCAGTTAACACATGTTGTCATTACTGTCTCAGATGTATGATATGGCAGGTGTAAATGTTTTCTTTAAACACCCCTACTATCCATGCCAGCCCGAAGCGTGACAAGCGTACGCATTACCAGCGGCGTAACTATAGCACCGCAGCCCCCGCCACTGCGGGGGGGCGCTGTGCATGTGGGGGCGCCGGGGGCTGCGGTGCTATAGTTAACCCCCCCCCCCTCAATCCCCCGCAGACTTACCTATCGCGCTGGTCCCAGCGGCTCCGTTCTTCTGCTGAGGACCACCACAAAATGGGCGCCCCCATATAGCACACAGTTCTCTGAAACTGTCTGCTGTATGGGGTTGGCCATTTTCTGGTGGTCCTCAGCAGAAGAACGGAGCCGCCGGGACCAGCGCGATAGGTAAGGCTGTGGGGGATTGAGGGGGGTTTGCATGGGCGGCGGGCCGGCGGGGCAGGGGTGCTTGGCGGGGCGGCGACGGGGGGGCGCCCAAAACGTAGCTACGCCACTGCGCATTACGCATCCCCCCGACCTGTTCATACCCCCACTATCCACGTCGGCATGGAGTTAACTTTATAAAGTGTGGCGAGTGCAGCGAGCCACCGAGCCCGAAGCGTGGCGAGGGGACGCAGATTATCTGCGTATAGCTAACGTAGTACCAATATGGAAGAAAGGTAGCAAAACTAAAACTGAAAATTATAGACCAGTCAGGCTTACATCCATTGTGGGGAAAACATTAGAAGGAGAAATAAGAGAAAGTATCCAAAATTTAGGTGATAGGTGATAAATAGATTGTGCCAGACTAATTTAATTAGCTTATACCAGGAAGTCAGTAAGGGGGTGGAGTTAGGGAAATCTGTTGATGTAATACTTCTTAATTTCTCTAAGGCTTTTGACACAATGCCTTATAAAAGGTTATTAATACATTTAGGTAAGTTAGAGGTAGGAGATATTGGGACGCACCTTGTTTAAATTAGTCATTAAGGATATACAGTAAGTAATGCGGATGACACAAAAGTAAGAAAAATTAACTCAGGAAAGGATATAGATACACTACAAAGTGACTTAATTAAACTGGAAAGGTGGGCAGAAAGGTGGAAAATGCAGTTCAACTTTTAAAAATGTAAAGTAATTCATTATGGGATAAAAAATGAACAAGCTTCTTATAGGCTAAATGGAGTTAATATAGGGAATTCTGCAGTGGAAAAGGTAGTGCACACTGCTCAAGTGCAGCAGCAAAAGCAAACAGGACACTGGCATGCCTTGAAAGGGGAATGGATTGAAGCCAATGTGATAGTGCCTCATTACAAGGCATTGGTGAGACCACACTTGGAATACTATGTTCGGTTCTGGGCACTGCACCTTAAAAAGGACATAAATTAATTGGAACAGGTACAGAGAAGGGCGACTAAGCTTTGGAAAGGTCTCAAATCACTAAAATACAGGCTGGATATGTTTTCACTGGAGAAATGGAGGTGATATGATTAGTATGTTAAAATACAGGAATGGGAATCATATGGAACTGGGAGAGGATTTGTTCATTAACAGGTCTATACTTAGGACAAGCGGGCATGTACTTAGGTTTGAGGAAAATAAATTCTTTACCAGTAGAGCAGTAACATTCTGGAACTCATTGCCGGTAGGGGTCTTTACCGCAACTACTGTTAATAAATTTAAATAAAAACTGGATAAATTCTTGCCCACTAAGAATCATATAGATGACTCATCAAGTCAGTGGTTACAAGACAAATAGAGTGAACTCGATGGATTAACGTATTTTTTCAACCTTAATTACTATGTAACAATACATCGTATGCAAAATGACCGCATACGATGTATCGTATTCGATCTAGCCGCCGGCATCTCCCAGCGGGGAGGTGCCGAGGTATCACATGCGAGGCTGCATGCTATACCTGTGCCTGCAGCTTCTCTATTACCCAGTATCCAGATAACAAGCCAGCATCTTGAGTCTGTTGTCCTCACTTTGCTCTTTGTACACTGAATGAGATTTCCAGCCTTCATCGCGCAGATTAGCAGGAGCACATTAGGAAATTGCAACTGCAAACTCATCACACAGCGTAACTCATGACTCTCTGCTGCTTCTAGCATGAGACCTGCACCGAGAACAGGGACTGTAATTCAATCACCGGTGGCTCAGCCGATGACAAAAAAGCTTAATAGGTTTATGAACAGCAAGTGAAGCACAAGATTGAATTACAAGCCATTCAGTCATGCAGTATATATTGTTATTTAATACGAAACAGGAGCAGAGATCAGAGCATCATTGGCCGCAGCTGGCAGCTGCTGAGCTTTGGCACAGGACATGGCATGGGGAGTTACAGCATCTGATGAGATGACTTACAGAGCTGGCAAATGCAAAGACGAGTCACTGGATAATTACAAGGGATATATGTAGTGTTTAGCTGAAGTGTAAGTAGATACCCACTTCTTCAGCAGATCGGAAAGGAGGATTGTTTGTATCTTTTTGTACAGTTAATTCCACTATAATTTGACAAAGCTGTGCAAATTCCTGGACTCAAAGGAGAAAAATGAAAGAATGTTTAACCCTTTGGTCTACATATAGGTAGAAACATTTGGCAATATGTTGTAATGCACAGGATGCATCAAAGGGGGATACAGAGTAGCCATGAGTGGGCTTGTATGGGGACCTGGGCTTCTCTGGGCCTGGACAGATGGTATAGCGGGATGCAGTTAAAATCCCGGCGGTCGGGATCCCGGCATTCAGAATCCCGATGCCGGAATCCCGACCGGCGAAATCCGGACACAGTCTCCCTCCGTGGGTGTCCACGGCACCCCTGGAGGGAGAATAAATTAGTGTGCCGAGCGTAGCGAGGCACCGGGCCCGCAAGGGGGGGGCGATCCACGTCCCCCCCTTGTCGGGATTTTGGCTGTCGGGATTCCGGCATCGGGATTCTGAACGCCGGGATCCCGACCACCTGGATTCAGTACTGAATCCGGTATAACTTACTGGGTCCTATGTGCTGTCATCTGATGCTCTGATGGCAATACTAGGTATATCCCCCCAGACTTTACCAGTGGTTCGCCTGCAGGCTGTTGGCCTGTTAATTCTGCTCATATGGCGTTATTCATTAACCAGCCAATCCAATATTCTGTAGTATACATAATCAGCGTCATAGTTGTTTCACTTCTTTTTCCATGAACTCAAGAACTTACACAGAAGTGTTTTCAATCCACCAATGTTTTTTTCCTTGGTGCAACATTCAGTACCCCTGGCCGCCATACACCATAATACTGTAGCATGAGATGCCCGGCATGACTAAGCCACTCCTAGAGGTGTGGAGTCTATTTCTTAAAATGTTGCATCTGCAGGTGCAACGAAACCCGTCTTACTAGAGATGCTGGGCTGTGAAAAGAACAAAGAGGGTAATTCCTGATAGCACAGCCACGGATTTGCAGCGGCTAGCCATCGGGTAGACACCACCCTGCCAGAGTGAAATCCCACCTTGCGAATTAATGTGCATGGCTGCAAATCTATTCGCAGCCGTGCGAATATGTACAAAACCTTTTCGTAAGCCCTTCACCATCGAAGGATTTCCACACTGGGCTTCAGTCATACCAGGCCCAGATTAGTCAGAGGCTTGTTGCTGATGTCACACCTTCCCCATAAACGCTCAGACACGCCTGCATTTTCCCCAGATGCTCCCAGCGTTTTTTTTTCTGGCACGCCTAGCGTTTTTCTTGGCACTCCTATGAAAACGGCCGGTTGCCACCCCCAGACGTGGAATTCCTGTCAATCATCTTTTTGTAACAGCCAACAATCAAAAAAAAACCTAGTAGGCGTTTATCATAGGGCAGCCTCACGCATGCGTACTATGAAACGTAAGTATGCACAGTCTATCGATAATTGTAATATGTGCGAATCGCGGGCGGGTCTGAATTACCCCAAAATTCTTAGATGAAGCACTTCACAAAGCAGATTAAGACCAATTCACATACAGTTGAACAAATGTTGCCACAAATCAATCAATGCAATCTTGCAAAGTAGTTGTATCCCTTCATCTTGGTTTATTTATGTGAATAAAATGCACATTTAAGTGAAAAATATCATATTGTTATAGTACACTGTATGATACATGATTGCAGTATTTGAATTCAATTTCCATGGAAATATTGCTGGTTCTTATCTGTAAAGCATTTCTCCCACTTGTACTTAAAAAAAGATTAAATCTTTGCTTCTCACACGCTCACTTCTAAAACAGTCCCAGAATTCCCGATCACCCCATACCTTCTGTGTCAGCTACTTTAATTGATCATTTAGGTGCATTGCATCAGAAAGGAATTTGATGCCCTAATCATGAAATCACAGCCAGTTCCTGATTGGATGAGTATGTGACCACTCAGTCAGAAGCTGGTTATCATCATTTTATTTAAACAATTTTGACTGTAGTTGCAAATGGGTGGATTATACTGTATATGCAGATTGCTTTGGTCAAGCATTTTGTACTGTAGATACTATAAAGTTGAATCATTTGGAAATAAAGTTTGATGTAATTGTCATGGATCATTGTACTAGTCCAGTGGTCGCCAACCCAACGCTCGCGAGCTACTGGTAGCGATCTGAGTTCTGAGGGGAGGAGAGCGCATTGCGCGCCTCTCCTTCCCCTCACTGTGTATCCCTGTAACTGACTGGGCTGTGAGCAATTCAGGAGCTGGCCCACGAGCTTTGATTGGCTGACAGCCCAGTCACAGGGAAGGGAAGCGGCGGAGGAGACGGAGGAGACAGCCAGCAGGCAAGCTCTGTACTCTTCCCCCCCCCCCCGGCAGCAGCAGGAGCAACCACAACAGTGAGTTCTGCTGCTGCTGGCACAGTGGGGGCATACCTAGAACAGCGGGGGCATACCTGGCACAGTGGGGGCTACAGTTTTGCTATTTGGCAATCCTAAAACTGTTGCAGGGCATGTTGGGATGTGAAGTTTAACAACAGCTGGAGGGCCGAAGGTTCCCCATCCCTGCTCTACTGGTTTATGAACAGCTGCTCCTGGAGTCCTTGCCAAATACAGGCAAGAGGGGGGGACCCGACTGCACACCATATTTTTACAATTAACATGGAGTATAATTGAAGTTCTTAGCACACATTTGCGCAAATATGTCGGCCCACATTACATAAATGTATCTAGGTCTTACCTGCAAATAGAGCCCATATTAACATGTAGTCAGCAATGTAGGAACCTGTGCTAATTAAAACACCTGAGGGCAGATGGGAGGGGTGCCAGTGCCAGAATGAAGGAGCCTTACCTCCTAAAGGCAATCCAATGAGATTATGATCTGCACTCACAGAGACTTAGCACATAAAACTCACAGTCAGCACAGTTTAAGTGTAGGAGATCGAAATAAAATACTAAGAGAACGTTAATAATCTTTTCAATTAGGAGCTGAGGATTTACCAATACCACTGTTACCAATAGTTTCCTTAGGAAGGCTGCTGTGGCTTGTGGACTATATTTATGGTTTAAGGTTATTTTATTTTTAACTACTCGGGTTTGGTTGTACAAATAGCATTGCTTGCACTTTATCCTTCTTTTGTTTTACTATAGCATATACCTGGCTATAGTAAGTTATGTGTCTTCCAAGTTTGATGTTAATTGCTCCAGGCATTCCAGAGTTATTCTGAAACATATACACATTTTTTTATATAATTAATTGTGGTTTTTAATTAATACAAAATTAACAGTAATTCATTTCGATTTGGAATTTTTTCAGTTGCCTCGGCCGTGTTTTAATACACTCTTATGTAAAATTTCATGATCGTTGCTTGTAAACTGTGTATAGAAAAACAGAAGTACAAATGTTTTTATATCATGTTTTTTCATTGAGGTTGTTTTTTCACGATTTCCTACTTGTCGGGTTAAAAATGGTTCCTCAGATGTTTATATGGATAGTCCTTATTGTGATATCACTCTTGTATGATTAGACCAGGTACAGGGTGCCTTTCAGCCCTTTTTGCATCAGTTACTAAATTACCTGTTTCTTCATACAGTCAGTCCTTTGATTAATTTATTTTAAAAATTTGTATGTATACCAAGAATAAAATATTCAGGAATCTAAAAACTATAAATTTTTAGACTTTAGTGTTTTCAAGTGCTGTCTTTATACAATCAGCAAATGTAAATTTAAGTTAAATTGGTAAATAAGCTGTTAAAAAGAACAACTATTTTCGTTCTATTCAAAAACATTAAAAATGTAAATTAAATTAATAGAAAAAATGACTTGCAAAATTAGCAGTTGGATATTAGAAAAAAAAAGTTTAATTGTATTTATTATGTTGATTTTTTTTCTACTTTTTTCTTTTTTTAAAGTAAATGAATGGAACATAGCTCTAGAATGCATGTGAAATGATGGGAAGTAAAGAGAACATTGGAGAATTGCCAAACTGGTGAGAAAAATTCCATCATGATTTATGAAGATGTATTACCAACGATGAGTGTGTTTTATTGAATTGTCATGCTGCGTTTAGAACTCCCACGTTAGACATAATAATGTATGCTTTGGGGAGGAAAATCAACAATTTGTTAATAAACACAAGAAAACAAAACTATAAATTATGTATTTCCTAGAAGTGCAGAAATTTGATTCAAATATTGCAATTAAAACGTAAGAAAGATATCCAAGAAAAAGTTATATACAGTGTGGTTATGGGCAAATATTTATTTTTCTATGTCGAACATAGGAGGATAAATATATTTCAGCAATATAAATTCAAATATTTTAGAAATGAAATACAAATATGAGAATGAAAAACATATCTAACTTTTATCTGTAGTATTGATATAGTAGAAAAAATATAACATATATAAAGATATAGTGGATTCACAGAGGATATAAGAGATATAGAGAGAGTGCATAAAAAAATCAGATGTCAGTTAGGTCGCAATGATTGTTGCGTCTCTTGATTCTGTATATGTACTATACAGTGTATATATCTATAATATTGGAATAATATTGTATTGTCAACCAACTTTATATTAATTAAACATTCATTTTTTAATAGAATCATCTCGTTCACCAGTTTATATTATTATTATTATTATTATTAGTAGTAGTAGTAGTAGTAGTAGTAGTAGTAGTAGTAGTAGTAATAGTAGTAGTAGTATAATTCTATAATTATTATTGATATTTGTCAGAACTATGTATATTTGTTAAAATTAGTTAACGATATCGTAAGTCGCTGTATACTTCTATTCACCCTTCCTAACCCATTATTAAAGTGACTTACCATCACTTATTACTTAAAAGTTAGCTGACACCCAAATGTTTTGGGAGCATCTTAAATAACTGCATGAATCGAGGGCACTGACTGTCCCTTAAAAGTGGTGCTGCATTCTAATATATATATATAAACAGGAAGGTGGGAATCCGGCTCTCCCTGTGTTTTCTTGTGCTGCGCTGGGTGCCCTCCTCAATGTAATGAACAAAAGTACTGTGGGTGGAAGTAGCACTCCAAGCGTTTTGCAATGAGCAATTTCTTCAGGTGATATGACCATCATTAAACGAGTGATGAAACATTGTCAATAGACATGTGTACAGAGTAATCCTTTATTGCAAGACGCTTGGAGTGCTACTTCGACCCACAGTACTTTTATATATACATATATATATATATATATATATATATATATATATATATATATATATATGCTTGGCTATTTTTGTGCAGGCTCCAGCAGGAACTGTGGCCCTTATTCTAGCTCACTCTTTCTGACAAAATATTTCTTAGATGGACAAAACCATGAGCACTGCAGGTGAGGCAGGTGTTACTTGTGCAGAGATAATTAGATTTGGGTGGGGTTTTACATCTGCCTCACCTGCAGTGCACATGGTTTTGTCCATCTAAGAAATATTTTGTCAGAAAGAGTGAGCTAGAATAAGGGCCACAGTTCCTGCTAGAGCCTGCACAAAAATAGCCCTGTATACATGTCTCAAATGGGTCCAGCACTCCTGCTGTGCTGTATCAGCTGCTCCGGTGCCCCCCGCAGAAAGGACAAATGCAGCAGTGGATAGGCAGTGGCACTCAGGAGACTTTGATCATGAAAAAACTGGATTTAATACAAAAGTGCTGACATCTCAATATGCCGACGTTTCGGGGTCAGACAAGCCCCGTTTTCACCTTGAAAACGGGGCTTGTCTGACCCCGAAACGTCGGCATTTTTAGATGTCAGCACTTTTGTATTAAATCCAGTTTTTTCACGATCAAAGTCTCTTGAGTGCCACTGCCTATCCACTGATATATATATATATATATATATATATATTATATACACTAAACATAAACATCGGCACTCACCTTTCCTAGTTTTGGGGTGCCCTATGGCTTGTGACAACATTGTTTAAACAGACATTGTAGGGGCTCTGCACACACTAAATTAACTGATAATGAATAGTGGAGATTTGGTTCATGAATTGATCAATGCATTTAAGCCTGCAGCCCCCTTCACGGGACCCCACTTTTCTGCAGGTCCTAGCACTATCGCTCAATATGGCTACAATACACATAGCTATCACATGTTTGATTCCAGGCATGCTATCTGGTCTAAAGCTCACAGCAGACCGTGCTTTTATAGGTGAGCAGTTACCAACACACCTGTCGCTAATCATCTAGGGAACTGGTTAACATAAGCTATGGTAAAACAGGATGCATGAGAGAATGTGACCACATTGTAATCTAATAAACAATATATACACTAAACATCGGCACTCACCTTTCCTAGTTTTGGGGTGCCCTATGGCTTGTGACCATATTGTTTAAACAGACATTGTAGGGGCTCTGCACACACTAAATTAACTGATAATAAATAGTGGAGATAAAAGCACTGTCTGCTGTGAGCTTTAGACCAGATAGCATGCCTGGAATCAAACATGTGATAGCTATGTGTATTGTAGCCATATTGAGCGATAGTGCTAGGACCTGCAGAAAAGTGGGGTCCCTTAAAGGGGCTGCAGGCTTAAATGCATTGATCAATTCATGAACCAAATCTCCACTATTTATTATCAGTTAATTTAGTGTGTGCAGATCCCCTACAATGGCGTGTATTCAGTGTTGGTCGTTAGGTCCATTCTGTCTAAAACATCATTTTTTCCGCCTGAAAAAAAAGTCTAGATGAATTGTAGTATTCACTATCATTTTTTCTAGACAGTCTAAACCATTTCGCCTGTCAACTCATTTCGTTTGCCTCGCCTGTCTAAATGAGTCATTTAGACGTTTTGGGGGAAATTTACCAATATGAAAAACCTAGTTTTTCGTATTGGTATTTTCCCTACGACTGCATACGACTGTTTAAGTCGTATGCAAAGTCGTGTTCCGGAGGATCAGTTACAAAGCAGTCATATACGACTGCTTTGTAACCCTCCGATGGTGTAATGATTCGTATTAGCGGCCGTATATACGGCCGCTAATACGAATTATTTCTAGCAGTCTGCACGGATCAGTCAGATCCGTGCAGGTTGCAAGGTGTAAAAAAAAAATAGAAAAACGAAATCCATTTGGGAAGCTGTGGAAGGAAACCATACTCACCTGTCCCAGCGCGACGTAGTCCAGGTAAGGGTCTTTGCAAAAAAACAAACCGACACCCCGAAACCAGACCGGACTGACGGAGACGCACGGTGTTTACATCGTGCGGCTCCGCCTCCCGAATGCCGCTATTGGCCGCCTTGCGGCCTAGCGGCTCCTGATTGGCCGCTAGGCCGCAAGGCGGCCAATAGCGGCATTCGGGAGGCGGAGCCGCACGATGTAAACAAACACACGTGTGTCTCCGTCAGTCCGGTCTGGTTTCGGGGTGTCGGTTTTTTTTTTGCAAAGACCCTTACCTGGACTACGTCGCGCTGGGACAGGTGAGTATGGTTTCCTTCCACAGCTTCCCAAATGGATTTCGTCGGATCCGGACGGCGACAGCGACGGTCGACATGGAGGAAGAAGACGACACAGGACCAGAAGACGCCGACACAGGACCAGGGCGACCTATGGGAAGAAGATAGGTAAGTTTTAGTATGTGTGGGCTTTGTGTGTAATAAAGTTTTATTTTAAAAGTGTGTCAGTGTGTTTTGTGCACTATTTTTTTAACTGTAGAACTACAAGTGCCAGCGGGCCCTTTAATGCCCAGCAGGCTGGGACTTGTGGTTCTCCAAGTCCCAGCTTGCTGGGGAGGCTTGCTGGCACTTGTAGTGCCACAGTAAAAAACAATAGGTTCATCTTTTTTTTACAACATTTATCAGCTCGATGCCCACCGCCCAGGGGCATCGAGGACAGCACCAGGCTTCAGCCTGGTCAGGTAAGTCCTGGAGGGGGGGACCCCTTCATTGGGGGGGTCCCCACTCCCCCAGGGCCCCTGGCCAGGCTGACTGGTCGGTAGGGAGAATGTTTTGGCCGCGGGACCTTATATTATAAGTGTCCCCCGGCTGTGACATTACCCTGCCGGCTGGTTGTGCCTGGGGCTGGTTCTTAAAATACGGGGGACCCCTACTCATTTTGTCCCCCGTATTTTGGGAACCAGCCCCGGACCTGGAGCCTGGGGCTGGTTGTTAAAAATCGGGGAACCCCTATTTGTCGGGTTCCCTGATTTTTAATTACCGGCCCCGGCTCCTTCAGCCTGGTGCTGGTTTCGGCTGTGGGGGGGACCCCACGCCGTTTTTTTTTTTTATTTATTTATTTTTCTATTTTTTTACACTGTAGCCTGCACGGATCTGACTGATCCGTGCAGGCTAAAACGCAAATAGAACAGGAAAATGGTGTTCTATTTTCCTGTCGTATTTGCGTGGGTGTTTCACACCACTAAGCAGCCGTATTGTCAGTACGGCTGCTTAGTAAATCAGAAACCACCATTCTTTTGAATGGTGATTTCTGTCGTATCCTATCGATGGTGTAGGGCATTCGTATTTGTAACTACAAATACGAATGTTCCATCTTTAGGACTACGAATTGTTGTATTTTTGGGATTGTAAATCCCGAAAATACAAATTCGTAAAAAAAAGGTGTATTTCTCCCTACGAATACACCTTTTTTCTACGAATCCATTTTGGTAAATGTCCCCCTTTGTTTCACTTTGTCTAAACTCAGCCATGTTAATCTGACTTAGCCTATTCAGCGTGTCATTGTCTAAATGGATTCTACAGCTTTCAGGCAGGCTTTAGACAAAGTGAACTAGACAATTTCTTCTGTCGGGACTGCTCTACAAAACATAAAATATTATTTTATTTATGTAGTTTTTTACATGAATCAATGTCATTTATTTTTATTTTTTTTATAAATATATTTTGTATAATTATTATTGCTCATATGAATATATTTAGATTTTTTTTTAATATTTTTTTTTACTCTACCCATGTTGCATTGTCTTTCCCAGCATGCAGTGTTGTACCCATGTGATAATTTTTACCCATGACTCTGTTATCCCTCACTCCCATTTTGAGACTGTCGACCTTTTTCCATGTTGACCTAATAACCATGTCAACCTTCCCCCATGTTGACCGTCAACTTTCCACCATGTCGACCTAACTCCATGTCGATAAATTCCCACCATGACGAAAATTCCCCACCATGTCAATCTAATAACCATGCCGACCGTCAGACTTCCCCCATGTTGACCGTCAACCTTCCACCATGTCGACCTAACCCCATGTCAATAATTCCCCACCATGTCGACCTAACCACATCTTGACATTCCCTCCTGTCGACCGAATCCCCATGTTGACCTTCCCCACCATGTCAACCTAAACGCATGTTGACATTCACTCCTGTCGACCGAATCCCCATGTCGACCTTACCCACCATGTCGACCTAACCACATGTTGACATTCCCTCCTGTCGACTGAATCCACATGTCGGCCTTCCCCACCATGTCGACCTAACCCCATGTTGACCGTCCCCACCATGTCGACCTAACCCCATGTTGACCGTCCCCACCATGTCGACCTTCACCTAGGTCAACCTAATCACATGTTGACATTCCCCCTCATGTCGACCTAATCTCCTATGTCGACCTAATCACATGTTGACATTCCCCCTCATGTCGACCTAATCCCCATGTCGAAATTCTGTGGGGCAGGGGGGTGCAGGTGGTCAGGAGGAGGGTCAAGGGCAGCAAGGGGGTGGGGTGGGGGTGAAGGAGGACAGCAAATGGGGGGGGTGTGCAGGTGGCCAGGAGGGGGGTGAAGAGCAGCAGGGGGGGAGGGAGAGGAGGGCAGCAAAGGGTGCAGGCAGCCAGGAGGGGGTGCAGGTGGCCAGGAGTGGGGGAGGCAGAGGACATAGATACACCGGGGGAGGAAGGGGGCATACATGGGGGTTTATGGCCGGGCAGCAGGCATGCACTTTCCCCATGGCTGCTGGGGGAAGCGCTACATGCCGATATCGGCGGGCGCTAGCTGTATCACTGGGCAGCCGGTGATTGATGGCCGGGCAGCGGGCGGGCGGACGGCTGCGGCACTAAATGCAGGCTGGAGGACGGGGGACACAGCCATGACGGCCGGGCAGCGGGCGGGCGGACGGCTGCGGCACTACATGCAGGCTGGAGGACGGGGGACACAGCCATGACGGCCGGGCAGCGGGCGGGCGGACGTCTGCGGCACTACATGCAGGCTGGAGGATGGGGGACACAGCCATGACGGCCGGGCAGCGGGCGGGCGGACGGCTGCAGCACTACATGGCTGGAGGACGGGGGACACAGCCGGCAGTGATTGATGGGTGGGCGGGCGGACAGCTGCGGCAGGACACAGCCATGGCCGGGGAGCTGGCGGAGGGACAGGCAGAGGGACAGTATTACTTGCTGCATGGCAGCTGGACAGGGATAGGTGAGTACCCAGCAGGGAGGGTGGGACGGGGAACTCAGCCACTGGGCCAGGCATGTTGTCTGGTGTATTCAGGGTGAATACAGACCGGGTGTCCAGAGAACTCCCCTGCAGGCGAATTGGACATGCCCCCTTTCGCCTGATAGGTGTTTTAACGCCAGGAGGCGTTCCGCCCTGTATTCACCCTGAATACACTAGTTGGTGAAAGAGTGAAACAGAATCCGCCTGTCTAGCTGATGTAAAAGCTAGAACAGGCGGATCTGCATGTCCTAACGACGGACCCTGAATATGCCCCAATGTCTATATATATATATATATATATATATATATATATATATATATATATACAGTATATATATATATATTTTTTTTTTACTTTGGGGGGGGGGGGGGGCAATCAAACAAATCCATCTAAAATACAGTACAACACTCTGCTTAACTACAATATTGTACTTGCCCAGGTTCTAGCCCTGTTTTTTTTTTTTTTCAATAGTAAGCCAGAACACTCTCTCTCTCTCTCCGGAACTCCACATTTAGTAACCCTAACGTAACATTTGATAGGTGTCTACGGTGCTTTGAGCATAGCTCGTCTTCAGGACATTATATAATTTAGATTTATATGTTATATATTTATTAGTATATAAGACATACAAATATCAAACAAAAATTATTACATTACTTTTTGACACTGTCCTGCATGTAGAGGATTCCAGATGAGTCTATATGACTGCAAAAGTTCATGACAAGGTCAATCTCGAAATAAGTATATTGGTTCAAAATGTAGATGCATTTATACAGGTGCAACTATAATTCAAATGAACATGATACTTACAGTTCAAAGCCCTGGAGAGGGAGGATTAAGGAAAATAAAGATTCTTCCTGCAATCTATCTGGATCATAACAGCGAAATGTTTAAATACTAAAGCCCAATTCCACCGCCTGATATATATAAATGCATTTTCATATGGTGACTTAATACACTCAAGGAAAAATAAAATTGTCATGCCCTGGCCAGAATTATTATTTAAGGATTTTATACAATTAAAAAAAAAAAATTGAAACATATTTTTATATCATTTATGAGAAAGTTCTCAAAATAAATATTAAAACAGATGAATAATAGATTAATTAAAATAATTGTTTCAATATTAATGATTTTCCCATTGGGCTTACAGAGGTTGATACAGTAGGTTAAGAATTACATTTTTTATTGCAAATAGATAAAAACCTTGTGTGTCTCCCAATATCTCCAATCATCTCAGAACGATGAGAGATAATATCAATAATATACAGGGTACTGAAATGTGTGTGTGTGGGCCCTAAGCACCTACAGATGGAGCGCCTCTCACTATTGCTCCGGGATAGCCAGAATCTGTCCGCTGGCGATCGCCGGCAGAGAGGTGCTCCATCTGACTGAGAGGCGGGTGCGGCAAGGCGGCGGGGACCTGGGGCGACCGTCGGTGAGGCGGCGGGGACCCGGGGGAGAGCCCCGTTGTAAGGGGACGCGCGTGCATCTCGTCCCCTTATGGCAGCTGGCGGGGGATGGCAGATGGCGAATCTTCCGCCATCCCCTGCAAAGATGGGACACGCTACATCTGTAGATCCCACATTATCTCATTGAGCTGTAGAGGATGCAGATATGCATAGTATTTCCCATTAATTTGGGAACCAGGAACCTTATAACAACCAAGATCGCAGAATGCCTTCTTGAATGTCCAGATACAAGGGGGTAAATTTACTAAGATTGTATGGGTATGAATGCACCCATTCGCACACATTTGATCTAAAATACGTCCAGGACCCTTTGCCCAACTAGTTTACTAACAGCCGAACTTGGACAATTTGCCATTTTTACGAGCATCAACTTCAGCCGAATTTGGGTGTACGAAAGAGTACAACATCGATAGAACTCGACCGTATATGGCCATGAGTTCTATAGTGGTCATCTAATTTATTAACTCACAGATGGCTCTCCCCAGCTACTCATAGAATACTGGAACTCCTCTCAGCCAATCAGGGCTGACCTCCAGGGGAGTTCCTCACCTGAGTGGAGGTAGCCATCTCCATGGGGATTAATACATCCAATCAGGGCTGAGCTCAGCCCTGCTTTGTTGAGGGGATACACAGTGACTAACGTCACTGGGATTCCCTCTCAGCAGCGGGGGAGAGCCGCCTGTGGGTATACACACAGCGGCTTCTCCAGTTCAGGGTTTGTAGTTTCTTTTAACGATTGTAACCCTAATGTTGAAGAGTGGGGGAGTGTGTGGGAAGGTGAGTATGTATGCATGTGTGTATGTGTGTGTGTGTGTGTGTGTGTGTGTGTGTGTGTGTGTATGTGTGCATGTATGATAATAAAGCTCTAGTTTTCTGGGGGTAAGTGGGTTTTTATTGTAACATTTGTTATGCAGTGGGACTACAAGTCCCAGTGGGGCCCTTTAATGCCCCAAATGGGACTTGTGGTTCTTCAAGTCCCTGCATGCAGGGGAGGCTTGCTGGGACTTGTTCCACAGCACAACCCAATAGAACATTTTATTTCTATTTTTAACCACAAAATAATCAGCCGGGCATCCACCACCGTGGGGCACCGGGGACAGCCCCGGGCTTCAGCCCTTTAAGCCTGGTGGGTTCCCTTTATTGGGGTGACCCCCCCACTCCCCCAAATACCCCGTCCAGGCCTGACGAGCAAGGGTGCTCATGTTTCTGCCCAGGGATCTTGTGTTCCCTGGCTGTGTCATGACACTGGCGCATGTTAGAGCCTCGTTCTGGTTCCAAAATATGACCACTATTCTTTTTGTCCCCTGTATATTTTTGGAACTAGGACTGGTCCAAGAGCTCGTGCTGGTTTCTTAAATACCAGGAGACCACATCACTTTTTTCCTCCATATTTGGGAAACCTGGACCGGCTCAACCTGGGAATGGGTATGCCTGGGTGGGGGGAGCCATTTACATTTTTTTTATATTTTTACACTTTTTGTCAGGACCATGCACAGATCTCACTGATCTGTGCATGGTCCTACCAAACTCACCAGCCTGAACCTGATCTATTTTTTTTGTAAATTTTTGGTTTAAGGTGCAATGTAAAAAATAGCACCCAATTAAACTTTCTGATTTTTATAGCAAATTAAACTCAGCCCTCTTCTATTTCTATTTCACATGTCATGTTGCTATGACGGTGGTACGCGCCCTCCAACCTTTTCATAACCCCACTATCCACGTCGGCGTGGAGTCGATTTTATATAGTGTGGCGAGCGCAGCGAGCCACCGAGCCCGAAGCGTGGCAAGCGCAGCAAGCCCCGCGAGGGGACGCATAATACCTGTGAAGTAATACGGGGCTCGGTGGCTCGCTGCGCTCGCCACACTGTATAAAATCAATTCCACACCGACGTGGATAGTGGGGGTATGAAAAGGTCGGAGGACGCGTACCGCCGCCCCGCGCGGGCTCGCTGCGCTCGCCACGCTTCGGGTTCACCTTGATCGTGGCGTGGGGGGCATACAAAGAAAAATGGGGTCTGGGGGGCATTTAACATTGGGGCCAATGTAAAATCGGGTCTCAGGGACCATTTAACATTGGTTCCAATGTAAAAAATCGGGTCGGTCGGGTCGATCGCATTGCATGCGATGCGATTGGCCCGATTTTTGCAACCTGATTGCATACAATTAAAATTGGTGGCGCCGTGCTAGGAAACAAGTACCGAAGGTTCTATATAAATAAGAAGTAGATGCTGATTGGTTTCCCATAGCAACATCCCATTTGAAGTAAAACTCCCATCTTAGTAAATTTCATGTACAGTATCACCAACTGTCAACATCCACCGCTGGCCTGGAAAACATGATCTGAAGGTGCCAATGGTTGACAATGGGAAGGTCTACATGGGTTCCTGAATGCCGTCATGAGTTCCTGAATGTCGACATGGACACAGTCTAAGTGTACCACGCCCCCTTGCATGGCTCATTGCACTCGGCACACAGTACTTGTGTATTATCACGGCGCCCAAGTTTCTTACGTACGGCACCGTAGGAAAATCGCATCGGCCATTTTAAGAGCATGCGATGCGATGCGATTCGATTTTCCTATGTAATTCATTCACCCCGGGGGATCGCATCGCATCGCACTCACCACATATATAGGGTGTACGATGCCATTACATTACCTATACAATTATATAATTGTATGACATACAATGAGGTTTTAGGCACCCCCCCCCCCACACTATCCACGCCACCCTGAAGCGTGGCGAGTGGCAGCGGAACGCGTCCTTCAACCTTTTCATACCCCTACTATCCACGTCGGCGTGGAGTCGATTTTATATAGTGTGGCGAGCGGATAGAGCCACCGAGCCTGAAGCGTGTATTCCGCATCCCCAGGTGTGTATTCCGCATCCGCTCGCCACGCTTCGGGCTCGCAACACTATGTAAAATAAACTCCACGCCGACGTGAATAGTAGGGGTATGAAAAGGTCGTAGGACGTGTTCCGACGCCACGCTTCAGGGTGGCATGGATAATGGGGGGATGCCTAAAACTTCATTGTATGCCATTATTGTATACCTAATGGCATTGTACACCCTATAAAATATATAAGAGAGCACTGAATACATTACATAGGAAATTCGGATCGCATCGCACAGCCCTTAAAATGGCCCGTGCGATGCAATGCGATTTCCCTATGCAGAATAGCCCACTAAGCAAATAGCTTAGTGGGCGCCGTGATAATACACAAGTACCCAGCATGCTTATATTCTTCCACCATGCTGTAGGGGATGGTAGGGTATGAAATACCGTCTGTCGGCACAAGTCGGCTAAAACAGTGAATAACTCCTGTTATTACTTCTAATGCTTGTGTCTGGTCAAAGTGCTATAAATAATTTTTTTAACCAGTTTGTTTTTGTGGAAATTTCACAATGCCTCATTAACCAACTTCTGTTATCGTCGACTCGCACCCAATTGGAGCCAACGACCGCAGCTATTTATATATAAAACACATTCATCTGAAAATAAAATAACAATGAACAACATCACGAATACCTTGGCAAGATATCAGCAAATTATTTATATTTATTCCATTACCTTAGAGGAGCAGGAATCCACTCATTGTTCTATTCATATTAGCCGTAAAAACTCCAGAGCCTCATTTGGAACAAATTAAAACATTGTTTGCATTTTTCTAATAATCTCCGTCTCTGATCGCAATACAAATATTCTAGTAATTAGTCACAGATCACATCAAGAACAACTTCAGATCTGTTCAACTTCCAATAATAAATCAGACACACTTGACAGTGAGGCTGGAAAACAAAGCAGTCGATGGTATTTGGTGGTGAAAGCTGTACCCGTGTGCTTTGTTACTGTGCGTAATAATAATGAGCACTCACCAGAGCATTACAGACGTAGCTGGAGATGCTTCTGGAACTAAAATAACAGATCAGTGTAACGGATACTTTGATTTAACGTTATTTCATTAATGGTAAACGTTTAAATAAACCCACGTTAAAGAGTCACAATACAATTTGTACATGATGTTTAGTAAACAATAAAAAAAAAACTGCACAATGAACCTTCACAGTCAGTTGCGTGCTGAGACATAGGACACGATTCAGGACTGATCGCTGGGCTGCGAGTCTTTGCAGCCCAGTGATCAGGTAAGCACCACCCCGCAAGATTCTCCTCACGCCCCTGTGCGCGGCTAGGAATGCATCGCAGAATCAGTGAAATCCACTCATCACGTGCCACACACACAATGGGGGTGGGAGTTCTATTGGTATGTTGCTATGGGAAACCAAACCGATTCAATCTATTATCTTTTAGATGGTTCAAAATAAATAATAAGTTGCATCTCATCTTCAATAGAACCCCTAGGAATTGGAGGTACTTGTGTAGTTTCACGGCGCCAGCATGGGCGCGCGCTACTTCCGGGTTCTGCGCTCGGCAAACTTTCTAAAATAAACTAAATAAATTCCATGCCAACGTGGATAATTCATATCCCCACTATCCACATTGGCATGGAGTTTATTTTAGCGAGCCACCGAGCCCGTAGCGTGGGTGAGCGCAACGAGCCCCGCAATGGGACTCAGACGCACGGCCATGCTGGAGCCGTGAAACTACACAAGTAACGAATTGGAATTACGCACACACAGCAGACCTTGGCACGAGAAGGAGCTGTGGTTACTCAAATTGGTGCACAGATTCAAACTGAGTCACACGCAGATGTACAAATGTCGCACATTCAATTGATCAGCGTCCTCTAGAAATGTAACTTTGTTGCTCCGTCCTTTTATATGTCCAAATACGATGCACAATCTGAGCAAGAAAGACACTTGACACAGCAGAGTTGCCCCCAGACCTGGCATGAGGAAAAGGGCTTTTTGGAGCAACTGAAGTCACTGTAAGTACACATTTGCTTACACTGTTCACACAATATTTGGCTAAGACAAAGGGCCCAACTCAGAACTGATCACTGGGCTGCAAATCTTCGCAGCCCATCGATCAGTTAGATGCCGTTCCGCCAGAGTGAAATTCTGCCTCTGTGCACGGCAGTCTAGCGAATAGGGGGAAATCCATTCGCAATCACTCACCATCTAATGGATTCCCCCCACTTCCTGCATATGGCCAAATACTTACTCAGAACTGTGTTCAAGAATGGAATATCCGGGCCGGAGCTGATGACACCGGTCCTCCCTTCCAACCCCACCTCTGTTTTTCCCGACACTCCCTGTAAAAGTCTGGGTGCCACCCCCAACCACCAGCCGGCTGTCAATCATCTTGCATACGTCCAGTGATGAAAAGACGCCTGTGGCTTTCATCACAGGATGGCCTTGCATATCTGCACTATGAAGCGTACGCATGCATTTGTTTGATACATATACCAGTATACAGTATACCTTCCGTGGTACCCGTGTAACATACATCTGAAAGGACGTACCACCATGAAATTGAGCTTTTTAGAACACTGCAGAAATATTATAAACATAGTTGTAAATCACATAACCTCACATGCTGCTAATCCTGTTTCCTTTACACAGGGGTTTAACACTTTAGGCCACCACTAGAAGCTGAAGATCAGATATACCTGTTTAAAGGCTGAGAGCAATATTTCCAATACAAAATGATTTGCACTTAATGGGCTTAGGACCCCATATTTGAACAGAAGGGAACACTAATGTGGCACAGTACAAATAAGGGGAACTGTAATGTGGCCTAATATAAACTGGGGACATGGTACAGTATGTCATATGTAAATAGGGGATATTGTCAATGCCTGATTAAGGTCCTGGAGTGCAAATATATGACTGGCCCATTGTGTTTCTCTGCAGGGGGTGTCACCTGCAACCCAGGGGGGTGGGACCACTGATGGGGAAAGGGGGAGGGGGTAACCGGTGTAATATTGTTCATACAGTGATTTTTATTTTGATAGCGCCTTACATGTGATTAATTTGTGTTACAAATAAGATGTAAACACAGAATTCTAAATGATCAATAGATCGACAGATATAGATATAGTCAGCCAGGTAGTCATTGAGAAAGATGGACTGTGCCTTTCTGTGCACTACCACTGTGTGCATATGTATGTATGTATGTGTGTGTGTGTATGTAGTATGTATGTATGTAGTATGTATGTATATGTGTGTGTATATATATATATATATATATATATATATATATATATACACACACACAACATCTGAGTGTACATGATCGGATTTTTAATATATTTCTATCTATTTAATATTTCTTATTTCAAGCAAAGAGGGTTTCATTTTCAATTAACAATTAATCTGGTTTCATACAGACACAGGCAAGATGTCTCCCCCTAGCAAACATTGTTCTCTGTATTAATAAAAAAAGAAACAAACAAAACAAAAATCAACATCGTGACCAGTCTAAATTAAACCATCATCTCCAAGGGTATTCCAGTGCACCCTACGCTTCATAATTGATTCAATTCCAACTCTTTCATTTGCGATCAAGGTTGCACAGTGGCCATTAAGCGTACGTATTCTGATGACCGTTCAACCAAGACAATAATGCGAGATTGTTATTTATATCAGAAACCATTTCAAGAACGATGAAAGAATTTCACCCATAATGGGAGTCACACTCTACCGAGTATTAGGGGCGACGCATAATAAATTTCTCCGACTAATGCGTGATCCCCAATTCCATTAAAATTCCACAAATGCGTGTCTTTGTTGTATTCACTAAACGATGACCTGAAAAATTCAGTTTAAGGTTAATAAAGTCAATCCTGCCTAGGAGTAAGCATGTATGCTGGATTTTTGGAACTATTGCAGGTGCTTTCTAAAGGCAAATACATGTTTTAGGCCCCAGTAAACACTTGTACAGTCAATAAAAATGCTGTTATATATGTGAAACAAAGTGATAAAAGGCTGTGCAGATGAGAAAAATTATGATTTGTTCCTTTTTTTAAGTGTGTAGCATTTAAGAATACAATTGCAAAGTATCTTAGTCCATTACATTAACAAACTTTATACATCAAAAACACTAGCCCTAAATTCTGTTCCAAATGTATACCAGTATCGTACAAATAAAAGAAAATTCACCAAGCAACGGGCACAAAGACAACTGCCTCAAATATCTACGAGGAACATAAGATATGTGTAGGCTCTTTTTTACCCAACGGTGGTACTTCTGAAAGTTCCACCATGAGCTTAGCACTAACTGGTTTCCTCACCAGTATATAAAGGTTTGAAACGTTTTCATAACATGGTAGAATTTTAGGGAACATATAGACTTTTAGACAAACCCCCTTTAAACAAAGATCCCACACATGTCATTCTCATTTCCTGAAGCTAAGGGCTTAATAGCTCGATAGCTCATCATAAGTGCTTGAACAATTGATTCCATCATCCTAGCCCTGACTTGTGTGTTGGCTTCAGCTGAAGAGGTAGATGAACTCTACATGCTGTGGATGCCCAATGTAGAAGTCATTGTCCAACATGGGCAACCTCTTTTAAAGGCAAAGGGAAAGAGAACAATATAAAAGTACTTCTGACATATTTGGAATAAATCGGAATATACTGATAGAGAATCTTAGGGGGGGTATTCAATCCCACCAGTAACAGTCCGAATTGTCGAGCATTAGTTTTTCTCGTTTTGCTTGACATGAAAATTTAGCTCGACAAGTCGAGTTCTCCCCTTTGTTGATGGTGACGTCTGACCCCAAGAAGTCCAAAGAGGAAAGTGGCAATTGTGTCAGATATCGGCTCCATTTTTGTAGTCAATTATATGAAAGTAGATATCCTGTTAAAAACTCACATTCTCCTATAAAAACCATTTAGAAATCATAAGACGGCACAATGCTGGTATCTCCCTGAAGCCTCAGTACAGGAGTGAGAGCTCTGAGCTAAACAGAGTGCATTGTGGGATAAGTAAACAAAAGAATGGCAACAACACACATTGAATTCTGGGTAATTCTACCGCAGCATGGATACAAGGGATCTAAACATAGGTGTTTAGTCAAACCAGAAGTAGACACAAATAGACATGTATACAGAAGACTTTCAATGGGCAAAATCCAGCGCAATGAACATGAAAGGTGAGCAGAAAAAAGTGAATAATTCTTATATGGCAAATGGAATCATTTCAACAAATGCATAATAATACAAGCTGAAAACTGATGCTGACAATGGAATAATGTAATAAAGCATACCATATAAACATGCAGCAAAAAGAAAATGAAACAAAAAGAGGAATACAGGTATTTAGCAAAATATCACAAAGACAGAAGTCAAGATAAGCATTACAAACATTAGGGAATCCTGCATATACACATAACACAATTTTTGGACATGCAACAAGAGAAACTCCCTTGTCACAACAGAAAGTATTGTCAAGTTAAATTTGAGGGAAGAGTGATTTCAAACAGTCGAGGTCAGGTGTACTCTTTGACATTGAATAGGATACAGGATTTATCTCGACAGATTTTACCCAAAATAACTCGACAAGTCGAGAAATGTTCAACTCGACAGTCAAGGAAACCGAAAACTAAATCAGGCAAGCTCTGCTCGACAAGTCGAGAAAACTAGACAATGAATAGGCGACCTCATAAAAAAACCAACCTCTCGTCGAGAAAACAACAAAGCTCGGCAAAAATAACAAGCTCAACAGACATTGAATACCCCCCTGTTTCAGAGGTATCCAATTGCATGTGCTAATTTTTTGACCGAAGAAAAATACTGTTTTTTTGACCAATAGTCATTATTGGGCTTTACAATTCTAGGCAACTGTTTTATTGGCAGAGAAACTACACATTTTCAGCCAATAACATATGGGATCTGGGATGACTATCCAGACCCATGTGTTATCAGGGCTTAGGCAATCTCCAATAAGTACCATTATATCAGGCGCAAATTGGATAGCCCGACATATCCATTACCTGCTGTAAAGTACTACAGATAATTAGGTAACCCCTTCACTTAAAGTGCCTTACATGTTCCCTAACAACACAAAATACAAAATAAGCGGTACAAAGGAAATTAGGAAAAAAGCTTGGTTGAACAGGAAAGTCTTGAGTCTGTTTTAGAATTATTCTAGACTGGAGGCCTGTCGAACTATGCAGGAAAGTGCGTTCCACAGAATTGGACCCATAAAGCTGAAAGCTTGACCCTCTACTGAATTCAGGGGGATTCCAGATTAGGCTTTCCTTACCTCTGTACTTAAGGCAACCTTACATTCCAGGTTTTAGTGATATGCAAATAACACCTCAGTTATTTGAATTTAACCATCTGTGCTGATGTCTGGATATCCGTAAAACCTGCACTGTTATGGTGCCTTGAGGACTAAGGTTGGGAATACCTCTTCTACAGTAGGTGCTGTGGATAGTTCTTGCCACTACAGATGGTACTTTTATTTTTTATTTTTTGCTAAAAACCTACTAGCTACATCTGTAACTGCTACTACTGGGGAAGTAACATATAACTGGCACTATATGTGCAAGGACATGATTGCTTGCCATTCAAATCCATGAAACTTTGTTTCATGTTTTAAAACCTTGTTTCATGCACAAATAAAATACATTTGTGTGTTTTTCATGTTTGTGATGTGTTTATAAAATATATATGTGCAAGATACCTCAAGAAACCTCATTCAAATATAAAAATATTCCAAAATACGGAATAATCCGTTATCCAAAATTCTTTTGGTCCCGAGGCATTTTGGATAATGGATACTCAACCTGTATTAACTGTTGTTAAATCATTATTGGCTGATTATGACAAATCCGTGCATGAAGTGAACAACTAATGTACTGTATTAATTATTACTGTATGGTATGAAGTAAATTATATCATCTTATGGTGTGAATTCCCTCAAAGCTGGTGGCCTTTGTGCTCTAATTATCCCAAAAGAATATGTAATATATTGTATAATAGTGTCCTAGAAATTCTATATAGCAATACACAAGCCCTAGCCACCATCTGCGTTTATGGAAATCTAATATAATTGTGTAAACTAAGTATAATAAGTACTGAAATTGTCATAGTGAAAAACCCAAGGTAAAGTAGGCATTCTTTGTGAGCTGTGTACTTAAGTAGAACCTAAACCGCTGTCGCTGAATGGTTGTTCAGCAACACTAAGAGCGAACACATTGAAACACTTATGCGTCTTAAGCAGGGCTTAAAGTGGTCCTTTGGAGGTGGTGGAACTCATTTCACTTCCCACCAAACCCCCTTCCCTCTCCCCATTAGTCAGAGCCCGGGCTAGTACCAGCCTTTCGGCACCCCCTTCAAACTACAAAATTTGTATCCTACCACCCACACTTTATAATGGAGGAGCTATCTCACAAGGAAGGGACATGGTCACACAGTAGTACCTACTGATAAAATGCATTTCGATTGTATTGTAATAGTGCATATTGTTGCATCAGTTGTAAAATCATTTCTCCTAAAAAAACAGCGAGAACTTTCTATTCCTGTCAGAAGTCATATGGCGATCCAAAGATATCCCAGTATACATTACTACGACAGTGAGAATATTACCTCAGCGAACTGAAAACCTACAAAAGACTTGTCAATCATCTATATATGTCTATGTATTTTTAAATGGTTAGTTAGCATGTTCCCTTATACGTGTATTCCCTATTTATGAATGTCGCCCAAGTCAGCGGTTTAAACGATATAAAACTGTTACGAGAATAAGCCCTGACCACCATTCTTTCCCACAACATCTTGTGGTTTGATGGTCGGGTGTTTGTATCCTGAGAAATAAACACGTCACAGACTTTGCAAAGGAATCCTGTTTAATCTCGATTCTTCACTACTATTCAAATTACCCCACACAGTTGCACAATCATATTCACATTTCACAGCCTATAGTGCCCCTGATTCTTATTACACCACACAGCAGGGCCCCTTATTCGTGTTATGGCACACTATTCAAGTTACACTTATTCACAGTAGTACTATGGGCTATGGTGGAGGTGGAAATGAGTTCCCCCTACCACTGGAGGTGGTGGAGCTGCATTCCACCCCATTCTCCCTCAATTTAACCCCTGGTCTTAAGGAGCCTGCTGACGGGGAGATGAGCGTTCTAAGCGATGCTAGAGCGCTGAGATCGCTCAGCACACATTGCTGCACAGTGCAGCTGAACAATCTGTCAGGGCCTGTGTTCTCCATGAGCGATTATAATCGTGGCGATTGTAGATTTATACAGCATGATGGGTATTCATTGCCGGGGCGTTAACAACGCATGGGGCCGCCCATCACTATCACTATGCCCCTACACACGGAGTGATGTAGAAGCATTTTCTAAGCAATCTAGTGAGATTGCTAAGAAGATGCCCCTAAATCGATACACGTGTAAGACTCAACTAAAGTTTTTTTTGTTTAAGAGATATGTGGTGCACCATAAAAAGGACATTCTTCCCCTCTTTAGTGTTTTGATTCAATTGTTATCCAATGGTAGCCCGGCCCAGTATGAAATATGTATTTAAAGTTATAAGAGATATAATAAAGAAGTACTAATTAAGACTATCACCTTTGCGACTGACAAAGCCAATGCTAAGAGCAAACATATAAGCAAGTGTCTTCTTCAATGCTTTATTAAACAACTCTCTCTAAACTTAATCAGAAGGACAACTGTAACAATAAACACTGAATATAGTTTAAGTTTTTCAAATTATTGAGCACCAGTTGATCAATTTGCACAATGTATTCAGTGACGTTGCATATTGAAGCGGTCAACAGCTTTCTGTTTATTATAATTCCGCCCACTCAAATCCAAGTACAACCTTGAAAAAGAGAAATAAACATACAGATACACGTAGATGCTCAATTAGTTCAGTAATACTACTCAGGTGCATGCAAGGGAGGGGTTAATACTGAGTAAGTAAAAAAAGACATTGTTTCCCCCAGCTCACTGAATGGTATTAGTAACCAATCTTGAACACTACACGACAATAGAATTCAGAGATATTGGTTACATATACCTGCGCAGGTGTATGACATGCCCCCAAGCCACGTCAAGGCTTCTCTGTATATTGCGGGTCCCTAGCGCTATATCTAAGTGCAGGGTGCGGCACCCCAAAAAACTAGCATAAGCTAGAAAGCCCAGAGCGGCACGCCAGTGAGATACTATAGTGTTAATAAATTTTAGTGGTAAGAAGCCGAAGCTATAGAGAGAGAGAGAGAGAGAGAGAGAGAGGAATGATTGTCATACTTTTAGTTCTTAGCTGAGAGTTCTTAGCTGAGATGATCCAATTAGTTAACTGTTGGAGATTTTTAACCCTTTTAATGCCAACATCTCTATGAGAGGGGTGCAAAATATCCGCAAAAAATGCCACCGTCACTCACATTTGTTATATAAAGTCAAATATAAAATCTTGTGTAAAAAAAGATTATGGGCCAGATTCTCTAAGCTTCAAAAGTGATAAAATGGAGAATGATAAACAGCCAGCCAATCAGCTCCTACCTGCCATGTCACAGACTGTGTTTGAAAAATGTCAGACAGGAGCTGATTGGCTGGCTGTTTATCACTCTCCATTTTATCACTTTTGAAGCTTAGAGAATCTGGCCCTGAATTTCATATATACTGTAAGGTAAACAGTACAGGTCATTATGATGAATAAAAATGAATGTTTGCTTGGCAATTTTCACACCTATTTTGACAAATTCACTTGGAACGCAAAGGCCTACCTTTTGAAATGTTAAATTCCGCTCACTCATTGCTTCCTGGACACTGCGGACTGCCCGCTCTGCCACTGCACCCACAGCCCCCAGGATCTTCACGAAGCCCGGACCCCATGCTGCCCAGGTAATTTTTTTCTCCTCCCCCCCCCCCTCCCCACAGCTCCCTGGGAATTTTACATGGGATAAATCAAATGCGATTTATCCCATGTAAAAAAATGGCACATCAAGTGCCTAATGGTATCTGTCCTGTCCCGAGGAGCTGCCGGCGAAATTAAGTCGGCCTAATGTATGGGGGACTTTAGGTGGAGCTGATTGGTTGGTGGTTTATCACTCTCCATTTTATCACTTATCAAGGCTTAGTACATCCAGCCCATGACTGTATGGAGAACAAATATGGTAAATGGAGAAGACAGCTACAATTCCCTCATTACACTGCAGGAGCTGTGATAATAACACATAAGCATCTACTATATCTGTTCTCTGCCTGGGGAAGAAGGAGGCCCCATCAGGTTTACATTGGCAAAGGTCTACGCAAATCTTTGGAACCAAAACGCTCTCCTGGAAAACCCACAGATTAACAAAAAACCAGTGCTGAGTTCAGAAAGCGCCAGTGTCCGTGCATTCCTCAGGATACGCATACTCACTCATCGGTATAAACCAGCTCACAGCTTACAATAACATACATTCACGCTAAGAATTTGCATATGTTCATTGTCAGTGAGTGACAACCTTTTTTGGGGGAGTCAATCATTATTCAACTTTAACTGTTAGATCACAGTGACCTTGAATCCACTATAAGGCAGATGACAGCCTAGCACGTGACCGACGATACAGTTGCTAATTAACCTATGGGGCAAATGTACTTTATTTTTTAGCTGTAACTGCAAAAGAGAGATTCAAAGTGCTCTGGCGCTGCCTGGCCCCTGCTTGACTTCATTTCACTGAACCAAAGACTTTCCATGGAGGAGGTGCATAGAAAGATAAATATCAGGCTCACAATCGATGGGATTGCAGTAAGTAAGGTGATTACATCACGTGCATATTAACCTTATGCAGTCCAAAAAAACAAGCAGTTTGGTTTAAATGTATTGTCATTTTTTTTAAATTAAAAAATGGTCTACATTGAATGTTGAATGATGTTAATGTTCTAATTTTAAAGTGTCTACTAGCACTAGGACTGTTGAGCCTGACTAGATGTTGGATTTGAAAGGGTTAAGACATGGGAGGGTCCATTTACATCCTGCATATAGGCCCTTATTCAGATCTGATCTGAGTACAAATTTGTTCTCAAAATGGGAAAAACCCTCTAGGTTACACTAATGTTTGGCTTCCGATGCATCAGGTTCCACCAGCCGATTCCTGTACCTTGAACCTCACTTCACATCATAGTTGCCTACTCTCCTGCATTCTGCAGGAGACTCCCTGAAATAGCAGCAATCTCCCTCTCTCCCTCATTAGTCTAGCAATCTCCCTCATGTCACCTAGCCCACATTACACTGTTACATTTTTTTGGGGAAAAGGGAATGAGAGAATGAGAGACAGATACATTTACAGTGAATCATCAGCACCATTTCCCCGCACTTTACCAAGTATAGTAACTCTTACTAACTGCTTTGGGGCTCATCTACATTTGGATATAAGTCATTTTACAAGATTCCTCTCAGATGTAGCAGTACACACCCACGCTTCTAGGTGTCACGTTCACAATCTCTTTTCACAATCTCTCCATATATGGAACTAGACACGACCTTTGGATTGAGCATGACACGCCCCCTCGATGGGACGCTTTGCAAAATTCTACTACCAATTATAATCTCCCTGAAACTAGTTTTCAAAAGTAGGCAAGTATGCACAGCCAGTACTGCATCTACTGTCTGTTGACAAGCTGTGTAACTGTGGACCAGTAGGGAAAAAAGGCACAGTCTGCAGGGGATGCGTAAGTCGACGTAGACACCACTGTGGAAATGTTGACTTATTGCATGTGTTGAAATTCCGCCCCAGCCCACCTAAGCGATGTCAACCTCCAATGTGTCGACATATGGCATATAGTGCCGGTGCAAGGCGGGGGGTGGGGGGCGCCCCGGCGCTGACCCGCTCCACGGGTATAATTACTCACCCTTCAGGAGGAGCTCGGGTCTAGCTCAGCGGGCGGGCGGGAGAGCTGGAGGTCTGGCTTAGCGGGCAGGAGGGAGGCCTCGCAGTTCAGTCCCGGCGCAGTGTGACTGACATCTTCCTCCACCCGCACCGTGTACAGCCGCTCAGCTGGGCAGCGCTGAGCACTTGGCTCACCCTCAGACGCTGAGCGGCTGTACGCAGTGCGGGTGGAGGAATATGTCAGTTAACATGCACCGGGGTCCGGGACTGAACTGCACACAGCGCAGAGAGCCCTCCCTCCTGCCCGCTAAGCCAGGCCTCCATCTCTTCCCCTCCTGCCCTGCTCCCAACTACCGCCCCCCAGTGGCTAGTGGTGGTGCCGGCCCTGATGGCATATGACATATGGTCTGTCGACCAATAGTACGGATGGAGTGGGAGACATCTTTGGCCGTTGCTCGCCAGATCCCTTGCACTGGCGAGCGCCGGCGATAGAGACTGGGTCGTGCGTGCCAGTTTCCCGTATATAGTGGCAATCATGTTACGCAGTGATGTGCAGAGAATAAGTAATCAGTCACTGCCCCATTACAGCTTACTATGTAAATGACCTAACAGACAAACTCCACACAGGCATATGCATTCATCCACACTTACACCACTTATCTAAGAAATGAGGACTCGGACAACTGAGTAAGGCTTAAAGGGGACGGCTTATTTATTTGAGCAGGGCGGCCTATTTGAATCTGTCTAAAAATGTACTTCCCTGCTCTAACTAAGGTGGCGGGTAAAGAACGGTGCATAAAAATCACATTTGCTAATAAAAATAACAAACTAATGAAAATAATAAAACTCGAATCTAAGGACCTATTGCCCTTTTGCCGAGGACCGGCCAACTGCCAGCGTCCTTGGCAACAGAAAAATATGACTCCCAAGGGGCCATCTGCCCCTAAGGCCAGGGGTTGACCATCTGCCTCTGCCCCTGACCTTGCATACAACACTAAGGCAAAGCTCGTCACTCTGCCCAAGCCGGAAAAAATTGGGCCACCTGCCCTGACACATTAACTTTCTCAATAATGGGCTAATACAAAGCAAAACATTTTGTTAAGGTCAAAATGTGGACCCACCTGGATCGGTGATGCCCACATCTCGACACCAACTACTAGCTAAATGTAAGACCGGCTAATAAAGTCAACTACCGTTCTTTCCGCCACAGTAAGCCGACAACATCGATCACTATGAAAAGTAGGGTGCGGGGGGGGGTGGGCAACGACTCCAGCAGAAAGAGGCAGAAGGTGCTGGAAACAGGGAGATTCTATCCGGCTTTCAATCAAAACAAGCCAGACCCTGTCCAGCTCTAAGGGGGGGTTATTCTGCTTGGTACGGTGGGACCGTACGCGGTCGGTTCTTTTTTTTTCAACTGTGCATGTGTAGCTTTCGCTATGCGCATGTGCGGCAACCTCACACCGCTCACGGACGGGTCTCTCCATGCGAAAAAACCTGTCCGCAACAGCACGGTCATTGTGGGCGGCATGGGGGCGTTTTTAGGGGAGCGGCCGGAATAATGAGGAAAACTGTGCACCAAAAATGTACGGTGCTACAACCGCCTTGATCGGCAAACGCACCGTGCATTTTGGCCCAAAAACAGGCGGACGCCAAAGATAGTTCCAGACCACCCCTAGAGATACCGCATGAGAGCGGACGCCTGGGTCTGCTAATTAACACTGATTACTAGTCAAACACATACACCTGAATGTAATAAGCAATGCTGCAGCCTATTAAGTGAAAACCATGATTTCACTACCTGCAAGCCACACACAGCACTCAAACACATTGGAAGCATATCTTTCTACACTTCAACATGTAAAGGTTGGTTTCATTTTAGGTAAGATTCATTCAAAGACCTGCTTATATATGTCAAGGTAGTTATTTTATAACCATCTACACCCATTCAGAAAGTGTTTTCGCATACTTTAAAAACTCAATTCACAGAAGTCGACATTTGTCAACACAAACATACCAGTTTTTATATGGAAAAAGACACATAAACCACTTCTAAGAGCAACAATGATGTTTTTGGACTAAATTTCTACTTGCAGTGTGGCGTACGCTCAGATATACGGAAGGTGTCGTATATTCCTCATGTTTTGGTTCTGATTTTAAAATCTTTTTCTTTTTTGTAATATTGATGGAAAGATTGCTAACATTCCAGAAAAACAACTAAAATCATGTAATTTGAACCTGTTTACATGCGATCAGACCCAACTGGGACTCAGTTCCACTCAAACCCCAAATTTATTCCATACTGGAACTCGATTTGTCTCAGAACTCCTAAGTTCGAGTGTGCTCATATTTCAGGAAAACCAAACCACACACTAGAAATGCCTAATTCAGGTTGGTTCGCTAAGCAGCTTTTGCGGCTTAGTTAGTAGGCTTGCTCCACCCGCCGGCAAAATGATCGCCCGCCGTCCAGCAAATATACGCGGCGGCATGCAAATAGATGTGCCCAGAGAAAAAAATTTGAAGGCCACCGACCATTGAATGATTCCCCCCCCCCCCCCATTCGCAAATTATGTACAGTGTATCGATAATTGGCCGCTGTTCAAATTCGCACAGCAGCGATCAGGACTGAATCGGGCCCCATGTGTTATCTCATACCATTTAAAGTGTGAGCTTCACTGCCCAGGAATATTTTTCTTAGGATGTTAGTTTTACTATCTTGAATGCTGCAATGATATTGTATTCCGGTTTGAGCGGGCCTGTATATTTTCATTGTATAAAGTGCTGGTAGTATATTTAGACTGTAACACTGAGCACACACTACCGCTACCATATAACAATAAATAGGACAGTGTTTGGAGCCTGGCCACTTCCTAGCCAAATGCCTTTTGTATAAAGCACTTCAAAATCTTATTGGGGGCTCATGTTATCGAGCACCCTCCAGCTTAAATATCTCAAAACATTCAAAGGGGAGAACCAGAAGCTTCTAGACCTTGAAACGCACTACAAACATGTACTATAGATTTACTTTATTATATACATGTATAATGCTTTCCATAATAACAACAAAAAGGAACGTTAAATCTGCTTTGTAAAATTAAAGACTACCTTAAAAAAAATCCCAAGTGATTTACTTTATTGAACTGACATTTATATGAACACAAAATGGCTTAAACAACATTAATCCCCATGTAACTGACCCCATTAGGGGGTGTGGTCACAGAATAGTAACTCCAATTAAAATTACGCCACAGAGTAGCACAATCATATGAACTGCATGAATATATTCACACGGTAGTGCCCCTTATTCAAGATGCACTACACAGTAGTGCTGCTCATACACATTTCTGTCTCGTCACTCTAGCAGCTCCATGCCCTGTGTCCCTGAGGCAGCTTCTCCTCCTCTGTGTCCCTCCAGCCTCCTCTTACCCTGTCGTCATAATGCACAGAGCCTGCTTCTCTTAGTGGATCTTCTTCGCTTACAATGGTGGTGACAGCATGACATCACATACACCATAGTGGAAAGGGTAGCTGCTGGGACAGGCTTTTCTGTTGGAATTACTCTGCAGGGCTTCGGAGGTAGTGGAACTCGTCCCCCCCCCCCCCCCCCCCCCCCCCCCCCCGCACTTTAACCCCTGCCGACCAGTTGCTGTTTTAATTACAGTCAAAATAAAAATAGAAGTGACCTAGTGCGCCGACCCCCGTTTTTCTAATTTATGGGGCCTGCCCAACTTTATCCTAGCGACTGGACAGCCCCCGGCCCCCTCCTTCTCTCCTTCCTGCACTGAAGATATGCTGTGCACAGGTGCACAGCATCTTTTTAGCGACCACCACTCTGCAGAGCAGCAGTGATCCCCTGTTCCCCCAGAAGAGAGAAGGTGAGCAGGGTGGTGTTGTTTGCCGCGGGAGACTCCCCTACTGTACAATTACACAAGTCTCAGCATGTGGAATTAGGGTGTGCAGTCCAGTCCCCACCTACCCCCATAAGATAAAGGAGAATTGCCTCACAAAAAAATAAAGAATGAGCTAATCTGTATTTCAGGATATGTGGGCTGAGGCAGAAAATGTTATTAAATCCAGTATTTTATAAGGCAATGCTACAGTATGTTATAGTAAAGATGTGTAAATAGCTGATGTTTGGAGTTTCTGTACTTTATTTACAGGGGAGTTCTCTTAATACCCCTTTCACATTGCAGCTGTAACACGGTATATTGCCGTTTTTTTAGTGCTTTAAAACGTTTCCAGCTGCAATGTGAAAGCTACATTGTCAATTTACCGGTTACAGAAAACCGGTATTTTGACACGTGTTAAAAGCAGGATCCTACACGTTTCTGAGCCGTTTTCCCTGCAGTCTGAACAGCTCAGAAACGGTATTTGCTACAAATGATAACCACACTTGATCCCCGCCCACAAGCAGGAAAAAAACATTTAAAATGACATTGTATGGCTTTCTATGGGTGAAACGGGTTGAATCTGAAAGGTACAAAACGGTATTTAAACTGCAATATACCATTACATCATGCAATATGAAAGGGGTTTAACTGGCTTTTGACCAGTTTTAAGACACGTTTAGAAAAACGGGTTGAAAGCAGGTTTTTGCAATGTGAAAGCAGTATCAGTCTCTCACCCTTATCTGAATGGTTATTCAGTTGGATATGTATACATTGAAAAATATTTGCAGGTACTTCTAACACAGCACTGCCATCTTGTGGTCACTGTAATAAATAAATACATAAAAAAAAAAAGTAAAATACCGGTAATGAAATACAGGCCACAGCACTCATTTTTGCACTACCTACATAGATTTGAGGTGCATTTAAAGGCCCGGTTTCTTTTGAGCATTATGGCTCTCATTGAGTAAGGATTGCATGCAATAAACTGCTTGCAGAAGGTAGCATATGAAATCCTCAAAAGCAATGCAAATGCATACCACCCTCTTCCTGCATTTTCGACTGCATCAAGCTGCAGTGCGATTACAGTTTAAGAAGAACATCGTGGCCAACAGTCGTGGTGTCCCTCTGTGACTGCAGCCTGGTAAAGTCTAACCTTACCCAGGCTGCCTGTTGCAGCCTGCCTTGCAATGCCAAGAAAACTAGGCCTCGCAGCGCAGTCCTTTTCCTGGCTATTTCCAGAAAATGGGGGTTTCGTTTTCCAGAAACGCTGCTCACCCCCGCACCCAGACCTCCTCGTGAACGCTTATTGACTGTCAATCAGGCAGAGGCAATCGCATTATAACTGTAAGTGTGCATGACTCGTTCTGCACATTAACCGGATCGGTCAAACAGCAGTTTACAGAACATTTCACAAATACTGCTGAATGACCATATATCTCATATTATGATTATATTGTATAATTTCCACAGTTAAGGGCCCCATACACTACACCGATATATCTGACCCTGAAATCGTATGCGATATCCCTTGAACCCCCCTGGACCGTCCTGGTAGCGATCCCATCCGAATTTGTACTTTGGTGTCATTTTCGCATTAGATATACAGGGTGAGATTTAATAGGATGAGAGATTCAGAAAGTGAGATATTTGGGAAGAAATCTCCAGTTTTTTTTAAAGCGGCAATCATTTACACTGCAAATTCAAACTGATTTTGCAGTGTAAATGATTGCCGCTTTAAAAAACCTGGAGATTTCTTCCCAAATCTCTCACTTTCTGAATCTCTCATCCTATTACATCTCACCCCCAGTATCTCATGAGATTGATCAAGCCAAGATAAATTGCACGAGATATATCTTATGTATACAATTATACCATAAGATATATCTGATGGGCTGGATTAGGACGCTAGGGTTCCTGCGATACATCGCATGCGATATATCACATGAACAAAAAAGTATTTCTTTTTTCCATCCAATTCCATGTCATTCTGACCAATCACTGTTGCAGTACGAGTGATCTAGGACCGACACTCACAGGACCGCCTATTGGATCGGATGGAAAACACATACAATTTGCCACTTTACAAAGTATATATCGGTCTGACTGATTGAAATCGAATGTAATCGTGCAAAATCGTAGTAGTGTATGGGGGCCTTTAGGGTCACATGCACGTGTGATGGTGACTTTTTTGAGGCATATTTGCTTAACATGAAGCCAGAACCTGATCTTGCCTTAAGCGTGGCTATAGCAGCAACTCCTCAAAACCTATTATGATCCCTATTATCTCTTTAACCAGAGGCAGAACTACCATTGGTGAAAGGTGCAGACAGGGTGACAGGGGACCACTGCTGTCCCTGTCACCCTCTTCCTGTCTCCCACTTCTTTTCCCTGTGACCCACTGCCTTCCCCTGCCTCTCCCTGTCCAGTCCCTAACACCCTCTCTCGTTCCGCCCACATCAGAGCACAAGTGAGCGTACCGAGGGGAAACAATTAAGCAATTCATAAATAGTATCATCGTAAACCTGTATTTATGAAATTCCTGTTTTCTCTGCACTGTAGAGCCATTGCTAATGTGACGTCCAGGCAACTATTAGTGTCCGTATTTCAAGATGATATAGTGACAGTCTGTGCAATGTTTTCCCTACACTACAGATGGGGATACCATGACAGGAACATATAACCAGGCAAAGAAACTCGGCCAAGATGGTGCAGCATCTTCTCGACTCTACTGTAGAAGCGGGTGGACTTGGAGGCGGGGCCCGGGGCATCATGCAGGGAAGCGTGTTATACACAGGAGCCTGATGCACTGCACTGCACTGCATCAGGTCCTTGTATACTACAGTACTGTAACAGCCGGGCATGCATATAGAATCTATATACAGTATGCATGCATGGCTGTGTCTCGGCAGAAAGACTATACAGTACATAACCCCAAGGAATTTATACGACTATACAGTACATTAGTGGAATTTATTGTCTCTGCCGACACCACCTCTCTGGGAAGAGAGTTCCACAATTCCACTGCCCTGACTGTAAAGAAGTTTTTTCTTTTAATGGTACAAAATCTTCTTTCCTCTAGTCTAAACGCATGCCCATGTGTCCTAGAGTCCTTCCTCAAAGCAAAGAGGGTGCCTGACAGTCCCTTATATTGGCCCCTGATATACTTATACATGTTAAGCATGTCTCCCCTTAAACTTTTCTTTTCTAGCGTAAACAATCCTAAATTGTACATTCTGTCTTCATGATTCAATCCCTGCAATCCTTTTATTAGCTTTGTGGCTCTTCTTTGGACTTTTTCCAGTTCCATGATGTATTTTTTGTAGTGAGGGGACCAGAATTGTACTCCATATTCTAGGTGCAGTCTGACCAATGCTTTATAAAGCGGCATAATTACCTTTTGCGTCCCTAGTCTCCATACCTCTTCTTATACAGGCTAGCATACTAGTGGCCTTATTTGTAGCTATGTGACACTGAGCACTACACCCAGGGCCGGCGCTACCCACTCAGCAGCTCCTGCAAAGCAGGGAGGCCCCCAGTGGCGTAACTATAAATTTTGCTCCCCCAAGCCAAAAAATTTGTGGCGCCCCCCCCCCCCCCCCCCACTAACTATAAATATATATATATATATATATATAAATACATACATATACACACACACAGGGATCCAGAAAAAATTACAGTGGGGGCACTACAATACATAAATGGGGGGGGGGGCAGTTTCGTGCAGGTTCCTAGAAAAGTGTGTGTGGTCTAATAAAACGGGTTGTGGACTCCAAGGAAATACTGTTCCCTGGAGCCACACATTCATTTTCATCATTCCGGGTGCAAGGGATACAGTTCTAGCTGGGGACAGATGGGTATATGCTGGGCAGAGAGAGGGAGACAGATGTGGGGAGAGGGGAGATAGATGCTGAGGAGTGCGCATGGGACAGATGCTGGGTAGAGAGAGGGTGGTACAGATGTCGGGCAGGGAGAGGGGGACAGGTGATGGGCAGGGAGGTGGGTACAGATGCTGGACAGAGAGAGGGGGAGAGATGCTGGGGATGGAGGGGGACAGACATTGGACAGAGAGAGGAAGACAGGTGCTGGGAAGAGGGAGGGGGGATGAATGGTGGGCAGAGAGAGGGGGTGGTTTGCAGGGATGATTGACAGGGAGAGGGGGAACGGATGGTGGGCAGAGAGAGGAGATGGATGGTGGGCAGTCAGAGGCCGGATGGTGGACAGGGAGAAGGGGTACGGATGGTTGGCAGGGAGAGGAGGGGGGCAGATGCTGGGCAGGCATAGGGGGGAGAGAGAGGATATCCAGTGAGTTGGTGGGCAGATACTGGGCAGGTAGAGTGGGGACAGATATTGGGCAGGGAGTGGGGTAGGCACTGGGATGGAACGCAGGACTGAGGGGCGGGCATAGACGGACTACCTCATACATACATACATACATACATACATACACTGCCTCCCTGATACACACAGTACATCAATACACTGCCTACCTCATACATATATAGATACACTGCCTCCCTGATATATACAGATACATACAGTACATACATACACTGCATCCCTCATACATACATACATACATACATACATAAAACCATCCATACATACACTACCTACCTCATGCATGCATACATACACTGCCTCCCTCATACATACATACATACATACATACACTGACTTCCTTATGCATACATAAATACATACACTGCCTCCCTCATACATACATACATACAACCATCCATACACTACCTACCTCATGCATGCATACATACATACACTGACTTCCTTATGCATAGATACATACATACATACATACATACACGGACTTCCTAATGCATAGATACATACATACATACATACATACACGGACTTCCTAATGCATACATACATACACGGACTTCCTAATGCATAGATACATACATACATACATACATACATACACTGCCTCCCTCATATATACATACATACATACATACATACACAGACTTCCTAATGCATACATACATACACTGCCTCCCTCATACATACATACATACATACATACATACATACACTGCCTCCCTCATACATACATACATACATACATACAACCATCCATACACTACCTACCTCATGCATGCATGCATGCATACATACATACATACATACATACATACACACACTGTCTCCCTCATACATACATCCATACATACATACATACATACACTGACTTCCTTATGCATACATACATACATACATACATACATACATACACACACTGTCTCCCTCATACATACATACATACATACATACATACATACATACATACATACATACATACACTGCACCCTCATGCATACATACATACATACATACATACATACATACATACATATGTCCCCAAAATGACATCCATACATATATCCCAAGATATTAATAATATTGTACATACCACTGACGCTGGGTGGAGGGCCTGCCAGCAGCAGCACTAGGGAGTCCAGCAGCAGGTGTTTGTTGGGGCCAGCTTAATTGTCCCCTGGCAGAGAAGAGGCAGCAGCTCCGGCTCCAGGAATACATGCTTGTTCTCACTTCTCAGCACTGACTGGAGGGAGGAGGCGGGGCTCAGAACTGCAGCGTGGAAAGTGAAAGTAAAGTCACTTCCTCTGCTGCTGCTGCCCTTCTATGTAAGCCCCGGCTCCTGAGTCCCGTCCAGCAGCAGCTGCTGCTTTCATCCCAGCCGGCGCTGCTGCCTGTCACACGCTGTGACACACTAGTTAGTATGCCGGGCGCCCACCGCAGGCGGCTCCCCCAAGCAGCTGCGGGGGCTGCCTTTATTGTAGCTACGCCCCTGGAGGCCCCATGCTGAAAAGGCGCTGTCTCCCTCCCTGCTCTGCTAAAGCTGCCTCAGCCCTCACTGTCACTGCCTCCTGCACGCCGCCCGCAGCGCCTGTCTGACACAGAGGGGGGGGGGGGGGGGCGGCAGTATAAAGAGCTGCTCCCTGCACCGCGAGTGCACACAGCCTGCACGCCGCCTGCAGTGCCTGTCTCACAGCGTCCGGCAGTATGGAGAGGCTGAGCAGCTCCCTGCACCGCGCGCACACTGTCTTCCTCCTGGGACCTGCCCCCTCTTACACTTGCTCTGAGGCATGTAGTGAATGCCTGGATCCGCCCCCTACCCATTGCTCCCTGCGCCTGTCAGCTGTCAATTAAATGACGAACAGGCAGCAGCGCCGCCTCCCCTTCCTTCCCTCTTCTCAGTGTGCTGTGCCAGTGCCACTGCCAGTCCTCAACACTCCGCCCCCTCTATCTCCTCCCCTCTTCTTCCATCTCCTCCTTCTCTCCCCTCCTTTGCCCCTCAGTCACGAGAGGGGTGTAATGTTGTCCTCAGCATCCTGCCTACGTAGATAGAATAGGAGGGACTGCACAAGAGTTAAACAGCAAAAGAACAGTGATTCTTTTCTTATACATGTTTATAACTAATTCTTTAATAATTGTAGATTTTTTTTATTTTAATTTAGACACTCCTTCGAGCATCGCATCACACAGTACAAAAAGTATGTGCTGCACATACTTTTTGTACTGCTTTCGGATCGCATTGCACACACAATACATGCATTCCGTACGATGCGATGCAATCTATCCCATAATGTATGCGATTCTCCCAGCGTGTATGGGCACCTTTAGTGCCTGCAACATTTTGCGGACACAGCACTGAGATGGTGTATGCATACTTGTACATGCAACCGAGATCCTCCATAGGATCACATGTTGCATACACTCCCACAATCGGGCTGCAGCATGTTGCAATGGCAATGTGAAAGGGCGCAAAATTTATGGTTTGCAGGAAGGTGCCGGACACCCTAGCACCGGCCCTGACTACACCCCAGTTTGTTGTCTATTTAAACTTCTAAATCCTTTTCAAATTCTGATTGACCCAGTGCCACTCAGTTTAGGTTATAACTATCACACCTTTTATGTCTCCCAAGATGCATAACCTTGCATTTATCCACATTGAACCTCATTTTCCAGCTTTTTTCCCACTCATCTAGTTTATTTAGGTCACTCTGAAGCATAGATACATCCATGTCTGTTCTAATTACTCTGCTCAGTTTTGTGTCATCAACAATGATTGAGACATTACTGAGTATACCTACCCCAATATCATAAATGAATATGTTAAATAAAAGAGGCCCTAGCACTGAACCCTGGGGCACTCCACTTAGTACTGGTATCATATTTGTGCTAAGTACTGACTGTTAAATACATTAAACGCAAACAATGACCATGAAAACATACTGTAAATCATGGATAATGAGATAACTTGTATACAAAAAAGTCAGGTAGTGGGAAAAAAATATATTGTTTGGCAGGAAGACATCATATGTATACATGTAAACAGTGCAGGGAATAATAGAGAAATAGAGAAACAAAGTATCCGTTAACCCTTTCAGTGTCAATCCAGAGAATTTTCCGGGCTGTGCCTCCGTGCCCAGTCTGGCAAGCATGGAAAATTCTCGGGATTGCCACTGTTTAGAGCCAGGCAGCACTGCTGAGTTCAATCGCTGAAGCTTCGGCGCCGAGTTCGGCGCTCCCTCCCCTCTGCTGCGCCTCCTCCCCCCCCCCTCCGGGTTTTCTTTTGACGTCTCCGGCTTATGACAAGCCGGCTGCCGGGAGCAGGGACAGGGCGGCGGGGTGCAGGGCCGGGCAAAGGCTGACAGTTCAGCGGCGCTGCCCAGACCCGGGGAGGGAGTGGTGGGGGTTTTTTTTAGGGAGCGCTCCTCATAAAAAACTCACCCAGTGGGGAGCGCTCCCTAAAAAAAAACACCACTGAAGGGGTTAAATTAAATTGTTCAAAGATAATTGCATGTTAAGCCCAAATTATGCAACAGTGTTGAGCAAACTGATCCATTTCGCTTCTAAGCGGAGGAGTTTTTATTGCGCTATCGCCACCACGTTGATCCTCTATGACTGTGTCAATTATTTTATATTGGAGTGAAGCCAGGTTGTGCTTGCGAAGTGCAAAATGCTGCGCTACAGGTCGTTCTATTTTCTTACCCTCGAGGTCTAAGCGTATGGCACTGCAATGTTATGCAATACGCTTCTTTGAACTGGCACTTGGTTTTCCCACCATAATATAGTTAGCAGGGGCACCTAAGGAAATAAACCACGAACCTGCTATTGCAGGTGAATATGGGTCTTATTCTAGTTCACTCTTTCTGTCAAAATCCTTCTTAGATGGACTGCATGTGCACTGCAGGGGGCAGATGTGACATGTACAGAGAGAATTAGATTTGGGTGAGTTATTTTGTTTCTGTGCAGGGTACATACTGGCTGCTTTATTGTTACACTGTAATACAGATCTCTCTCTGCACAAGTAACATCTGCCCCCCTGCAGTGCACATGGTTTTGTCCATCTAAGAAGGATTTTATCAGAAAGAGTGAACTAGAAAAAGGTCCTATGTGCTTTAGATCAAATTTACATCCTGTGTGGGGTTGTACAAACTGACTACCTGTTTCTATACCTAGTGTATAGTATCCTGTTTCTAAATAGGAGCAAGTAGTGCAGCCGGGATACTCATAGTTACCTGCTGTTTTGGTAAGGAAATTACTGCTTTCTTTAGTTTGATTCACTGAGACATCAGCAGTGGCGTAGCTACGTTTTGGGCGCCCCCCCGCCGTTAGGGGGGGGGCGCCCCCCCCCGTCCGTCGCCGCCCCGCCGAGCACCCCTACCCCGCCGCCCCGCTGCCCATGCAAACCCCCCTCAATCCCCCACGGCCTTACCTATCGCGCTGTTCCCGGCGGCTCCGTTCTTCTGCTGAGGACCACCAGAAAATGGCCGCCCCCATACAGCAGACAGTTTCAGAGAACTGTGTGCTATATGGGGGCGGCCATTTTGTGGTGGTCCTCAGCAGAAGAACGGAGCCGCCGGGACCAGCGCGATAGGTAAGTCTGCGGGGGATTGAGGGGGGGTTTAACTATAGCACCGCAGCCCCCGGCGCCCCCACATGCACAGCGCCCCCCCGCAGTGGCGGGGGCTGCGGTGCTATAGTTACGCCCCTGGACATCAGTGCGAACACCATGGGCCAGAAAGTGAGAGATTTTGGGAGAGTTTTACCATGTTTTTTAAAGCTGCAATCAATTACATGGCAAAACCAGGTTGATTTTGCCATGTAATTGATTGCTGCTTTAAAAAACATGGCAAAACTCTCCCAAAATCTCTCACTTTCTGAAACTCTCACACTATTACATTTGGCCCCATGTCTTTAATGTTGCGCCCGTGCTTATAGCAGGGCATAAGGGATTTTCCTTTTAAACATTTGAGGTCAGGGTCCGCCTGCAACACTGGCCAAGCTTGTTTAGCAGCGGAGATTAGGTGTTTACTGTTGGCTGTGGTCCCTAGTTCTTTCCAAGAAATACATGGACTGTTCCTGGATGTGAATTTTATCTTAGTGTCCATGGCATTGGCGTGCTCCTTCATAGATATGAACTCATCCCCGGTGCCTTTCCAGACAATGAGCACATCATCTATGTATCTGGTTTACATAGCTATATTGCTAGGATATTCAGGGTTATCAAAAAACATACAGGTTTACATACAGGTGCTCAATTGGTTTAGTAATACCATTCAGGTGCATGAGAGGGAGAGGTAATACTGAGTAAGTAACAATCCATGGTTTCTCCCAGCTCACTGAATGGTATTAGTAACCAGTCTTGAGCACTACATGATAATATAATTGAGAGATATTGGTTACATATACAGTATTTACGCAAATGTATGATATGCCCCCAAGCCATCGTCAAGGCTTCTCTGTATATTGGGGGGTCCCTAATGCTATATCTAGGTGCAGGGTGCGGCATTCCAAAAAACCAGCATAAGCTACAAAGTCCAGAGCACCATACCAGTGAAATACTATAGTGTTAATAAATATTTGTGACAGGAAGCTATTCTCTATAGAATAGAAATAGGGAAATAATAATGATGATGATGATGAAATGTAATTAAAATATTAAAGAAATAATTATAAGTAATAAATAAATAAATGTGTTTGCGTACGCTGGGCCTGCATAAGAACCCATTGCGCAGCCCTGTGTTTGTAAGTACAAAATATTGTCAAACAGAAAGTAATTGTCATATTACATTATAGCAAGAAGGCACATTCTGAACATCCCCTTAGTTACATTTCTGTACATTCTCAAAACTGCACCAAAAGTAGAGGTATACTAGCCATATTAGCTTAACATGAAGCAAGAACCTAACTCATATTCTGTGCTTTGTCATGTTTTCCTTAGCAAAAACATTGGATAGAATTGCTCTGAGCCTGGCTACAGCAGCAACTCCACATAACCCATCATGATCCTAATTTTCTCTTTAACCAGAGGTGGAACTACCATTGGTGCAGCAGGTGCAGTGCATATTGTAAACTGGGGTTGGGGTGGAGGAGGGGGGACGGTGTCCAAATTATATTTTTGCATCTGGGCTCACCACTCACAAACTCCGCCACTGTCTTTACCAATACTTGCCAACCCTCCTGGAATAGTCAGGAGAACCTGAAAATCTGATGGTGCTCCTGGGCAGCCAAGTCTCCTCCAATCCCTCGCACCCTCTCTCGGTCCGCCCATAACAGTGCACAAGTGGGCAGACCAAGGGGAACCCATGAAGCAATTCATGAAAAGTACCATTGTAACCCTGTATCCCACTATCAAATTCCTGTTTTCTCTGCACTGTATAGTGAGGGCCGGAGCTATATTGATGCAACCAGCCAAGTCTTACCCCCATGTAACAGCCTAAAACCCCTTATTTCACACTGCATACATAACTCTAGCCTTAGCCCCTGCTTTCACTACTTTTCAAAATCTGCCCTGCTTTCCACTGGCTCAATTTAACCAGATTAAGGGTGAATAACACAACCTACACCAACAACCTTGTACAACCTTGGAGATGGCAAATACATGAATTTGATTAAAGAATCAGTTAAATGCCTTCCTGACATGAAATGGAATCTGTGGTGCCCATGTGCTTTTTCTACCTGAATTCTGGTGGGACCTGCTTTGGCCAAAATTAAATGCTGGTAGCTGTGTAAGAAGGGAGGGAACAAAAATTTAACTATTACAATGCTGTTGGTATGTATATTACTGTGCCGGCAGCAGGGGTCAGAAGCTTACATCATCACTTGGCACAGGTCAGATGCTGAGAGGAACGGGCATGGGTACACACCCGGCCAATAACAGCACAATATGTTGTTTTTGGCTAAATTGGAATGACATATTGTGCATATAACGTCCTACCCACTGCTTACTGCCACTGTATTTGTGGATCCAGTATAGACACCTGGCATATGCTAGGAGTACACACCCATTCACCCAGCTAGAACATTCATTCTCAAGGCGGGATTTCACTATAGCCGGGCGGCATCTTCCTTGACGATGCTAATTTGCTCAGCAGTGACCAGGTCTGAATTGCCCCTAATTGTTCTCTGCTGCAGGGGGACTATGAGGGTATTTTTGAAAGTTAACACGAGGGACTGCTGTGCCAAGATAGCAGTCACAGTGACTGCAGAAAATCACTGCCCTTGCACATTCCTTTGTGGTCCCCTGGCTACAGTAAGTAATGGGAGATTGTATTTATAATGCAGGGCTGATAAGAACTCCATTTGGGATTTTCCTGCATGATCCCAGAGGATAGGTACCTGTAAATATGATGCCACAACTCTCCCTATACTACATCTGACACCAGCATTCCAGCTATTCCTCACACACCCCTTTGCCACCAGCTTTTTCTCACATGCCCCACTGCCCACCAGTTTTCCTTACATGCCCCACTGCCCACCAGATTTGCTCACATGCCCCACTGCCCACCAGATTTTCCTGACATGCCCCACTGCCCACCAAATTTCCTCACATGCCCCTCTGCCCACCAGATTTCCTCACATGCCGCACTGCCCACCAGATTTTCCTGAAATGCTAAACTGCCCACCAAATTTTCCTGACATGCCCCACTGCCCACCAAATTTTCCTGACATGCCCCACTGCCCACCATATTTTCCTTACATGCCCTACTGCCCATCAGATTTTCCTCACGCGCCCCACTGCCCATCAGTCTATAACTGTGGAGGGAGATATAGCAAGGCCGAAACTAGGGTTTCCGGTGCCCGGGGCACGGCAGTCATTTGGTGCCCCCCCCTTCCCCTGACAGGGGGGGGGGGGAACCAAATGACCACCTTGCCGATGGCGCCGGAGACCCCCACCCCGCTGACTACATACATACCTGTGTGCAGCCAGCGGGGGTCCGGGGACAGGCAGCGGGGTTCCGGGGACTGGTGTAGCTGGTGTAGCCGCTGCAGCGGCAGCTTTCACTCCGTCCGTCTCCTACTAGCGCTATTTGACTATTAAAAGACTTGCCAGACGCTGATTGGCTGAATTCAGCCAATCAGCATCCAGCGAGTCTTTTCAAAGTCATCAGCGCTTCCCGCCGCCAGGCAAATAGCGCTAGTAGGAGACGGACGGAGTGAAAGCTGCCGCTACAGCGGCTACACCAGCTACACCAGTCCCCGGAACCCCGCTGCCTGTCACCGGATCTCCGCTGGCTGTCCCCGGGCCTCACAGCGACCCCCCCCCCCTCCAGCGACCGGTGCGCATGACCCACCCACCTCCCCCTAGTTACGGCCCTGGATATAGAAAGAACCCCAACCTGCGCTCAAACAGTTAGGAGCAGCACCTCTGAAGGATCCCCTGTTAGGCGGAATCCAGTATTTAGGTATGAAAAAGGAAAGAGAAAGTTTCAGAGGGCGCTAGAAGTCTCTCGGCGGCAGGGCAGTGGGATCCTCTTCGGGGAGATGGGCAGGGTTAGAGGGGTTGGGGCGGCGATGGGGATCGGCAGTGGCAGCGGGGAGCTATGTTGCCACGCGCCCCCTGGGGGGAGCTGGCGGCTGGCGGGGGCTGGTGATAGTTTTGCCAGCCCCTGCAATGATGGAGCCGGCTCCATCTGTAGCTGTATTCAAAGATATTTAATACATAAAAGATAGCATAAAATAAGATAAAAATGCCCTATGGGCATAACTTTGCGTATACATTTCACAGATGTAGAAACCAGGCGGCACTCCACGGGCTTCTTTCAAAGTGCAAAACGTTTTTATTGTGTCATTGCTGTTTATATTTATATATAAACCCCATGCATATAAACCCCTGTGCATGGCTGCAAATAGCCTTGCAGCCGTGCGATTGGGGAAATCCATTCACAATAACTCATAATGGAATGGATCTCTCCCGCACCTCCTCCCATTTGCAGCCGCAGCATAAGTATAGACTTGACGTCACATGACGTTAGCTCCGGCTCACAGAAAACAGATCAGACTGTTTTCTGTGAACGTGCGAAAACTCCTTCGATGGCTGCCGACCATCAAATGATTTTTTGTCTGTATGGCCGCATCCAAATGGATGTGTCAGCAAACACATGCATTCACATGCGGCCATCCAGACAGCGAAGGGGAGTGGAGGGTTTAACCGCTTGGAAAGCATCAAATCTATGTGCTTACCGAGCCATGCTGAGTCACCCCTATGTCATATGCTGCAATCCCATTACCTGACCCATAATAATTCTGATCTATGAAGCAAACGCTTATGTGTAAGTATACAGTAGCAAGTGAATACTTACAGGGCAGATCTTTGTTCTTCCTCAGGAAGGGCCCCGGGAATCACTTCCTCCTATTCCCTGACATTGCAGAATAGAGATGGCATATTATACATTACATTACTTCATGTGGTACTTGTTTCCTAGCACGGCGCCACCGATTTTGATTGTATCCATCGGGTCGGAAAAATCACGTCGATCGCATCGCATGCCAACCAAATCGCATGCGATGCGATCGACCCGATTTAAATGGTCCCTGAGACCCGATTTTACATTGATTTCAATGTAAAAAGCCCCAAAAACCCCCATTTTAATACCAATCCCCCCCCCCCCTCATGTTTGAAATGCCCCCAGGTATCCGCGTCCCCTCGCGGGCTTCACAGGTATCCACGTCCCCTCACGGGGCTCGCTGCGCTAGCCACGCTTCGGGCTCGGTGGCTCGTTGCGCTCACCACACTTTATAAAATCAACTCCACGCCGATGTGGATAGTAGGGGTATGAAAAGGTCAGAGGACGCGTACCGCCGCCGCTCGCCACGCTTCGGGTTGGCGTCAATAGTGGGGTGGCGATAACAATGGGGGGGGGCATTAAACATACTTTTTAACCATATTCAATGTGAAATTGGCCATATTGGCCCATTTGACATTGTCACCTATGTAAAATCGGGTTGATCGCGTTGATCGCATCGCGGGCCATTATATTGGCCTGCGATCAACCCGATTTTCACTTTAAAAATAATTTAACATTGTTCCCTATGGGAAAATCGCGTTGATCGCGTCGGTCGGTTATTAGGGGCTGCGATCAACGCGATTTTGTCTTTCACCGGCAAATTAGCTGGTGATTGACAGAAAATCAGGTCCATCGCGTTGATTGTATGCCTTAAGTGCCTTAAACTTAAGGCATACAATCAACGAGATGGGCGCCGTGCTAGGAAACAAGTACCCTTCATGTTATTCTTAGTACAGCTATAGAATTATATAATCAGGGACGAAACTAGGGCAGTCATTTGGTGGCCCCCCCTTCCCCTGATGGGGGGAGGGGGACCGAATGAACGCCTGAACACCTTGTCCCGGAGGCTGGGCGACCCCCCCCCCACTGCTGACAACATACCTGTGTACAGCCCGCGCACACTGGCTGTCCCCGGATCCCCGCTGCCTGTCCCTGGACCCGAGCTGCCCAGACCCCCCAGCCCCCCCCCCCCCTAGTTACGGCCCTGATATAATAGCATAGTATTCATATTATGAACAGTTACAGATTGTTGTATGAATACAGTAAATAACGAGTTGTAAATTGCCGCTGTCATGGACTAAGCCATGAGCCAGTAGTGACTCCTCTACGGATGGGGACGGTGGTCCATCTCCGCTAGAGCCTGACACTTGTACTATATCTGGCAAACAGTCCTGCTTGTGGGGACTGTACCCTGACTGTGGGGACTGGTATAAGTAATGTCCCATGTTACACTGCTCTCACTGCTCCCCTACCAGCAGCACATACCCTGCTGTGCTACCTGGTGGAAGAGTAGCATTGCAGTACACAGCATTACTGGACAGTCAGTGGTACTTTGACTCAGCAGCAGAGGTTGCAGCTGCTTTGAAGACCATGCCTGCCCTCTACCAGTCATGCAGCTGGTAAGAAATTAGTACCTGGGTGGTGGGAAGGGCCTGGGTTACAGGTGATAATGGTAGAATGGGGGAGAGACATATGTGGCAAGGGGAGAGTGGGTAGACCATGTCACATGTCTCATGTCATTATCATACCTCCCAACATGACCCATTCCAAGAGGGACAAAATGCTCTGCTCCTGGACTTCCATGACATCACCTTGTCGCATACAGAGTTGCTGGGGCCCAAGTATTTCTTATACAATGGAACTGATCTAACAAAACATCCTAGTCATGAACCTCCAGCAGGCCATAGACTTGACCTAGGTCAGTGGTTCCTAGATAGTACAGCTACAGATTGTCATGTTTTGTTACAATGAAACAACATATTGATTTAAACAGCATAATTACCACTAGAGGGCGGCCATGTAATGTTGTTCTTCACTTTAAAATAAAAAAATTTAGGGTGAAATTTAATACAAAGAGAGATTCAGAAAGTGAGAGATATGGTAAGAAATCTCCAGTTTTTTTAAAGCCACAATCAGTTACACTGCAAAATCAAACTGATTTTGCAGTGTAAATGATTGCTGCTTTAAAAAAACTGGAGATTTCTTACCAAATCTCTCACTTTCTGAATCTCTCATCCCATTAAATGTCCCCCTAAGTCTTTATATGATATCTTGAAATATCTGGTGCCCCAAAACGGTAGAAACCTTTCTTTTTATTAATATATTGTATTTACTCTGTAATAAATATGTAAAATGATAAATTGATGACATTTTCATGGAAGATAAAGAAAGTCTATGTAAACACACAGACCCCTCATGAAGGGGAATTACATTGTCCCAGTTGCTTACTATGCAGCTAAAAGAAAGCGTAACCAGCGCTGGCTTGTTTCTCAAATTATTCGGAGAATGACGGTTTCTGGATATTAAAAAGATTTATTAAAAATTTAACAAATACAAACATATAAATATAAAAATATATATATGAGCTGGACACATTGGAAATATAATTAAAAGGTTTGGAATGATACCCGTTGGACACTTTTGGAGTTTCTAAATCCAGGATGATATATAACTGGAGGGAAGGTCTCTAATATTAGCAGCAATATATTACCAGGTGGCCGGTTCCATTTGCATGGTAAGATGGTGAATGAATGTTCTGGTAGCTTGGTACTATACCTGGGAGAATTGTATCGGTTGCTGCAGGTCCAATCTTTGAGCTTGTCATAGATGACCAGATCGAGAGTTCTAGTCCCAATTCCAGTGAGTGATTTGATGTCAATTTGTAATCCTCAGGAGTCTTGGCAGTGTCAGGGTATTGGGGTTCTGAAAGGCTTTCAGAACCCCAATACCCTGACACTGCCAAGACTGAGTAATTGAGGAAGGGGAAGGTGTGTGGGGGGAGAGGGTGTGGCGGCAGCTGCGGCAGGTGCGGGGGGGCAGGACTGAAAATCAGTCCCGGGCCCCAAAATTGCTGGAGGCCGGCCCTGCATATGAGAGGGTAGAAAAGGGGAGACCCAGGAGAGACCGTTGCAGTTGCTGTGGAGAGCTGCTGAGCCACAAGAAGTGCGTGCAGTTGTCTGGTGTGAGAGGATTGACGCAGAAGTAATTATTACCAAAATGGGTGCCCTCGATTGGAACAGCACAGGCCTCCGGTGTTTGGTGCAGCTCTGGGGATCGATGGCACTGCTTTGCTGAAGGGTGCGATCCTGTGTGCTGAGTGGTTCAGGACATGCCTCAGAAAATAGCTAGGTGGCAACTGAGGTGCCGCCTGAAAGATCTGGGTGGTCCCAGAGCAGCGCTGTTGGAGGAGTCTGGGTGGTCCTGGTGCAGCGCTGAATTAGAAGGAGGCTGAAGTGGGCAGAACAAAGATAGAAAAAGAGAGATTAGTCTTTGTGACATTACAATCTGCATCCTAATTATTCTCTGGAGGAGTTTCCGCAAAATCACAAGGGAATCCACTTATGTGGTGAAAGGATTTTGCTAAGTAAGATAGAATATGTATGTGCTACAAGGCAGCTTAAAGAGTCAACCTTTTCCTCATTTCACTTACCTCTATGGGCAGGGGCGGATTGGCCCGCCGGAAAACCGGGCCATTTTCCGGTGGGCTGGTCCAGATTTTCACTTGGCTGGGCCGCCGATCGTGCTGCCAGGGCCAGTCTTATCAGTTCCGGTGCTGGCGTCATTCCATATGTGGCGGCCGTCGTCTGCCATATTTATTTTGGCTATGGTGCCCTTCTTTGTGAGCAGGCTGCGGCCCCTGCTGATGACGTCACCCATAAGTGGACTTCAGCGCAGCGGACGGAAGAGGCTGCAGTGTGGAACCTGGACAGTAACCCCCCTGGGCCGCAGCCCGGGCAGTAGCGTGCAAACACCCCCCCCCCCCAGGCAGTAGCGCATGCACCCCCTTCCCCCCCCACTTGAGGAATGTCCCCAGGCCGGATTGCGCTGCCAATCCGCCCCTGTGTATGGGGATAGGAAGTGCTGTAGGACAGAGCTGTCCAAATATTTCCTGAAACACAACAAGGGATTGTCAAAATGAAATGCTCGGCTTTTAGTTAAAGATAAATCTATTTACAGCCGCTTTATTATTTTGTTATAATTTAATGAAGAAATAGACTGAGGAAGAAAAAGTGAAAGTTTGCATACAACAGTTACAACTCTCTAGACCAGTGTATTTTTCTCTCCTGTACCTCCTGATTAGTTTTTTTCATTTATGAGTACCCCTCCTTTCAATATGAAACATCCACAGTACTTACGAGTGGAGTAGAAGTGAGCGGTATGCATGTTCTTATATTAAGGAGCAGCGGAGGAGTAGTGAACGGTCACAAATCAAGTCCCTCTGTGTCTGGCCGTTGGCTGTGTGTACTGTCACCGGGGTTCCCACGTATATCTGTAGGATTAATGCTATGGCTTCCTCAACTTATGTCAGTGCGGGGCAGATGATCGCTAATATCTGAGGGCAGTGCAGGTAGCTCTCATTGGATTGCTGGTCGGGAAAAAGCAGAGATGCTGATGATGCTGCAGACGGAACCCGAAGTGACGCAACAGGTTTCATCTCCGTGGCAACAGGCAGTGCTATTTTTCAGCAGGAACCAGCAGGAACTCAGTTCCTGAACCTCTAATTAAATATGACATCATCAGGAACTGAAAATGTATTTCCCATAAGATAAGTTTTATTTTAAAGTCACCTGTGAGTGCTTTTGTTTCTAAATACAATATATACATCTCTCTCTCTCTCCCTCTCTCTATTATATATATATATATATATATATTTTATATATTTTTTTTTATTTAATTGATCCACCCCCAGACCTGGAGTTCCTGGACCTATTTTTCAAAAAAAATAGTACTAACGGGAGACTTCTTCCTCTTCTTCCGCCATTACTAATATTATTTTCAAGTACCCCCAACTGGTCTGCAAAGTACCCCCAGGTGTACAAGTACCACAGGTTGGGAACCAGTGCGCTAGACAGTCTAACTAGTCAATTTCAGAAAGACAATTGCAAAATGAAGGGCAGTATGTGGCAGTGTTGCTCGGCACTCCAATGTATGACTGGCTGGTTAAAGTGTGCCGGGTGCCTTCTCAAATATAGGAGTATATGGAAAGTAATGCGGGCGGCACTCACAAACTTTTCAATGAGGGATGAAATAATCAAATAATCCCAGACAACCAGGTTATGGGCGGGATGCATTAAAACACATCGCCGCCCTTCGCGCCCCCCCCCCCCCCCCCCCGTGGTGCCGCCGCATATGTACTAACATATGCGGCAGGCATCGTGATGCGGTGACGGAGGCCCCCCGCGATACCTGGAATGTGGTGTGCAGGGGGTTTCCCTCACCTCCCAGCCTGCTCCTGCATCCCTCACGCCGGGGACAGCTAAGCAAGCTGTCCCCGGCGCCTCCTCCTCCCCCATGCAGCCGGAAGGACGTCCGGCTGCGTCACTAGAGGGAGGAGGGGTTTACCTTCCAGGGTCCAGGAGGACCCTTCAGGAAGGTAAGCGAGAGGGGGGGTCGGCGAGGCGGCGGGTTTGCGTCAGCGGGCGGCGAAAAGAAGCCCATAGGCTTCTATAGGGTATCACCACCCAAAGGTGGTGATACCCTACACTGCGGTATCATTTTTGATACATTGGAAAATGCGGTAAAACCGGGGTTTTACCGCATTTTCCATTTCATACATCTCGCCCTATAAATCCATTCTACTATTTCATTTTGTTCCAGGATTGCAACGGTGCATCTGATTTCATTCGGTCTGTGATTTCCCGGATCCAAGCGGCAGGACTTGTGATGGGAAATGGAAAGTTCACTTGTTTCCTTTCAGAATCTGCTGCCGAGTCTCTGAAGCATATTGGCGGCACTTTTTGAAGACACATGGAAGCAATCACTGAGTCTCCAGTGATCATGGAATGAGCGGAAAGTGAAAGGAGCATATTTCATACAACCATTGCTCCTAAATCAAACATTATAGTCATCTTGTTTGTTGTTTTTAGGGCTGTAGCGGAAGCAAAGTGACACGTGTATAATAATAGGAAGATAGGGAAAATATAGGCCAGGAATAATATATGAGTCATGCGAGAGATTTGGCTGGATGATCTTTTATGCTTAACATTACGGCAATATGGAGGTTCTAAGATGGTATTTGCCAACTGCCATCATGGCCGGATTAAGGAGTTTCATGGGTCTGGAGTTGAAAATGTCCAAGGGCCTATTATAAGAAGTGGAGGAGGTGAGGACAATGTCACGTATAACCCATACACTATACACCCCAATGTCTCCCTAACTATATACAAGTACAAACATTGCATAAATGAGTAAAATAGAAATGCAGTTGGTTTATGGGCAATCGTGAGGCTGTAGGGTGTCTGCCTGGTGATAATCACGCTGCCAGGGTGATGGGCCTATTTTTATGTGGAGGCCTGGGGATTCATCCCCCATTGTTATTCAGGCCCTGATGCTGTGTTATGTATAGCAGTGCTGTAAGTAAGGGGGAACGGCGTGGTACGGCCTACCTTTTTAGAAATATATTGCCAGTACACCATACCACCATGTGCCCCTCGCTGTGCTACCCATGAAGCTACTGCTTCATGACAACCACGGGCTTCCCCCAACCCTCTGTCAATGAGAAAGGATGGGCTGTGCTGGCATGCCCTCTCTCCAGTGAGGAGGAACATCTTATTTAGCAGAGATATTCCACTGCCATTGTGTGGAGGAGTGCGGAGCACAGGATTCCCCTACCCCTTTAGTGGCTCTCAGCCATTTCAAATGCGGCACTGGCTCCTAAGAAAATCAGAGCTTGTGTACCAGTAGCCATGGTGATTAGCTGCCAAGCCAGGAGCTCTGATTGGCTCACGAGCCAGCACCATATTTGAAATGCCCGAGAGCCACCGTAGGGGTAGGGAAAGCCTGCGTTCCACCCCCTTCACACAGCGGCAGTGGAATAACTCTACCAAATAAGATGTTCCTCCTCACTGGAGAAAGGGAATGCCAGCACAGCCCATCCGTTCTCATTGACAGAAGAATGAATGAACCGGACTGTATCCATCTTACAAAGTGAACTGGTATTCTATCATCTGACATGACATCATTAGCCATATATTAAGAACACTTTCTTACACAGATGGAGCTCCTCTCATGCTTGTGGGGGCTGGCGATCTATCGCCAGCCCCGCCAGCCGCCAGGTCCCATCAGCCGTTGGAAGGGGGCACGCACAAGACGCTCGCGTGTCCCGTTCTGGCGGAGCTCCCCATCGGTCCATGCTGCCTTGCCATCGCCCAACCCCCATCGGAAGGGGGTGTGTGAGACGCTCACGCACCCGTTCCGGCAGAGTCGCCACCCGCACCCCCCCCTAACCCTGCCCATCTCCCTGAAGCTTGCACGTCCCAGTCTAATGGAGTCCCTCTCCGCCAGCGCTCGCCAGTTTCAACACTATATATGCTACATATGAGGTGCATTTGTTTTCAGAATTTATGGCCATTTTATTGTGCACTTATATGTATAACATTGTCAATCCAATTGTTATTAGATATATTTTTACATTTTTTATTAAGCGCTGCTTACTATTAATTTGCTTATAATAATGTGTGATAGGCATTACAGTGTGCGGCATAATCTGGAAATAGGTATTACAGTGTGTGGTATAATGTGTAATGGACATTACGGTGTGTCGTATAATGGTCCTGATTCAGACCTGATCGCTGGGCTGCCAATCCTAGGAGCAAAAAAAGGTTTAATTCTGCTATTATCTTCAATAACAGCTGCCATCTTGCCCTGCGCATGAAGATTCCCTGGCAGAAATCTAAGTGCAGTTGTGCACACAAGGGCGGTGCAGGAAATAACCTCCACTGCCTTTAAGTTTTACAAAAACTGTACCAAAAAGAAAAAGCAATTATAAAGACCAAAGACTTTCTCCATGATGAAGTACTGATGAGGTTTCTTGGTTAACACTGGATAATTTTCAGCATATTCTGGTCTTTGCTGCGTATCTTCATGTTGATTTATTCTGAAGGCGGCCTGGGGAATAGGGATTGTGTTTACGTTACCCTCCCTATTCAAACTTGATTTTTAAAATGTGAGATTCACCATGCCAGCTCCCCTCACTGCAGCTGTCATCAATACCTCACTCTTCTCTCCTCTGCACTTCGTCAACTCCAGGACGTTCTTCAAGAACAACAATTCAGCTTTCATGAAGTCCCCCTCTGCTTTTGATAATGTGATATGTATCTACAGCATGCCATTGGGGCAATGGTTACAGAATACTGGCCTCTAAGCTTGTGGTGTGAGTACCTGTGGTTTTGAGTAAAGCCTGGAGAAACCAAAATAAATAAAAAATAGATTATGTGCTGTTTCCAGGCTACGTGTTCTGTCTAGTTGCACTTTTCCGAAACATACAGGATGCAACAATACCTAATATATAACAACAATCTCAAGACCACCGCGTCTGTTGTGGATCACATCCGATCCTGTCTCTCGGTGGCCTTGGAACCACCAGTAAAAGACAGCGCTGTGTTATCATGAATACAAATTGCAGGCGCGTCTAACTGCATCCTTCCAAATAGCATGGAACTGTGATACTTTCTGTCTTCATTAAGCATCTGTATTATACATACAGTGCTGACGTCGCTTGGCATGTCCCGGGCATTGTGAGTGGATCTGCCCTAAAGCAACATTTCTGCACCCCACAAAATGCTGCCCCTCTCTCCACCCTTGTCTCCTCCTTCATTATACAGTATGGACCTTATTTTGGTTGACTCTCAAGGCTGCTAAATTTGCAGCCTTGTGAGAGAACCAACTGTCCCTCACCACTCGCAGGTCCACCCACTCCCCCTTCGCACGCCGGGTTCGCCCGCATGGCTGCGAATGGATGTTTTGGCAAAACATCCAATCGCAGCTTATGGGGCGACACCCTCTTCATTCGATGGTCACCGACCATCAAGTGATGTGGAAGGTGCACACAAAACTAAGTGACTCTCAGGGAACTTAGATATGTATGCACACTTGACAGGAACAGGGTGGGCAGCAGACATCCGGTGATGTCAGCTGCCCGCTCCCTGCACCTGCACCACCAGGTGATTTGCATGGGAACGCCCAGCATTTTCCCCCGGCCCGCCATCCCATGGCCCCCAGTCTTGGGTGTGTGCACCCAGAAAATATTCTGTTCGCTGTGGCTGCCCGGATCCTAGGTCTGCACATGGGCAGAAATGCACGGGGAACCGAACACACGGGGAAACCAAACAAACTAGAATAACCCTCTGTATACGTAATTGGGTGGTTAGAACACGCAGATAAAAAATATATATGTATACTGCTCCATGAACTGCCATAGTCAACATAGTAGGTAGTTTACCAACAATTACTCTAAGAAATAAGTGTTTGGAACATGGATCATTCATATTGGACTTTAATGACTATTAAGTTAATGTTTGGTTCTGGTTAAAGCTAGGGATAGGTGTAAACTCTGAGTTGGGGCTTGGCCTAACCTGAAGTCTTCTCTTAAAGCTTGTGTAGACTCAGAGTAAAGGTGGCCATACACTGCTCCGACTTCTCAAGCCAGTGTATTTTCATCCAATCCCCTTGAACCGACTGGGACCTTCCCGGGCGGCAGGATTGCAGTCCTTCTGCATGTGACGTATCACTTGTGATCCTCGTTCCCTGCAGAAGGGAGGGGGGGGGCAAATTATATGATCTCTGGCTCCAATCCGATGCACACAAGACCAGGGCCGGCAACAGAATTTTTGGGGCCCCATACACTGATATCTCTGGGGCCCCCCCATCCACTCAAATTTTGGGCCGATTACACACGATTTCGGCATTTGGGCCGATAAATCATGTGAAATTGGCCCAAAATCGTGACATTTGATCCGATCCGATGCTTGGTCCTGTGCACATCGGACCGGATCAGGAGGTCGGACATGCAGCATGAAATGAGTGCCAGGCGGGTGCAGCGGGGGGTGCTGGTGACAGTGGGGCGGGTGGCAGTAATCATCAGTGTGTGCACTAGAGCTTGTGCTCTATCACATTGGTGATGCAGGGGATAGGGGGGTTTGAGGGGATGGCAGATGAGAAGGGGTGAGGTGACTGGGCGAAAGGGGGTGATGGGGTGAGGTAATGGGGGGGTGAGAGGTGGTGAGGTGATGGAGGCTTGAAGTGACGGGGTGGGTGAGGTGACAGGGAAAGGGGTGAGAGGATTAAGTGATGGATAATGAGATGAGGTGATAGGAGAGGAGGCAGGTCTCCCTCTCTCCCCAGCTAAGCACAACTGCTCCCTCTTTTCCCCCAGGCTGGACGCCACTGTGACTGGCATGCTCCCTCTTCCCCATGCCGGGCACCGCTGCTCACCTTCTGTCCGGCCGGGTGCCGCTGCTCACAGTCTCCCTTGCCGGGCACCACTGCTCCCTCTCCCACATGCCAGACGCCGCTGCTCACAATCTCCCCGGCCTGGCGCTGCTGCTCCCTCTCTCCCTTGCAGTGCCGCTGCTCACCTTCTGACCGGCCGGGTGCCACTGCTCAGTCTTCCTGGCTAAGTGCCGCTGCTCCCTCTCCCCCATGTAGCGCCGCTGCTCACCTTCACCCCAGCCAGGCCCCGCTGCTCCCTCTCCCCCATGCAGCGCTGCTGCTCACCTTCTGCCCGGCCGTGCGCAGCTGCTCCCTGTCCCCCAGGCTGGAAGGGCGAAGGGGGGACCTGAGAGGGTGGTTGGCAGGCCTTGAGGTCCCCTCAGGACGTCGGCTGAGAGGGGGATTGGCAGGCCTTGGGGCCCCTCAGGACGTTGGGGCCCGTGACGGCTGTCCCCCTTGACCCCCCTGTCGCCGGGCCTGCACAAGACCACGCATCGGATCGAACCAGATGTCAACACAGGTTCGATTTGTAAACTTTTAACCCAATCCATCAGAATCTGGTGAAAATAGGCTAAATCGGACCTGTGTATGGGCACCTTTTGGGATTGGGCTAACCTGAAGTCTTTGCTTAAAGATTGGGGTAGGTGTAGACCCAGAGTTAGAACTTAAGCTAACCTGAAGTCATGTAATGCATGTTAAATATAAATATATATAGACAGAGCAGTAGCGCGGTCCACACTCACATCCAGAGGAGAGGAAACTTGGGTGCACAACTAGGGTGGTCCAATGAGGGTAACTAAAAATAGTCTGGCTAATAAGAAAAATAGTAGGGGACACTCACCATAACATGCAGTCATCTTTATTTAAATGATAAAGAGCATAATCAAAGTCAACGTTTCGACCCACTAGGGGTCATTTTCAAGACACAGAAAGAGGTACATCAGTGCAGCAGGCATAGAATGTATATTGATATAAGCAGCAGACCATCCTAATATACCCAATGCAATCAATAGAATCACAAGCACACGTGGTGTTTACCCAGGAGTCATAGGATCAGATGGAACACAAACAAACATAGGAAAAATACACATAACTAATTTTAAAATATCAGCATAAGAAAAAGGGAAAACTTACATAAAGCACAAAAGAACACAAGTAAAATCGGTACTTGTTTCCTAGAACGGCGCCCAAATTTTCTATTTGGGCGCCGTTCTAGTAAACAAGTACAGATTTTAATGTAATTTATTCACTGCTCAGTGTGCCCCAGGGGATCGCATCGAATCGCATAGCATCTCCCGCAAAATCTCATACCATCGCATGCGATTTTATCGGGTATGCGGTGGCACTACATTAGCTATACAATGATATGATTGTATGTCCTAAAATGCGGTTTTATGCGGATAACTTTAAAATGCGATTTTATGCGGATAACTTCGCATGTATTTGCGGGGCTCGCTGCGCTCGCACGCTTCGGGCTCGCACACTATATAAAATCAACTCCACAACGACGTGGATAGTGGGGGTATGAAAAAGTTGTAGGACGCTTACCGCTGTGCTTGCCACGCTTCGGGGTGGCGTGGATAGTGGGGGAGTGCCTAAAACCTAATTTCAGGACATACAATCATATTATTGTATACCTAATATTACATGAAAAAATCACATCGCACGTCAGTACAATCGCAGAATACCCGACTAAGCAAATAGCCGTTCTAGGAAACAAGTACTGCAAAATCTAAAGTAGAAAAGCATTAATCACTAAGTGCAACAACTAAAACAGACTACAGCGTGCCACTTCCAGCAACAGGCAGTTTCTCAGTGAGTATCATCGGAATAAAAAAATTCCAATGGGCTTCAAAACATACCTATCCTAGGTCGTAATAATCCAGGTTTTTGTTCCCGTTGGTGCGGACTGCTCAACAAGTGATCCGCTGACTTCCTCTTATCGGTAATAAAGAAGGTTGGTGTTGAGCTAAAAAGGGTAGATTATACCACCAAGACCTGGTGCTTTCTAAGCATAAGAAGTTTGACACTGTCAATAATGACTATAAAAATCACCAGGTCTACCGCTGGTTAGTTGGTGATTCTGCCAACAGCCGTAGTAGGTGACCACCTTGTGCCCGTCGCTTTAGAACACACACTCAGACAGACTTTGCATCCACTGCACCGTCCTCTGAGGGTGAAACCTCTGACAGCACAGACCACAGTAGAGTACCTTTTTTAGATGAAAGATCACTTATCCTCCTTTCCAGCATGCAGGCACATCAGGAGGCTCCAAAGGAGAGGTGGTTGGAAACAGAAGAGGCCAGCGAACAAAGAATCCAACATGATATTCAACTTATCCTCCTATATTCTCAGTGATATAGAGCATTCAGTATTGTCTTTAGGCCTTTCCTAAATACCCACCACACACCATGATCAGTTCCAGTGGTCTATTGACCACTATAAACAATGTTGTAAACTCAGACTAAGGGAACATTTCCCTCATTCCACCAATGACTCTGAGCAACCCAATCCTTGTGTTAAACCAAGTTCTTTTGATCCTGTATCAATAAATTCAAGCACAAATACATTTTTCAGGATGGCTCAAAATGAGATGAAAAAATGCACAGATAATAAACCGTATGGTACTTGTTTCCTAGCACGGCGCCCATCGCATACCATACTTAGTGGTATGCGATGCGTGCAATGCGATATTCATGTTAAATTAAGAGTGATTCTACAATGAAATATCGCATAGCATTGCATGCCAGCAAATGGCATGCGATGCGATTTTTAATTGTACAAGCACCCTGATGGGTGATTGCAATGTTAAATGCACCCCCATTGTCAACGCCACCCCCACTATCAACGCCAACGTCCTCCGACCTTTTCATACCCCCACTATCCACGTCGGCATTGAGTCGACTTTATATAGTGTGTCGAGCGTAGCGAGCCACCGAGCCCAAAGCGTGGTGAGCGCAGCGAGCCCCGTGAGGGGACGCGGAATACATGTAAAGTAATCCGTGTCCGCTCGCCACGCTTCGGGCTTGGTGGCTCGCTGCGCTCGCCACACTATCTAAAATTAACACCACGCCGATGTGGATAGTGGTGGTATGAAAATGTCGGAGGACGCGTACCGCCGCCCCTCGCGGGTTCACTGCGCTCGCCACGCTTCGGGTTGGCATTGATAGTGGGGGTGACGTTGCCAATGGGGGTGCATTTAACATTGAAAGCGCCCATCAGGGTGCTTGTACAATTAAAAATCGGATCACATCGCATGCCGCTATATTGTATGCGATGCGATTGTATAAGATGTAATGCAATCAAAATCGAGGGCGCCGTGCTAGGAAACAAGTACCAACCATATTACTATAATATGTCTTTAGCACAAAAGCAGGCTCTTAATTCTTTTAAAAACCACAATAATATTCTGATATGCCTCACCGATAAGGGACAGGGCAATAGTTGTCCAAGTTTGGACCCAGTATAATGCCGAGATCTTGAAACAACTTGGTGATTAGTCTACATATACGCATCTTAGACACAATCCTACTAAAGAGACCAAAAAAAACTTATTGATGATTTGTTGATAGCGGGTATTCAATCAGGATGGATTGACCAAAAAACATGTTCATATCTCACTCTGGACTATCCTATTGTTCCTGTTATTTATACGTTACCCAAAATCCACTCCAGCTGCTTGCGGTCTTTGTGAGTCAATTTGCAACCAGTTTTGCATATTGTTTAAAGTGTCCTTAAAGACACAGGAGAATTATTTTGTAAAATTAGGTACATTTCTGAATTACCTTCTGAGGTGTGGCTTTGTACGCTTGAAGTTTAATCATTATATACTGTACCATCATCCCACATCAGCAGGGAATTGAATCTCTACATGTGAGCTTGTCCAACTCTGGTCATAAACATCCTCCTTCTTATTGTCACTTGTTCAAATTATTCTGACTAAAATTTTATGTATGGAACCTTTGAACATAAAAACGGGACCGCAATGGGCTCGAACATTGCGACGTCATGTGCAAACCTTTATATGGCAATGTTCGAGCAGAAATACATTTATCCTACTTTGGCAGCCATTTGTTTTGTTAATATAGATACATCAATTATGTTTTTATACTATGGTCTGGCAATGAGTGTGCATTTGTAGACATGGCACTCAATGACTTAGCTGAGCCTGTCAAGTTTACTCCCAACAACCAATTTGAGTCCATTGGTTTTCTCAATGTAACATTATTCAAAGATGGGCCAAGTCTTGGATCAACATTGTTTAAGAAGAACACAGACTGTAATAAATTTTCACATTCAAATCCGCGTCCCCTCGTGGGGCTCTCTGCGCTCACCACGCTTCGGACACAGTGGCTCCCTGTGCTTGCCACACTTTATATAATGAACTCCACGCCGACATGGATAGTGGGGGTATGAAAAGGTAAGGAGGACGCATACCGCGTCCCTTTATGGGGCTCGCCACGCTTTGGGCTGGCGTGGATAGTGTGGGTTTGAAATGGAGGCATTTGCCATATGTAACATGGAGTACTGGCAAATGCGTCCTGTATTGTGCATTAGACGCACTTGCACACCGCACCACCCTTTGTGCAGGAGACACACAGGCTACCGAACCCCAAACCATGTCCGCCTCCCTGAAGCAGACACAGGCAGGGTTGCCGTACCCTGCTGCAATAATTACTTAATAATTAATTTGTCTCAGACAGATGGAGCCAGTGCAGGGGATCTGCCAGTTACTAGCACTGTGTGAGAGGCACTCACTAGGCTTGCCAGTTACGCTGGGGACAGAACTGCAGCTCCCGGGTACAGTACGGTGACTAGCTGCCGGATGGGGACACTACCCTGACTATGCAGGGCTGCCACGGATTCATAGGCAGCCGTTGGACTACGCTGATAACGTAGCTTAGCCTACGCTGAAAATGTTGCGTAGTCTGCCGCCGTGAAACTACACAAGTACCTAATAGAATCAGTACTGCACTTTCTAAGCTTACCACTTCATGGTATGGCTCCTGTCTCTTCCCCCTGGCAGCTACATTCTGGTCCATTGCAATGTTCCACACATACAGTAAATGTGGTAGAAGCTGGTACACTAGGCATGTGCAGCAGCTCTGCTCAGTGCCGGTGTAAGGCACCCCAGTGCCCCAGGCAGGGGGGCGCCCTGCTGCCACACCCGCTCCGGGGGGTGGGGGTTAGCAGGCGCCCTTCATGGCGGGGGATGCCACATGGGGGTGCGGGCTGCGCCGACCCGTTCCACGGGAGGGGAGTGTCAGGACGTATCGCTACGGGGATGGGGGGTGCGTGCGGCCATAAGGCCTCCGGCCTGCTGCAGGTGAAGGAAGGGGGGTTTGCGGCGCCACTCACCTGGCTGCTGCACAGGGAAAGGGGGGTGCGGCAGCCCCACTGCTCACATGCCGCTGACCTGATCCAGTTCCACGTCGTGGGGGTGCCGCTTACCAGGCTCCACACTGGGGGGGGTGGGGTGGGTGCTCCTGAGTGCCGCCCTCAACTGGCTGGCGCCCCAGGCAAATGCCTAAAGCTGCCTAGTGGTGGCGCCGGCCCTGGCTCTGCTCTGTCCACTAGACTGCATGACGTGGCGGCAGCTCTATTGATCACATTATATACCAGTGCTATTGTTTTCACAATTTAAAGCACTTGCCAAGAGGAGGGGGCTTTACACCCCCCCAACCCCCCGCATTTGCCTATGATAATAGAGAGAAGTGGATCTCTTGCCGAATATTCGGCACAAGCATTGCACTACCAGCGACCTCTGGAACACATGACGGGTTTTCTGGAAATCATGCGTTCCACTGGCCGGAAGTGGTACGTGAACTGAATACATGCTATTTTAAGGCTATTTTAGTGATTAACATTTTACTACTTTAGATTTTGCTTGTCTTTGTGTATTATGTAAGTTTTCCCTTTTCTTATCTGCTGATATTTTAATATTAGTTATGTATATTTTGGCTATGTTTGTATGTGTTCCACCTGATCCTATGACTCCTGGGTAAACAACACATGTGCTTGTGATTCTACTGATTTCTTTGGGTATATTAGGACGGTCTGCTGCTTGTATACCTTCAACTTGCCTGCTGCACTGATGTACTGTACATCTTTCTGGGTCTTGAAAAAGACCCCTGGTGGGTCGAAACACTCTCTTTGATCATGCTCTTTATCATTTAATTAAAGCTGACTGCATGTTATGGTGAGTGCCCCCTGCTATTTTTCTTATTAGCCAGAATATATATATTTTATATATATATACACACACACACACACACATATATATATATATTTTTTTTATCCAATGAAGGGTCCTGGGGTAAGATGTGAGAAGAGCAGACAGATCTCCAACCATTTAGGCTTGGGTTGGGTCTTTGGGATTTTAGCCTCACAGAAGGCTAATTAGGCTTTCAGCTGTCTGGGGGTGTTAAAATGCTGGGGAGAGAGGAGAGACTATGCAGTCTCAGGGACCCTTTTACCATAGCATTGCATTTGCAATGTGATCTGGGTGGGATCTACCCCCAAGGAATGCATTGCAATATGTGTTCCTATTGGTGTGATGTATGTCCCTGCAGATGCAGTGACAGGGGCTCCGGAAGGGGCCCCGGCTGACCCGTGCTGAACGCACTTCCCCACCGGCAGTGGGTTCTGTAGCCCATAGGGTACAATGGACTAACACCATCTCAGAATAGCTGGATAGCTGGAGAGATCACAGCAGGCATCAGAGATTTCTGCGGCTCCTTATACATTCAGGGGATACTAGATAATAGCCGCTAATCCCCGAAAATGGGTGTTTTCGAGGAATTAATAGCAAATATGCAATAGTAAATGGGGCCCTTTGTGAGAGAAACCTGCTGTTGAAAACCAGTGAGATGTGAATGGCAAACTTATCATTGTAACTATTAAGCCCGCTTGAAGCTAAAGCTTCGAAAACTATTCTGCTACCTTCTGTGTTTGTGCATGTGTGAGAAAGAGATGTAGTTTCTCTCTCTGCCAGCAGATGGCAATGTTTCTGAGACTCACGGAGTGAGGGAGGGTGGGAATCGTGTTGGGGGGGGGGGGGCTCCGTTCATGCAGAAGATACCAACGATAATCTGCAAAATTCGTTACTACATCATATTGCTGTATGGGCAGCACGGATGGTGTAGTGGTTAGCATTACTGCCTCACAGTGCTGAGGTCATGGGTTCGATTCCCACCATGGCTCTAACTGTGCGGAGTTTGTATATTCTCCCCGTTCTTGCGTGGGTTTCCTCCGGGTATTCCGGTTTCCTCCCACAATCCAAAAATATACTGGTAGGCTAATTGGCACCCAACAAAATTAACCCTAGAATATCTGTGTGTGCGTGTACATGTGGTAAGGGATATAGATTGTAAGATCCACTGGGGCAGGGACTGATGTGAATGTTCAATGATACTCTGTTAAACACTGCGGAATAATATTGCTGGAACTGACAGTGCCGGATTATTGGTGTGCTACATATATATATATATATATATATATATATAGGTACGTGTATGGACCGCACTCGCACTTATTTATTTGTAACTGCGGGGTGCCAGACAGAGGATAAACGGGGTAAGCGGATATCCCAATAATAGTCTGGGGTGCATCCACACCTGCTGCGGCGTGGAAAGTCAGGCACTCGCCTAATAATAAAGTCCAATGGTCAGATAAAAGTCCAAAGTTAGTGCAGTTTAATTTCAACTATTACATATAGTCATGGTTTTTTTCATACTGTGCCCCGACGTTTCGGTCCAAATGGACCTTTTTCAAGGAGCCTATAACATTTATAATAAAGCATTTCAGTAAACAATATAGAACAGCACTAATTAACAAAAAATCAAATGGAAACATATGGTCAAAAAATCGTCTTACTTTGTAATGAAAAGAGACTGGCTATCAGCGAAGATTAGGGTAGAAAAACGCCCATGGTGCCTGGAGCTGCTGCTGAATAGCACTGCCCGGGCCCGGCTATTTATCCCCCCTGAGTTTGAATTAATCAGAGCGTGGGAGTCGCATCCACGCTCTGACAGCGCAGCTTCCGGTATTACCGGAAGTTCGGCGCCGGAAGAAGCGTCTATTTGACACGCAGGTGGAACGCAGGGCACTAGCCCTGCGTGCGCATCTCTACTGGAGACACGGAGCTGCGCATAGCAGGTTCCGTGTATTCTATGTGTACATCCTAGATGCTCAAGCGGTAATTTCGCTATTGAAAGGAGGGGAAGCCGGGGTTTCAGTATTAACGGCCAGTAGCATCTAACAATATCTGAAAAGGTCTACTGAATGCAACCTGGGTGCGTACGCAATGCTGCGATGTGTTTAATATATTAATATTTTAATGTATTAATGTATACGATATAGTTACTTATTGGCTGGCCGTTAATTAGTTATGGATCTCAAAGTGGGTGAAGAAATAATGCTGAAAAATTGTATAAAGATGCGTGTGCATGCTAATCATTATACCAATTTATAAAGGAATTCATAGAAAATAAGATGAAAAAAGGATGAAAAAAGTTTTTTTCTTAATGGTCGACATTTGTGTCGACTTTTATCAGCAATAATTTTTTGGGGTTTTTTCTTGATTATTTTATACTATTTTTATTATGTTTATTATTATTATAGTAAAAGGGAGTGCAATTTATCCCTGGTATTATCCGTGAAAAGAAAAATTAGATAATGAAATAATGAAATAGTAATAAAGAATGAATCGAGGGATGCCTGTATTTTAATGAATGGGAAGTGATCTTTTCAGAGGTTTTTAGGATGAGAGTCACCACATTAATCAAAGGTGCTAGGTATTATGCATATTAGGTGTTATACATATTAGGTATAAGAAAAAAGGGGGCCGATTTGTATATATAAAAATATAAATATAGAAAACAATTTTTTATATAGAAAAAATTTTCATATATATAAAAACGAATTTTTCAAAACATGGAATATGGAATCCTTCCATATGTTTCCTTTCTAGACAAAGCAATACCCAAGAAGTTATGCAGAATTATCAAACAATTATAGAATATTGCAAGACATCCGGATGGCAGTATATGAATGAGTCCAATTGAATAAAAGTACTTATTTCAAAAAGATATTGTATGGGTTGTTTTCATTTAGGCCTCTCGGGGCCAAGGTTCCCAATTGGTGAATCCACCTGCTTTCCCTCTTTTTTAATAGAAGTCCCCGGTCTCCTCCCCGTGTGGGTGGGGGGATCCAATCTATCAAGCGGCATCGAAGAGATGACACTTGATGGCCTGCTAGTAGAAAATGGCGAGGAATTGGAAGTTCTGCTTTTCCTGTTTCCAGGGCGACTCTGACCGAGTTTCTGTGGTTTGCCATGCGCTCTCGGAATTTGCGGGAGGTCATCCCTACATAAGCAAGACCGCATGGGCAGACTAATAAATAGATCACATGATCCATCTGGCAGTGGAGCCGGTGTTTTATTTTGATCGCCTTGCCTGAGTGGGGGTGTGGGAAGGTGGACCCTTGGATCAGACCATTACAAGTTGTGCACCCCGTGCACCGAAAGCAACCTGGTCTCCTGGAGTGCAACCAGGTTGTATTTTGTTCAACGTTTGGTGTTGCCATGGGTCTCATCAGGATTTCTTTCAAATTTGGCCCTTTCTTATATGCCATCATTGGTGGTCCAGTTCTCTGTAGTTTTAATGCATGATCAGAGGCTACAATAGGCCAGTGTCTTTTGATGCTTTTCTGAATTTCGGTTGAAGCATGGTTGAATGTGTTAATATAGATCATCCTTGAAGTTGTTTTTGGCCGTGTCGCTGCAGGAGTGGAACCAGCTTGCTTCCTTGATATGTTACGACGAGCTTTGGATAGACATCTACTAAGGGTGGAGTTCGTATAACCTCTTTGGATGAATCTATCTGACATTTCGCGCAGTTGGTGTTCCATGGTTGAGGGCAGACTGTTGTTCCTCATTACCCTCATATATTGGGATATGGGGAGATTCTCTTTTAGAGACGGCGGGTGTTGGCTCTCAACCGAGAGTAAGGTGTTACGGTCTGTGACTTTTCGGTATACGCTAGTCTGTAGACTGCCGTTAGAGAGGGTCACTGTAATGTCAAGGAAGTTTATGGACTCCGGCTCTATGACATGTGTGAGTCTGATCGGGCTGGGCAAGTTGTTCAATTCTAGGATCATTTTGTTAAATTCATCTGGTGTGCCAGACCAGATAAGAAAAATGTCATCTATGAATCTCTTGTAGTATCTGATGTGCTCTTGATGTTTAGCTAGTATGTTGGTAGATTCATAGTCGCACATGTATAGGCCAGCGTAAGCAGGGGCAAGGTTAGATCCCATTGCAGTCCCAGAAAGCTGCACATAGTATTTATTGTTGTAAAGAAAATGATTACAAGTTAGTATCAAATGTGCCAAATCCGTCAGAAAAGTTGTTGGGGGTGTACATACAGGTCTCTCATTCAGTTTCTCCTCTAGGACCCGAAGGCCGTCGCTGTGAGGGATGACGGTATATAGAGAGCTAACGTCCATAGTAGCCAAATACAATTCACCAGCTAGATCGATTTGTTTGAGCTTCTCTATGAAGTCTTCCGTATCTCGGATGTAGGTTTCACTTGCAGTAATCAGAGGTTGTAGATGATGATCGACAAATTTCGCTAGGGGTTGCAATAGGGAGGCTCTAGCAGAAATAATTGGCCTGCCCGGAGGTTGAATCAATGATTTATGTATTTTAGGTAGGGTGTAGATTATTGGACATACCGGAAAGTTGACTGTTAAAAACTCATGGTTCTCCTTTGAAAGTCCTCTTTTGAGTAGATTGTCCACTTGTTTCTTAAATTCAGGGATCGGGTTCTGTGTCACTTGTTTATAGGTGTTGGTGTCGGCTAATTGCCGCATAATTTCATCATGGTATTGTTGCCAGTCTTGCAGGACTACGGCACCGCCCTTATCGGCCGGTCTTATAACTAAATTGGTATTCTTTTTCAGTTCATTTAAGGCAATCCGCTCCTCCATGTTGAGGTTAAAGAATCGAGGTTTCTCAGGGAGCCGTTGGGTGTCTAGGTCAACTAGTCTGCTAAAGGTTTTAATGCTCGGATTGGTTGAGCAGGGGTCAAAGGTGGAGGGTGGTCTAAACCTAGATCTATTAGTGGGGGTCTCTGAGTCTCCAAATTGCTCACGCAATCGGAGTTTGCGACTAAATTTGAACATATCTATAGTAGTCTCAAATTTGTCGTGAGTAGAGGTGGGGACGAATGACAGGCCCTTTGACAAAACCGATTCCATTGCAGGCGTTAGCGGAGTAGATGATAAATTATAAATCAGGTCAGAACTGGTTTTCTGATCCTTTTTCCGAGGACCTCCGCGCCGAGGGTGTGGTCTGCGCCCCTTCCTCTTGGGCATCGGGGTGGTTTTCCCGTATTTCGGTTTCCTTCCTCTAAAAAATCGGATTGATGTTCTGAGAAATCTGTATCGGAGGCTGATGCTGATGTTGAAGAACCTTTATTGGATGAATAATGTTGTTGTTGCTGTCGTCTTTGTCTGTATGGGCGCTAAGTTCTTCTAGTACTGGTGTTAGGGCCTCCCGATAACCATCGGTAAACCGAATGGTTTTGGTAATCCGACGTGACAGTGGCCAATTTACTTCTTTTAAAGGAGATTAAATCACTTTTGTAGGTCTCAAGTTGAGTGCCGATTTTTTCTAACAGGTTATTGGTTTTGTCGTTTCTAATGGTAGGCAGATGTAGGGTGTTAAAGTCTTCAATATCCTTTTTGATCTTTTTTAGCTCGGTCCCTACTTCCTCTACAACCAGTATCATGAGGTCTAATGAACACTTATTAAGCACCCCACACCAGCGGCTGCAGAATGTGGGGTTATTTCTCCCAATTGTGGGAACATTAGCAACTCTGAAACCTCTAGGAATATGTCGTTTCCTATGGTACTCCGATAGGAAATGCCCGTGCATAGATAGGTCTAGCTCCCGTTTCCTAAGTTTTAACAGCCTCTGGTATAGGTCTGTTGCAGATTCCGTTGGTAGTGTCTCGAAATCGGATTGGTCAAAGAGGACCTTATCCGCATCGTCATCGGTTAATGAGATGATTCCCTGTTCTGCCTGAAACAACAGGTTATCGTTGAGAAAGCCCTGCCCGCCAACTGCCATATTTGGTCCGGTCTAGCTACTTAGGTTTGGAGGCTGATGTGTTTTGATCGTCGACAGGGAGAGTTTAGTTGACACGGAGATACTGGGAATGTTTTGTCCCAGATTTTCTTGAAGGATAATACAATAAAATAATACACTTATTTTCTATAAATGTGGCATCCACTTTAAGATCCTGTATAGGCAGTGCTATTGCAGTGCTGATCCAAAGACCAATGTGGCGGCGTTTCCTTTGGTGTGGGTGTCCGGTCAGAGAAAGATCGGGGATGTATATATCTCCGTTTCCCAAATGTAGGTACGTGTATGGACCGCACTCGCACTTATTTATTTGTAACTGCGGGGTGCCAGACAGAGGATAAACGGGGTAAGCGGATATCCCAATAATAGTCTGGGGTGCATCCACACCTGCTGCGGCGTGGAAAGTCAGGCACTCGCCTAATAATAAAGTCCAATGGTCAGATAAAAGTCCAAAGTTAGTGCAGTTTAATTTCAACTATTACATATAGTCATGGTTTTTTTCATACTGTGCCCCGACGTTTCGGTCCAAATGGACCTTTTTCAAGGAGCCTATAACATTTATAATAAAGCATGCAGAAGATACCAACGATAATCTGCAAAATTCGTTACTACATCATATTGCTGTATGGGCAGCACGGATGGTGTAGTGGTTAGCATTACTGCCTCACAGTGCTGAGGTCATGGGTTCGATTCCCACCATGGCTCTAACTGTGCGGAGTTTGTATATTCTCCCCGTTCTTGCGTGGGTTTCCTCCGGGTATTCCGGTTTCCTCCCACAATCCAAAAATATACTGGTAGGCTAATTGGCACCCAACAAAATTAACCCTAGAATATCTGTGTGTGCGTGTACATGTGGTAAGGGATATAGATTGTAAGCTCCACTGGGGCAGGGACTGATGTGAATGTTCAATGATACTCTGTTAAACACTGCGGAATAATATTGCTGGAACTGACAGTGCCGGATTAATTATTGGTGTGCTTTATATATATATATATATACCTGAATAATTTGGTTGCATCACAAATGGCTGTAATTATAAGTGTTAAACAGAGCTGGACGTATAACGGTTTATCTGGCATGATATAAATGTCAAGGACTTTCATCATTGCCAGTAATGTAGACAGTGATGCTTTGGGCACAGACTCCTTCATTCCACATTGCTTTAGGAATGCAAACAGTACATTTTAGGCTCAGAAAGGTACCACAGCATATTTACTCATCAGTAAAATAAGAAACCAGCAACCACAAAGTAAAATAAATGTAGAAAATATGCCAGTTTATACTGAAGAAGTTCTGCAGCAACATAAAAAGTTATTTATCTGTGGTATTTATGTAACAGCGCAGTCTAGCCAGGCCTGGAATAAAATAATGATTTCTATTTAGGGTTTCCGCTTTTCAGGGTTTATTTTTTGAAGAGTTCAGGGTTTTGTATTGATGTTTGTTTTATAGTTTTTCTATATTAATGAAACAAATAAACAAAGAAAAAAACAAGAAAAAAACACACCACACACACCTTCGTTTTGCAACCTTCCATGGCATTTTAGTGCCACTTACACATAATGCCCACTGTAGTGCCGCTTTCACACATAGTTCCCCCCCCTGTTTAGTCGCTTACACATATAATGCCCCCACTAGTGCGGCTTCCTAACAAAGTGCTCCACTTTGTGCCGTTTACATAAATAGTGCCCTCTGTAGTGCCGGTAACACACATAATGCCCCCAGTAATGTCACTTACACATATGGGGGTTATTTTGGTTCACTCTTTATGACAAAATCCTTCTTAAATGGACAAAACCATGTGCACTGCAGGTGGGGTAGATGCTACTTATGCAGAGAGAATTAGATTTGGGTGGGGTTTTACTTCAAAGTGAGATCTATATTGCAGTGTAAAAATAAAGCAGCCAGTATTTTCCCTGCACAGAAACAAAATAACTCACCCAAATCTAATTCTCTCTGCACATTTTGCATCTGCCCCCCTGCAGTGCACATGGTTTTGTCCATCTAAGAAGGATTTTGTCAGAAAGAGTGAACCAAAATAACCCCCATAATGCCCCCAGTAGTGCTGCTTACACACATAATGCCCCCAGTAGTGCTGCTTACACACATAAAGCCCCCAGTAGTGCTGCTTACACACATAATGCCCCCAGTAATGTCAGTTACGCATGTAATGTCCCCAGTAGTGCTGCTTACACTCATAATGGGAAGAGGGAGTGTTCCTGAGGGCACCTAGGAGCGCTGGGGGTATTCCACCTGGTGATTTGGATCCCAGTTAGACCTAATATACCAGGCAAGGCTGCTGCTGCTTTTTAGAAGAGGATGTGTTGCCTCTTACAAATTACTAGGAAAAAACAAGAAGTGACTTTGTCCCAATATGGGACGCTGTCGCTTCATAGAGGTAGTAGGTGCCCCCACTAGTGTTGCTTACACACATAATTCCCCCTGAAGTGTTGCTTACCTACATGCTCATTGCCAGGAGGTTACATTATTGTTGCCAGGGGTTACATGCTTGGGGGGGGGGGTTACATGCTTCTTGCCAGTGGGTCACATGTGCCTTGCCGTGGGGGGTGTTTACATGCTCGCTGCTGAGGTGGGGGGTGTTGTTACATGCTCATTGCCAGTGCTCCCAGAATCCGCACTTCCGGATAGCTCAGGGGTTTCTTACTCACTTCCAGGGGGTTTAATGCTTATTTCCAGGGGTTACATGCCAGAGGTTACATGCATGCTTGTTGGCAGTGGAAGTTACATGCGCACTGCCATGGGGGGTTTACATGCTCGCTGCTGGGGGGGGGGGGGGGTTACATGCTCATTGCCAGTGCTCCCAGAATCTGCACTTCTGTGTAGCTCTGGGTGCACTGCATTTCCCTGAAAGACGCTAGAGGCACAGGCGTGACGGCCATTTTTGGATGTGCGCAGGGTCTCTATCAGTATACAGACGGAGACTCTGACTGCAGCCCTGCAGCACTGCTCCCCTAGCCAGCAGCTCCCGGCTCCTTCCTCACTGAAACTGACCATTAGTTTCCAGTAGCTGGCTGGAAGGGTCTGGAAATGGCTTGTGCAAGGTGTGGAATGGGCAAGCATAGCACCCCACCCCTCCACCTGTGTGCAATATATATAAAGCTGCGGAGCCGGATATCTGTATCCTCCTCACCCACATCATCTGCAGCCACAGCACCGACCCCTCCTCCCCGTTACTGCACTGTTCACCCCACACAGTGTCTCACCCCTTCCTTTTGAACTGAATCACCTTTTCCCCCCTGTCGGTAAGTGGTCACACGTGTCCCTGATACCTCTGCTTTGAGCAATGTGGGACTGTGTCTTGCATTTGTTTCATGTTTACTGCTGCTACTTGTTGCCGAATCCCAGGAGGACAAGTAACCGGGGTTTACAGCATAGTATATGGAGGAGGGGGTGCAGAGTATGAGCAGTATCTGGAGGAGAAGGATGCCCACTGCCTTGTGTATAGAGGGTACTACATAGAGGGGTATGGGGGTGCAGTGTGGATATAGGCGCACTATATGATGGGGTGCAGAATATGGCAGTTGATGGGGTGCAGTGTATATGTATAGATTTACATATTAATATGCCCCTTCCTCTACAGAATTCCAATTGCATTTTTAAATTGAAGGGGTATCCAGAAAAGTCCATAGGCTAGCTGTGCGAAGAAGAAGCAGGAGGTGATCATATATCAACTAGGGATCTCAAAGAACCGGACCCATCCAAACTTCCAAATCCGAGTCGGGATCCCAGTACGGCTCTGAGTTTCCCACCAGATCCCAAATCAAGGAAAAAAGGCCATCATCCTGCTGTCGTATTCTGTGGTTTTGGTTTCTATATAAGTCCCCATTGATTGGCGCCATATTTATTCCGGCGTTAGATATCGTAGTGGACAGACGTCTTCAGTACTGTGGTTCTGGGAGTGGTGTGGGGTGGGGTAAGGTGGGGTACTCTGTCTGCTGTATAAGTTCAGGGGTGCCCTGTATGCTGTATAAGTCCACTGGTGCCCTGTATGCTGTATAAGTCAATGGGTGCCCTTTCTGCCAAATCAGTCCAGGGGTGCTGCTATGTCTGCCATATCAATCAAAGGGTGCTCTGTCTGCCGTATCCCTACCGTATTAGTCCACAGTTGTTGCTAAGTCTGCCATATTAGTTCAGTTTGTGCCGCCCACTTGTGTCGCTTAGCTTAGTCATCAAGCTACCTCTGTGTAACCTTTTGGCCTAAAAAAAATATTGTCAGCTGTGAGGTGTTTAGAATAGACTGGAAACGATTGGAAATCATTGTTATTCAGGCTATTAATACTGTAGGAACAAAAACACTCCCAAAATCTCCCAAATAGCTGTTTTTATGATTTTTTCCACAAAAATCCAGATCCAAAACCAAAACCCACAAGGGTGGTTTTGGCAAAACCAGTACAGATTCAAAACACGACAGAGATTCAGATCCATAAACAAAACACAAAACTCGAAAAATGGCCGGATGCACACCCCTAATAACAATATATTCTGCACATCACCATGTTCCCTAGAAGGATAACACATACAAGAATCATATTACAACCCCCTGTAACATTGGGGAACTTACAAGTAGGAACATCACCTTCTTCGCAGTGCACATCCTCAACATACTAGGCGCAGACAGCCTAGCAACCAAATGACACACAGGACTTCTGGGAGTTATGAGGCTGGACATTCACATGAACTACAACACATGGGTTGCAGTGGTGGAAATCCAGAATTTGGATCCCAGCTGCTAGTAGCTGAGAGATTAAACAAAGAAGGAACGAGAGACAACGCCGAATGCTCAGTACACAGTTAAGAGTTCAGAGCTCTGTTGATGGCAGGGCCATCTTAATGTATGGTCTCAATGGGCAGCTGCCCAAGACCCCCCCCCCCCCCCCCAATACTCTGGGCCTTCAAGCTTGTGCAGATTATGGGGGAGATTCTCTAAGCCGAACCGACCCCCCCTCACCTGTGTCCGGGCAGAACAGAGCTGTGCTTCATGGACCTGTGACCAGTGTTCCCTCTAAGCTGTGCGCACGTGCGCGCGCACACAACTTGAGGAGCGTGCGCACAGACATTACAACAGAGCGCACAAAGCAGCAGTGGTCCCTTTTTGCAGTTGTGGACTCAATTAATGTGTGCTTCACCCATTAACTACATTGTTTGCTGTGTTTTGAATGTTTAAATGTTTAATATAATTTTGAAGTAAAGTTAACACAAATGCTGAATGCCATTTCCAGTTATATATAAGTGACGCACAAAATTTTTAATTTCCTTCCAAAGTTGCACAGCCAAAATCTTTTGCCGCACACAGCCTTCATAAAATTAGAGGGAACATTGTGTGTGACCTCCTCCTCCCTGCACTATGATCCTCTTTCAGGTGCAGGGAGGAGGAGAGCCCAGCGCAGCAGCAGCAGCACCGGGTAAGGGAGGGAGGGGAGAGCTGCTGGGTCCCCGTGGGACCCGCTGACTGTCACCGCAAAGGACAGCTCTTAACGCAAGAGCTGTCCTTTGCCATAATTATCCTATATGTTAGATAATATGAGATAATTATGTCTGTGATGGGCGGCGGTAAGGGGGCGCCGATGTTAGAGCATCCCCCTCTGGGTTGTGGGCATCTCCATCCTAAGCTTCTTGGAAGGCAGTAGAGAATGCTACCTGACTGTTCTGATTGTGAATTACCCACAATCAAAGCGGCCAGGATATTTTTTTGTTTACATTTTTTCCCATGAGTGCGTGTGGAGGGGCCCCAAATGCACTGCTTTTCCCCGGGCATACAATGCTGTTAAGACGGCACTGGTTGATGGTAGTCATGGGATGATCCAGGGACAAAGGGCCTAAATCTGACCTGATATTTTCATATTTGCAGATGACTGCGAGTAGACAACCACCGCCCAGACAGAGGGAAAACCCGGCCTGTGTAAATCTGCGAGTGAATTGCAAAAATATCACAATCTGCTATCCTGTAGCCCATCCATATCATACCCTCCAACATGACCCATTCCATTAGGTACAAAATGCTCTGTTCCTGGACTTCCCTGCCAGTGGCAGTTACAGAGGTGGGGCTGCAGCACAGTCCAATATCCAAAAAGGGGAGCCACACCTACTGCCACCCCAAACATCACTGTCCTGGGTTCACTGGCAGTTGATGTGACCCCCCCCTTTTTACATTTTGGACTGTGCTGGAGTCCCACCTCTGTAATTGCCACTGGCAGGAATAGAGCATTTTGTACCTAATGGAATGGGTCATGTTGGAGGATATGCCATATGCAACTCACTCACCATCAAATGACTTTCCCAGTCTGTGTACATGTGAGTAACTCTGACCCTTCCACATCTCTGCGTCAGATACCGGCTGATCAAGGCCGGCGCTGACGTCACAGACCCTCCCTTAAGGGCAGAGCTGCGTTTTCTGGACACTCCCAGAAAATAGCCGGACACCATCCCCAAAAGCCGGCTTCCTGTCAGTCAAATTAAGAGGGGATTGCGATAAATTATTTTCACTATTTCTGATGCTATTTTGGCTCACACATCCGTATGCATGCACAGTTGTTTGATTATCAAATTGATTGTGAATTTGCACAACAGCGATCGGTTCAGAATAATCTCAACGAGCCAGATGCTCTAAGCTTCAAAAGTGATAAAATGGAGAGTGATAAACAGCCAGCCAATCAGCTCCTGCCTGACATGTTACAGACTGTGTTTAAATAATGTCAGGCAGGAGCTGATTGGTTGGTGGTTTATCACTCTCCATTTTGTCACTTTTGAAGCTTAGTGCATCTGGCCCAAGGTCAGGAACAAAGCCAGTGAAATCAGAGATGCATCATGGAAAGCCATAGGTCAAAGTTCAGGAACAGCTAGACTGGAGCACACAGACACAGATTGTGAACTTAGGGACTGATTCAGGTTCCATCAGTTGGGGCTGAATTCAGCCCCATTTCCGAATGTTCGTGTCTGCGAATGCGCAAGGACGGAGATGCGCATGTGCTGACACCCTGTGCGAACGCCTTCCACGAGTATCATAATGAGGCATTCGCATGGGCAGAGGAGGGAAGGGGGCAGACAGGGAGCTATTGCAGGGGCTCGCCCACCATTTTATTGGCATCCCCATGAATACGCTGCACATTCTCCTGGGAACTGATGACTGCTCGGGGTGGGTGGCTGACATCACATTTCACCTATCTCTGTCTCAATTAAAAGACAGTCTAGACTGTTATTTGTGAACAGGGAAATACAAATCATTCAATGGTCAGCGACTTTCGAATAATTTTCCTCTCGTGCAGCCGCATGTGAGGGGATGTGTGAGCGTACACCAGGGTTGCCGACTCTCCCGGAATGGCCGGGAGTCCCCCGAAAATCAGGACCCCCTCCCGGCCCCACGGAAGGGTGGGCAACCCTCCCAGATTCAGGGGGGACCCCCCCTGCGCCCCGGATCGCGGCATTAAAATGCCACAGTCCTCAGGTCTCAGAGGAGGGGGCGGTGCTAAAATGACACAATCGCGTAATTTTAGCCCCGCCCCCACCACGGAGATCCGTGAATTCGACAGTTTGTCATCATGGGGGCGGGGCTTTGTGACATCACACTTAAGCCCCACCCCTGGGCGGCTGCTGGAACTCTCCTCTCCGGGCTTCTCCTGGAGAGGAGAATTATAAATTCAGCAACCCTGGCGTACACTGCCCCTGGCATTGGAATGCAGGAGTTTATGGAAATCCATTCGGTCAGGGGGTAGGCAGGTGGCGTATACCTGTTCGCTAGGCTAGTGAACAGTTCTGAATCAGACCCTTAAAGCTTTACCGAACCATATACAGCAGTTATGTCAATCAGAATAGACAGTTCATCATACCTCCCAACTCCATGGTGGTGTAGTGGGACGTTCACGCCCATTTTTCCACTGCTGCCCCTTTGCCTGTGTCTATTCACCGCTGCCCAGCAGGTGGCAGCAGGGACTCCCAACTCCCTCCCGCTGTGGGACACTGCTGGCCCCAGGCAGGTTGCGGGAACATCCCCAAAAATTGTCGACAGTCAGTATCCCGATGTCGGAATCCCAACTGCCGGTGCTCCGACGGGGGGCAAGTGCAAAGAGGCCCCTCGCGGGCTCCTTGGCTTGCTGCACTCGCCACAGGTTCTATTCTCCCTCTATTGGGGTGTCCCCCCTCTCAGAGCACCGGCAGTTGGAATTCCGACATCGGGATACTGAATATCGGAATCTCCCCTGTCGGAGCGTCATCCGGAACCCCTTCTATCACCATGCTGAGATGATGGTAGCAGGAGGATAGCAGCACTACTTGTTACATATTCTTCTCCATGTGACACAGGCAGCCCAGAGTCTGCAGAATGTTCTAAAGCAAGGTTTAACCTTAACATTTGTGCTTCAATCTCAGGGACATTCTTGTTACCCTCACTGCGCTTCCTGTTTAGCGTTAGCAAGAGGCTGTACAAAGGACACGGTTTGAAATGAATAAATCCTTATCAGTTGGATGTTTAGTTTCAGAACTTGTAAAATCACTATTATGTTTATTTTACACAAAAGGCGCACTACCTTCTAGACCTGAAATCTACATGTCCGATCTGTTCCCGCCTGTGGGGGAGAACTTCGCCCAAGAATAATAACTAAACATAGGCCAATTCTTATGGAAGTGTAAACACATAATAAGCCCTGAAAGATCCATTGGAGGATATGTTTGTTTTGACTAAATCTCCGTCTGCTCCCTTATGAAATGTAACGTCATGTATTTGTTATCTTAAATAGTTTCCTAGTTACTGTTGATTTACAAAGAACCACAGAACTTTTCCAGCACAGTCCAATAAGAACTAAAATCTTCAGCTGCTGATCACTGCGTTCTAATAACTCATTATTCATCAGGGTTGCCGACCCTCCCGGAATTTCCGGGAGTCTCCCGAAAATCGGGACCCCCTCCCGGCCCCCCGGAAGGGTGGGCAACCCTCCCGGATTCAGGGGGGACCCCCGCTGTCCCCCGGATCGCGGCATTAAAATGCCGCAATCCTCGGGTCTCAGAGGAGGGGGCGGAGCTAAAACGGCACAATCGCGTCATTTTAGCCCCGCCCCCTCCACAGAGATCCGTGAATTCCTTGCTTTACCAGCATAGGGGCGGGGCTTAGTAATGTCACTCGTAAGCCCCCGCCCCCTGAGCAGCTGCTGAAACTCTCCTCTCCGGGCTTCTCCCGGAGAGGAGAATCTTAAAGTCGGCAACCCTGTTATTCATCCATAGCTGTCGGAACAGTTTCAAAAAAGTGAAGCGCAGGTAACTTTAGGAAGAAATAGGTAAGGCAGTGGTTCCCGAACTTTTTTGCATCATGGCACACTAGATTATCAGAATATTTGTCACGGCACCCCTAGGTGCAAAGTTTGCTACCGAGAATCTCAGAGAACAATATTAAATTAAATAAGTTGTGCTTATATGTCATCCTTAGGTCCAGTTATGTGGTGAGGGACAGAATTCACTTCTGTTTATCCACATATTTAAAAACTGGAAGCCACAAGCACTGATTTTGCCTATTACATTGATCAGAAATATTTTGAATCGTTCTGGACAACCAAACCGAGGCACCCCTGCAACCCCAGGGAGCCAAGGCGCACAGTTTGGGAACCACTGAGGTAAGGGGAAAAAAATTCCACCTATGAAACACTTTTAAAACTTTAAAACTTCATCTAGTGGTAAGTCTGACCCATGGGCAGATCCAGGGAGGTGGGTGATCGGGGCGATCATCCCCCCATGCGATATATGGCTGGGATCACTATACCACGCTGTCTGTATTCCCTGTATGTCAGCTTTATGAAGTTCTAAGATCTTATATTGATTATTCTGTCTGATACTGTCTAGATCAGGCATTCCCAAACTATGACCCTCCAGCTGTTGTGAAACTACAAGTCCCATCATGCCTAGCCACAGTTTTTAGGGAATTAGGGAATGCTAAAACTATGACAAGACATGTTGGGATGTGTGGCCCTCCACAACAGCTGGAGGGCCACAGATTGGACATGCCTGGTCTAGATTTATTGAATGCTGAGGTGCTGATGAACCTGGGTGCTCTGAGACCTCAGGGAAGTTACTGTTGTGCTGTGATTAGTTGTTAACCACCCCCCCCCCCCCCCCTAAAAGAAAAGTCTAGAACCGCCCTTGGTCTGACCCCACAGCTTTTTTAACTAGTGTTCTTAAAATCTAAATCTCAGTCTGTGACCTCTTGCGTGTCTCAATTTATATCATTTGACATTTGACACGTTATAGTAATGCTTTGTCCAAGTCAAGGCTTCAAGCCTGTGACATGCAACAAGTAGTAAAGATAGCATAACATTAAGTAAGTCTATGCTAAGCATGGTGTTCCACTAGCCCACTCATAGGCAAATGCGGGGGGGGGGGGGGGGGGGGCTGTTCTGGTTGTGCGGAAACCCCCTCCTCTTGGCCTTAAATTATGACAACAGCACTGGTATATAATATGATCAATAGCGCTGCCACCACATCATGCAGTGTAAGGGACAGAGCAGAGCTGCTGCACATGCCCAGTGTACCGGCTTCTTCTACCACATTTACTGTATGTGCGGATCTGAGCCCTCAAACATCGCAATGGACCAGAGAGTAGCTGCCAGGAGGAAGAGACAGGACCCTTACCACGAAGTGGGAGATTGTGAGCTTAGAAAGTGCAGTACTGGTTCTATAATGACCACTTATCTTCTCGGTTGAAACAGCCTATACTATAGACCATGGATGGGGAACCTTCGGTCCTCCAGCTGTTGTGGAAGTACACATCGCAGCATGCCTCAGTCAACATAATTGATTGATGAGCACTTCTTTTAATGGAATACTGTTCTAAAAAGCAAAAGTCTTTGGTAAAAGGTATTGCTGGTATTGATAGTGCCAGGGAGTTGTTCATAAGGGTGGGCACAGCATTAGAGGGTGTCTGTGCACCCCTAACACTCAATGTGCACATGCCTAAGTGGGCGATTATGCCCAGTGTGTATGGTGCACGATGATGGGGAAAATAGCTGGGCTGAAAAACGCTCAGTGCGTTTTCCCCTCTGCTCAGCCATTTACCCCCCGGGTGTGGACGACTTTCCATTAGGGATGTGCACCGGCCACTTTTTGGGTTTTGGGTTCTGATTACCTTGAGGTTTTGGGTTCTAATGGGTTTTGGCAAAACACCTCCTAAGTGTTTTGTGTTTGGATTTTTTAGGTTTTGGGTTCTGATTTTTTTGTTAAAAAGCATAAAAACTGCTAAAATCGCAGAATTTTGGTGGGTTTTTTTTTGCTCCTACGCTATATTAACCTCAATAACATTCATTTCCACTCATTTCCAGTCTATTCTGAACACCTTACAATATTGGTTAAGGGCAAAAGGTTGCACCGAGGTAGCTGGATAACTATGCTAAGCCACACAAGTGTGCGGCACAAACACGTGGCTCATGTAAGAGTGGCACTGCAGCGGTAGATACGGCAGTACTATACACCAGACAGGTAGATACAGCAGTATTAGGCAGTGGGCCCCAGACCAGACAGGTAGATACGGCAGTACTAGGCACAAGACAGGTAGATACGTCAGCAATACTAGTATGTGCACCAGCAGAATTTATAATAATTAATTTTATTATTAGGTACTGCTTGGCACACGTCAGTGCACCAGCAGCATGGAATTATTTTTTACAGATATTATTATTATTAGATATAGCAGCCTAGTATGTAGTTGTACTACTAGGTAGGTACACTTAGGCAGTAACACTGCCAGTGGCAACAGTGGACTGAGTAAATAATACTGGCAACCTCTATTCACAGTATTCAGTGCAGGCAGCACCAGTGGACTATATATAATTCAATTAATTAAGTATTCATAATATAGCAGCCTAGTAGGTAGAGAAAATAAACTACTAGGTAGGTAGGCAGGCAGGCAGTAGCACTGCCAGTGGTCACCACAAAAGGTAGTTATATTACACACCACCAGTAGCTTTATGCAGTGCACCAGCAGAATTTATAATAATTAATTTTATTATTAGGTACTGCTTGACAGTGGCACTCAGTGGCACACGTCAGTGCACCAGCAGCATGGAATTATTTTTTACACTCCCACACAGCACAAGTATTATTTTTTAATTAAATGATATAGCAGCCTAGTATGTACTAGGTAGGTACACTAGGTAGGCAGTAGCATTGCCAGTGGCAACAGTGGACTGAGTAACTAAATAATACTGGCACATTCAGTGCAGGCAGCACCAGTGGACTATATATAATTAATTATTCATATAATATATATTACAGCACAGCACCAGAGGTAGGCCCCAGTAAAGAGGAGACAGTAGTACTACAGGTACACAGTTAGACTGTCCTCCTTGCTAGGGAGAGCCCACCCTAAACAGAGAGGAGAACAGAGTACACAGCAGCACTGAGGGAGACAGCCCCAGCGAATAAAATAATTACAGCACAGCACACAAGAGGTAGACCGCACAGAGGAGGCAGTAGTACTACAAGTACACAGTTAGACTACACAGCAGCACTGAGAGACAGCCCCAGCGAATAAAAAATATTGCGTTCAAGGTCAAGCTCAAGTTTAAGCCCCAGCAGCAGCACCAACACACCCTCTCCCAACCCACTACTAGACTGGAGTGAAGATGGCGGGTGCGGCAGCCGCTATTTAAAGCCTCGCGAAATCCGGCGCCGGGAGATGACGTTCTGACCACGCGGACGGACCCGAGTCAGGTGGGAATCTCCGAGCACTGCTCGGAACCGGGCTCGTAATGATGACGTCCGTGGGGGCTCGGATCTCTGGAATCCGAGTCTGCACATCTCTACTTTCCATAGCAGGAGGCTATGGAAAACCATCTACTCTGTTGCTCATGAAGCCAACCTGAATCACCCCAAAGATACTGGGGCTGACAATATGATCAGTGACAGTGTGAAAGTAATGTTAAATGTCAAGTCTAGATGACAACTTCTTGGAATCTATGCAATGCTGAGATATTCCATTGATTTGCCTGTAACACGTTGGCATGTTGTGAGTACATCATACCTATGGCTAATGTATAGGGAAGAACACACAATGGAGAAAAAGGTGGAAACAATATCTATCAGCGCCACTAAGGACACTGACACATGAAACCGTTCTCTGATGCTGCAGAAAACCTTAACATACTGTAAGCATCTGTCTGTGTACTCTGTGATGAACAAGTGACCTCTAGGGGTGACCAAAGATACAGCAGTAAGGTGGGCAACTAATCATTGTGACCTAGAAGGGCCTGAAGGGCTGCAGGGTGGGAGGGTTAGGGTTAATGTGAGGGGTAGGAAAGTTAGGGTGCGAGGTAGGCATAAATGGATACCCTCCGTTGTGATCCAGGTATCATCTAGTTGCCAGCGTCCTATCTGAGTTCTTATTATCAATTTGTATTGCAATCACACAATTGTATATGTTTTATACTATTGAATAATGGTCATGTGTTGTTTTGACTATTATTGTGTACATGAGCCCTACATAATATAGACATATTATTATAATTATTAATATTACGCCTTAATTAAGTAAACATTTACTTGTAAGATGTACAGATAATATTATTATTATTATTATTATTATTATTATTATTTGAAAAACTAATTTTTTTAATACTTGAACGATACTTTTCCTAATCTCCAGGACAGGCCGTGAGGCTCCTGAAAATCATGTGGCCCATCGGGGGAAATGGGTAAGTCTCCCAATTTGTGCTGCACCCCTGCCCAGTCGCCCAATTAAGAATAGTGTGGGGCGGTGGAAAGCTGCGCGGCTCGTACTGCCCAGCAAATTAGCTAATATCCCATGGGTAGAGGAATGCCCAGTTCCCCAAACTTAGGCCTTGCGTGGAGGGCTCTGTGGCCCTCATTTAAATATCAGTGAGCTATAACTGTGGGTTTAGCAGCATTACAATGTATATTGGCCTAGAGGTAGCCAACTCCAGTTCTTAAGAGTTACCAACAGTTCACGTATTCCAGATCACCTAGAAGGTGCGCAGGTGCAGTGATTACTCACTGACAATTTAAAAAAGATCCACAGGTGGAGCTAATTAGTTCACTTGTGATTCTGTGAGGAGACCTGGAAAACATTCACTGTTGGTAGCTCTCAAGGACTGGAGTGGACTACCCCTGGCCTATGGCACCTGGAACCTTTACTCAGGCCCTGTTGTACAGAGACAGGTTTTAAGTTTTGTTTAAGCTTGAGATATCTATATCCATCCACTTATGTCTCACAACAACAACGCGGAGGGTACAGCTGAGTAAGGCATCATAGTAATCAGGATGCTGACAGTGTCTTCTTCATTGCTGTCAGTGCCCCGATTACTATGGCACCTTACTGTGCACAGTAACGGAGACAGCCACCAGCCGGGAAGAATTGAAAGCAGTGACAGCCGGGTAGAGAGCGGTGGGCTGCCCGGCTGTATTCATTGCAGGTCCGCGGCTATTTGAAGTCCAATCAATTGCTACTCCACCCACATTGTAGATCCACCCACAATATCCACAGTGAGGGGCGCTAAAATCTATCTTCAGAAGTTAGGCTCGGTCCAGCCTTGCCCACAACATGTAATTGGCAAGTCGCAAAACAACAGAGACAGATCACAAAGGTTTTTTGTCCATATAATGGGCCTTATTCTAGTTCACTCTTTCTGACAAAATCCTTCTTAGATGGTGGGGCAGATGTAACATGTGCAGAGAGAATTAGATTTGGGTGGGGTTTTACTTCAAAGTGAGATCTATATTGCAGTGTAAAAATAAAGCAGCCAGTATTTACCCTGCACAGAAACAAAATAACTCACCCAAATCTAATTCTCTCATTCTGCACATTTTACATCTGCCCCCCCTGCAGTGCACATGGTTTTGTCCATCTAAGAAGGATTTTGTCAGAAAGAGTGAACTAGAATAAGGCCCAATGTCCCACAACATCTAAGCACCTCCAGACCTCCTTGAGATGCCATCAATACACTGTGGTCTCCTACTGTACTATGTCCTTCTACTAGGACACTAAAACATCTCCCGATGATAAGACAAGGCAGCATCCCGCAGGAGAAGACGGAATTCTCACTAGAAATCCTCATATTTCATGTTTTGTCTTTTGTAGATTAATATTTAATTCAAGGCTCTTACTGCATAACTCATCTGTGTAAGAATACCAGAATACTTTCTAATGTTCTCTGCTTAGGACCTTTCCTGTCTGTGGAAACAGATGACAGCAAAAATATTTTTAATTCAACATATTTCTGTAGCAAACTTCAAACATTAGGCGGCAGGAGACTTTTGCAGAAAACCAGTTTGCCGGAGCTCACAATGAGATTCTTTGTAAACTAATCTTAATAACAAATATTCTAAATGGGTGTGTACATTAAATCTACCTGTCCCACTTGTACTGTATCCCCGGGGAAGATTCTGACCATTACAGTACCAGAGAAAGTGTCATTAATTCACTTGAGTATCGGCAGTATGCAGACTTAGAGAAACGCCTCTACAGGTAACAGGTAAGTTATTTTATTATCACTTATATTTAATATATATTATTAATCAGTATTAGTATATACAAAATTGTGCTGAGAAGATTTAATAACATAGACAGCATAATAAAACAAAAACTGCACATCAGATAGAGGTGGCCTTAAAGAGTCAATAGTAAATTAATAAGGCATTTACTGACATAGGCGAACACCAGCAACAGTTCTTGGCTGACTGTTATATGCATGTTTCATTGTTTTAACTTTTGTTAGGGTTTGCAACTATACTCAATAATAATAATGTGCACCTATACTCAATAATAATATTGTGCGCCTATACTCAATAATAATAATGTGCACCTATACTCAATAATAATAATAATGTGCATCTATACTCAATAATAATAATGTGCGCCTATACTCAATAATAATAATGTGCACCTATACTCAATAATAATAATGTGCGCCTATACTCAATAATAATAATGTGCACCTATACTCAATAATAATAATGTGCACCTATACTCAATAATAATATTGTGCGCCTATACTCAATAATAATAATAATAATAATGTGCACCTATACTCAATAATAATAATGTGCGCCTATACTCAATAATAATAATGTGCGCCTATACTCAATAATAGTAATGTGCACCTATACACAATACTAATAATGGCCCTTATTCCGATTCGAGCGGTACGGCCCGCGTGCGGCCGTACCGCCGATGTTTTCCGTCTGCACATGCGCAGAGGTCAATCTGCGCATGTGCAGGCGAATTCGCCGCACATAAATTTACTACGCCGCAAAGGGGGCGTATAGGGGAGTGAGGGGCTTCATCCCCTCATTTCCCTATGTGTACGCCCCGCGTTTCATGGGCGTTCCCATGCAAACGCGGGGCGTATGCATGGAAATGAGGGCATGACGCAGCTCATGGGGGCGGAAAGCTGACGTCGCCGGATGTCAGCTTTCAGCCCCCATACAAGCTACCACACGGACGATTGTCCGTGTGGTCTCAGCTTGCGGGAGCTGCCGCGGCGTGCGGACCTGCCTTCGATGGTCGACGACCATCGAATGCAGGGGGCAGCTCCCACCATGGTGGAGGCGTAGCCTCCACCATTTTTATGCGGATCGCCAGCCGTCCGTGTACGGACGGCCGTGGCGATCCGTAGGGTGGGCGGGGATTGGTTTGTGCGGCCGGAGCCCCGTGTGCGGCTCTGACCGCACCAACCAGAATAAGGGCCAATGTGCGCCTATACTCAATAATAGTAATGTGCACCTATACACAATACTAATAATGTGCGCCTATACTCAATAATAATAATGTGCACCTATACACAATAATAATAATGTGCACCTATACTCAATAATAATAATGTGCCCCTATACTCAATAATAATAATGTGCAACTATACTCAATAATAATAATGTGCCCCTATACTCAATAATAATAATGTGAGCCTATACTCAATAATAATAATAATGTGCACCTATACTCAATACTAATAATGTGCCCCTATACTCAATAATAATAATGTGCAACTATACTCAATAATAATAATGTGCACCTATACTCAATAATAATAATGTGAGCCTATACTCAATAATAATAATAATGTGCACCTATACACAATAATAATAATGTGCACCTATACTCAGTAATAATAATGTGCACCTATACACAATACTAATAATGTGCACCTATACTCAATACTAATAATGTGCACCTATACTCAATACTAATAATGTGCACCTATACTCAATACTAATAATGTGCACCTATACTCAATACTAATAATGTGCACCTATACTCAATACTAATAATGTGCACCTATACTCAATACTAATAATGTGCGCCTATACTCCATACTAATAATGTGCATCTATACTCAATAATAATAATAATGTGCATCTATACTCAATAATAATAATGTGCACCTATACTCAATACTAATAATGTGCACCTATACTCAATAATAATAACGTGCATCTATATCAATAATAATAATAATAATGTGCATCTATACTCAATAATAATAATGTGCACCTATACACAATAATAATAATAATGTGCGCCTATACTCAATAATAATAATAATGTGCACCTATACTCCATAATAATAATGTGCACCTATACACAATAATAATAATGGCCCTTATTCTGGTTGGTGCGTATATTTCCGATTTATTTCGGAGCGGTCCGGAACGCCACGCTGTGCGGACATCGTACGAAAAAACGCCCACCGGTCCTCCACATTCGGACGGACTCACTCTTTAAGAAGAGGGCGTGTTTACGGACGACATCCAAACCTTTGCGTGTGCGGTGGACACACACATTTTCTGCACGGTCTTACAGCGTATGCACGGTCTTACCACGTCAGAACGGACGGGAACCCGCCCGTACGCACCGATGCGGTGTATTTACGCACAAATCACCACTATTATCTGAACACCGAAATCTGTAACATGACCCACTTATGCAATTAGGCAACCTCATTAAAAAGGGATTTTTTTTAATGGTCATCTATTATTTCTCAAATTGATAATTAAACACTTTACTACCACTTTAGATTAACCCTTACATCATGCAATTGAAGCAATGACAAGAGTGTAATTAATGAGTAATGAGTAAAGGAGTGGATTGTATTGTGTTCAGCTGAAATTGGTTGAGGTGCGCCCGTACTGATTGGGCGTTCCGAATGCCTAGCGCATGACCGAGTGGTGTCCGCAAAGCAATACTTGCTTATGAAGACCGCATGTTTCCTGCCTTTTTGTTCGCGTGCATTCGGTGTGCTGTCCGAATGTACGCGTACCATATTTAGTGCACTCCCTCGTGTACGCCCATGTTTTCGCCCAGTTTAGCCCACTTTGAAACTACGCCCCTGTGTAGTTTCGAATGACGCCCATATTACGCCCATATTTCCCGAGTGAATGCAGTGCACATTTCTGTACGGTATTAGTTAAAACAAGTACGGAGACCTTGCGTGGCACATGCGCATAGCGTTGCCCACGCATGCGCAGACGGCTAAAAAACGCCCTACGGGCGCTCTTCACACCGGTGTAAGGGGCTGCGCCCCCTTAATTTGTGAACGTTTGTATTGTGTGAAATATGGTTAGAATTGTATGAAAGATGCCCTGTATTGCAACTTGAGTTATAGCTGAATTGTGTTAAATAGAGAGCATATGATTTGGAAGGGGGTGTGTATTTTTTGTTTAATTAAAAAGTGGTTACAGAGTAAGATGTACACTGATAGTGTGGAGGGTACAGTGACATTTGTGGGTGTGGGGGGGTGCATGCGTGTTGTTGAGGTGTGTGTGTGTGCGCGCAATAGTATAGTAGGGTGTTTGAGTCAGCGGCTCCCCACTGGTGGAAGTCACGACACAGGAAAACAGGAGGCTGGGTAGTGATAGGGGTGTGTGGGCATAAGGGGGACTAAAGAGGAGGGTGGGGGACAGTGGGTGAGGGTCCAGCGTGGCAGCACAGGAGTACTGGACGGTGGCCCTGAGTCAGTGTCTCTTCCTACTGGGTGGGAGTTAGGGTGCATGAGAGCAGGAGGCTGGGCTATAAGGCATGATAGGGGTATGTGGGCAACACAGCATCAGCGACTCCCCAGTGGTGGAAGTTACGGTTCAGGAAAGCAGGAAGCTGGTAGTGATACGGGTGTGTGGGCATACGGGGGACTAAAGTTCAGGGTGGGTGACACTGTGCAGCTTCTGCCAGTGGGTGAGGGTCCAGCATGGCAGTACAGGAGTACAGGATGGTGCCCCTGAGTCAGTGTCTCCTCCTACTGGGTGGGAGTTAGGGTGCATGAGAGCAGGAGGCTGGGTGGTAAAGCATGATAGGGGAATGTGGGCAACAAAGGGTGAGCGGGTCCCCACTGGCGGAAGTTACGGGGCAGGAGAACAGGAGGCAGGGCAGTGATAGAGGTGTGTGGGCATGAGGGGTAGTAAAGGTTTTTGGCTGTTGCTGAGTAGGCATAGGCATTGGTGCAGACGCCATCGATGGTTGGCGATTTTGCACCCTGCCCTCGATAGTAGTAACATATTACTTGGATAACCATTGATTGTTGTAGCTATCGATGGTCATCCATTATATCTGACTGAATAGGCCGTGGGTCAATCAGAACTTGGTGGCGGGACTTCCGGGTGTATGCTCCGTTTCCCGGTACTTTAAAAAATTTGAAACTTGATCGGTTCTCCTTTGCCATCAATGTAGGGAAACCATCTGGTCCTCCCACATCGATGGCAAAAGTATTCAACATCGGCCATAAACCATCGATTATCTGAAATCATTGATGGTCGATGGGCATCCCTAGAACTGGAGGAGGGTGGGGGACAGTATGCAGCTCCCGGCAGTGGGTGAGCGTCTCCTCCCACTGGGAGGGAGTGAGCATGCATGAGAGCAGGAGGCTGTATAATAGTGGTATGTGGGCAAGACATTGATAAAAGTTGTGGCGCTGGTGCAGAGGACAGTGGGGTCACTTCTGGCAGTGGGGGAACCTGCAGCGTGGCAGCCAGGGCTGGATTTCCAACCTAGGGGCGGCACCTGCTTGTGGCGGTACAGGATCCCCCATTGTCACGGGGGTACGTGAAATGCAGGAGTGGGGGTCCGTTGGGGGGGTGGAATTGCCGGAAGGGGGTCTGCAAATTGCGGGGGGTGCGGGGATCTGCGATTAGCGGTAGGGGGTTCGCAAATCGTGAGACGGGGCGTAGGGGTGGGGGCTTGAATCGCGGGAAGGGGGGTCCACAAATTGCGGGGAGGGGGGTTGTGGAGGTCCGTGAATCGCGGGAGGGGCGCTGGGGGTGCCATGAATCAAGGGAGGGGGGCGCAGAGGGTCGATGAATCGTGGGAGGGGGCATGAATCGCGGGAGGGGGGGTCGCGAGGGTCCCGCAAATCGCTGGAGGGGGGGTCGCGGGGGTCCTGCGAATGGCGGGTGGTCCCGGGGGTCCCGCGAATCGCGGGAGGGGGTGTCGCGGGGCTCCCGCGAATCGCAGGAGGGGGTGGTCTCGGGGGTCCCGCGAATCACGGGAGGGGGCGGGGGTCCGCGAATCGCGGGGGGGGGCTAGAATTGCGGGAGGGGTGGTCGCAAATCGCAGGAGGGGGGGTGCCGTGAATGGCGGGAGGGGGCGGTGGTCCGCAAATTGCGGGGGGGGGGGTCGCGGGGGTCCCGCGAGTCGCGGGAGGAGGGGTCGCGGGGTCCCACAAGTCGCGGGGGTCCCGCAAATCGCGGGAGGGAGGGTCGCGGGGGTGCAGAAGTAATGGTGGATGGTGGCTGTGGAGTAATGGCGGATGGTGGGCGTGCACCGTAGCCCTGGCTGGGCGGGGGGAGGTGATGTCAAGGGGGTGGAACGTTATACACATAAAACACTGGTCTTTTCCCTGGGGGGGGCAGGTTTGTGTATGCCACTGGGCGGGTATGTTAGCTACACAGGAAATGAGTGACAGATCTGGCTAAATATATAAGAGATGTGCACCTATACTCAATAATAATAATGTGCACCTATACTCAATAATAATAATGTGCGCCTATACTCAATAATAATAATGTGCACCTATACTCAATAATAATAAAGTGCGCCTATACTCGATAATAATAATGTGAGCCTATACTCAATAATAGTGTGCAACTATACTCAATAATAATGTGCGCCTATACTCAATAATAATAAAGTGCGCCTATACTCGATAATAATAATGTGAGCCTATACTCAATAATAGTGTGCAACTATACTCAATAATAATGTACACCTATACTCAATAATAATGTGCACCTATACTCAATAATAATAAAGTGCACCTATACTCAATAATAATAATGTGCACCTATACTCAATAATAATAATGTGAGCCTATACTCAATAATAGTGTGCAACTATACTCAATAATAATGTACACCTATACTCAATAATAATGTGCACCTATACTCAATAATAATAAAGTGCACCTATACTCAATAATAATAATGTGCGCCTATACTCAATAATAATAATGTGCGCCTATACTCAATAATAATAAAGTGCACCTATTCTCAATAATAATAATGTGCTCCTATACTCAATAATAATAATGTGCACCTATACTCAATAATAATAAAGTGCGCCTATACTCGATAATAATAATGTGAGCCTATACTCAATAATAGTGTGCAACTATACTCAATAATAATGTGCGCCTATACTCAATAATAATAAAGTGCGCCTATACTCGATAATAATAATGTGAGCCTATACTCAATAATAGTGTGCAACTATACTCAATAATAATGTACACCTATACTCAATAATAATGTACACCTATACTCAATAATAATGTGCACCTGTACTCAAAAATATTGCGTCCTTATACCCAATAATAATGTGCACCTGTACTCAATAATAATGTGCACCTATACTCAATAATAATGTGCACCTGTACTCAATAATATTGCGTCCTTATACCCAATAATAATGTGCACCTGTACTCAATAATATTGCGTCCTTATACCCAATAATAATGTGCACCTGTACTCAATAATATTGTGTCCTTATACCCAATAATAATGTGCACCTGTACTCAATAATAGTGTGCAACTACAGTATACTTAATAATAATGTGCACCTATACTCAATAACAATAACATGCACCTATACTCAATAACAATAACATGCACCTATACTCAATAATAATAATGTGCGCCTATACTCAATAATAATAATGTGCGCCTATACTCCATAATAATAATGTGCACCTATACTCCATAATAATAATGTGTGCCTATACTCAATAATAATAATGTGTGCCTATACTCAATACTAATAATGTGCACCTATACTCAATACTAATAATGTGCACCTATACTCAATACTAATAATGTGCACCTATACTCAATACTAATAATGTGCACCTATACTCAATACTAATAATGTGCATCTATACTCAATAATACTAATAATGTGCATCTATACTCAATAATAATAATAATGTGCATCTATACTCAATAATAATAATGTGCACCTATACACAATAATAATAATGACCCTTATTCTGGTTGGTGCGTATATTTCCGATTTATTTCGGAGCGGTCCGGAACGCCACGCTGTGCGGACATCGTACGAAAAAACGCCCACCGGTCCTCCACATTCGGACGGACTCACTCTTTAAGAAGAGGGCGTGTTTACGGACGACATCCAAACCTTTGCGTGTGCGGTGGACACACACATTTTCTGCACGGTCTTACAGCGTATGCACGGTCTTACCGCGTCAGAACGGACGGGAACCCGCCCGTACGCACCGATGCGGTGTATTTACGCACAAATCACCACTATTATCTGAACACCGAAATCTAATAATAATAATGTGCACCTATACTCAATAATAATGTGCACCTATACTCAAAATATTGTGTCCTTATACCCAATAATAATGTGCACCTGTACTCAATAATATTGTGTCCTTATACCCAATAATAATGTGCACCTGTACTCAATAATAGTGTGCAACTATACTTAATAATAATGTGCACCTATACTCAATAATAATAACATGCACCTATACTCAATAATATTGTACACCTATACTCAATAACAATAACATGCACCTATACTCAATAACAATAACAATAACATGCAGCTATACTCAATAACAATAACAATAACATGCACCTATACTCAATAATAATAATGTGCGCCTATACTCAATAATAATAATGTGCGCCTATACTCCATAATAATAATGTGCACCTATACTCCATAATAATAATGTGTGCCTATACTCAATAATAATAATGTGCGCCTATACTCCATAATAATAATGTGCACCTATACTCCATAATAATAATGTGCACCTATACTCAATACTAATAATGTGCACCTATACTCAATAATAATAAAGTGCGCCTATACTCGATAATAATAATGTGAGCCTATACTCAATAATAGTGTGCAACTATACTCAATAATAATGTGCGCCTATACTCAATAATAATGTGCACCTATACTCAATAATAATAAAGTGCACCTATACTCAATAATAATAATGTGCACCTATACTCAATAATAATAATGTGAGCCTATACTCAATAATAGTGTGCAACTATACTCAATAATAATGTACACCTATACTCAATAATAATGTGCACCTATACTCAATAATAATAAAGTGCACCTATACTCAATAATAATAATGTGCGCCTATACTCAATAATAATAATGTGCGCCTATACTCAATAATAATAAAGTGCACCTATACTCAATAATAATAATGTGCTCCTATACTCAATAATAATAATGTGCACCTATACTCAATAATAATAAAGTGCGCCTATACTCGATAATAATAATGTGAGCCTATACTCAATAATAGTGTGCAACTATACTCAATAATAATGTGCGCCTATACTCAATAATAATAATGTGAGCCTATACTCAATAATAGTGTGCAACTATACTCAATTATAATGTACACCTATACTCAATAATAATGTGCACCTATACTCAATAATAATAAAGTGCACCTATACTCAATAATAATAATGTGCGCCTATACTCAATAATAATAATGTGCGCCTATACTCAATAATAATAAAGTGCACCTATACTCAATAATAATAATGTGCTCCTATACTCAATAATAATAATGTGCACCTATACTCAATAATAATAAAGTGCGCCTATACTCGATAATAATAATGTGAGCCTATACTCAATAATAGTGTGCAACTATACTTAATAATAATGTACACCTATACTCAATAATAATGTACACCTATACTCAATAATAATGTGCACCTGTACTCAAAAATATTGCGTCCTTATACCCAATAATAATGTGCACCTGTACTCAATAATAATGTGCACCTATACTCAATAATAATGTGCACCTGTACTCAATAATATTGCTTCCTTATACCCAATAAAAATGTGCACCTGTACTCAATAATATTGCGTCCTTATACCCAATAATAATGTGCACCTGTACTCAATAATATTGTGTCCTTATACCCAATAATAATGTGCACCTGTACTCAATAATAGTGTGCAACTACAGTATACTTAATAATAATGTGCACCTATACTCAATAACAATAACATGCACCTATACTCAATAACAATAACATGCACCTATACTCAATAATAATAATGTGCGCCTATACTCAATAATAATAATGTGCGCCTATACTCCATAATAATAATGTGCACCTATACTCCATAATAATAATGTGTGCCTATACTCAATAATAATAATGTGCGCCTATACTCCATAATAATAATGTGCACCTATACTCCATAATAATAATGTGCACCTATACTCAATACTAATAATGTGCACCTATACTCAATAATAATAAAGTGCGCCTATACTCGATAATAATAATGTGAGCCTATACTCAATAATAGTGTGCAACTATACTCAATAATAATGTGCGCCTATACTCAATAATAATGTGCACCTATACTCAATAATAATAAAGTGCACCTATACTCAATAATAATAATGTGCACCTATACTCAATAATAATAATGTGAGCCTATACTCAATAATAGTGTGCAACTATACTCAATAATAATGTACACCTATACTCAATAATAATGTGCACCTATACTCAATAATAATAAAGTGCACCTATACTCAATAATAATAATGTGCGCCTATACTCAATAATAATAATGTGCGCCTATACTCAATAATAATAAAGTGCACCTATACTCAATAATAATAATGTGCTCCTATACTCAATAATAATAATGTGCACCTATACTCAATAATAATAAAGTGCGCCTATACTCGATAATAATAATGTGAGCCTATACTCAATAATAGTGTGCAACTATACTCAATAATAATGTGCGCCTATACTCAATAATAATAATGTGAGCCTATACTCAATAATAGTGTGCAACTATACTCAATAATAATGTACACCTATACTCAATAATAATGTGCACCTATACTCAATAATAATAAAGTGCACCTATACTCAATAATAATAATGTGCGCCTATACTCAATAATAATAATGTGCGCCTATACTCAATAATAATAAAGTGCACCTATACTCAATAATAATAATGTGCTCCTATACTCAATAATAATAAAGTGCGCCTATACTCGATAATAATAATGTGAGCCTATACTCAATAATAGTGTGCAACTATACTCAATAATAATGTGCGCCTATACTCAATAATAATAATGTGAGCCTATACTCAATAATAGTGTGCAACTATACTTAATAATAATGTACACCTATACTCAATAATAATGTACACCTATACTCAATAATAATGTGCACCTGTACTCAAAAATATTGCGTCCTTATACCCAATAATAATGTGCACCTGTACTCAATAATAATGTGCACCTATACTCAATAATAATGTGCACCTGTACTCAATAATATTGCTTCCTTATACCCAATAATAATGTGCACCTGTACTCAATAATATTGCGTCCTTATACCCAATAATAATGTGCACCTGTACTCAATAATATTGTGTCCTTATACCCAATAATAATGTGCACCTGTACTCAATAATAGTGTGCAACTACAGTATACTTAATAATAATGTGCACCTATACTCAATAACAATAACATGCACCTATACTCAATAACAATAACATGCACCTATACTCAATAATAATAATGTGCGCCTATACTCAATAATAATAATGTGCGCCTATACTCCATAATAATAATGTGCACCTATACTCCATAATAATAATGTGTGCCTATACTCAATAATAATAATGTGTGCCTATACTCAATACTAATAATGTGCACCTATACTCAATACTAATAATGTGCACCTATACTCAATACTAATAATGTGCACCTATACTCAATACTAATAATGTGCACCTATACTCAATACTAATAATGTGCATCTATACTCAATAATAATAATAATAATGTGCATCTATACTCAATAATAATAATGTGCACCTATACACAATAATAATAATGACCCTTATTCTGGTTGGTGCGTATATTTCCGATTTATTTCGGAGAGGTCTGCACGCCACGCTGTGCGGACATCGTACGAAAAAACGCCCACCGGTCCTCCACATTCGGACGGACTCACTCTTTAGGAAGAGGGCGTGTTTACGGACGACATCCAAACCTTTGCGTGTGCGGTGGACACACACATTTTCTGCACGGTCTTACAGCGTATGCACGGTCTTACCGCGTCAGAACGGACGGGAACCCGCCCGTACGCACCGATGCGGTGTATTTACGCACAAATCACCACTATTATCTGAACACCGAAATCTAATAATAATAATGTGCACCTATACTCAATAATAATGTGCACCTATACTCAAAATATTGTGTCCTTATACCCAATAATAATGTGCACCTGTACTCAATAATAGTGTGCAACTATACTTAATAATAATGTGCACCTATACTCAATAATAATAACATGCACCTATACTCAATAATATTGTACACCTATACTCAATAACAATAACATGCACCTATACTCAATAACAATAACAATAACATGCAGCTATACTCAATAACAATAACAATAACATGCACCTATACTCAATAATAATAATGTGCGCCTATACTCAATAATAATAATGTGCGCCTATACTCCATAATAATAATGTGCACCTATACTCCATAATAATAATGTGTGCCTATACTCAATAATAATAATGTGCGCCTATACTCCATAATAATAATGTGCACCTATACTCCATAATAATAATGTGCACCTATACTCAATACTAATAATGTGCACCTATACTCAATAATAATAAAGTGCGCCTATACTCGATAATAATAATGTGAGCCTATACTCAATAATAGTGTGCAACTATACTCAATAATAATGTGCGCCTATACTCAATAATAATAAAGTGCGCCTATACTCGATAATAATAATGTGAGCCTATACTCAATAATAGTGTGCAACTATACTCAATAATAATGTACACCTATACTCAATAATAATGTGCACCTGTACTCAAAAATATTGTGTCCTTATACCCAATAATAATGTGCACCTGTACTCAATAATATTGTGTCCTTATACCCAATAATAATGTGCACCTGTACTCAATAATAGTGTGCAACTATACTTAACCCCTTCCCGACATTTGACGTACATTTACGTCATGGCCGGGATGTACTTCCCGACACATGGCATAAATGTACGTCATGCCTTTGAATTGTCACCGCGTCTACAGACGCGGTGACAGAGGGACGATGTCTGCTGTCCCTGACAGCAGACATCCTCCCTCATTGCCCAGGGGGGGCAGCGATGCCCCCCGTCATGGGCGATCGCTGCGATCGGCTGTTTAAACGTGAACAGCCAAAAGCAACGTTTAATGTGTGATGTGTAAAATTTAGACTCTGCTGCCCCCTAGTGTCCAAAAAAATTAAAGGAGGTTGAAATAATGATGTAATAATAAAGTTTAGATATGGTTTATGTTAGTTATTAACTATTTTGAGTGGTATGATTATTTGTCTCACAAGCAGAAAATTTTACATTTTGCAAATAGCAAAATGTTCCATTTTTTTACGACATTTTGGTATTTTTCACAAAAAAAAAAAAACTGTATCGACCAAAATTTACCACTAATTTAAAGTACAATGTGTCACGGGAAAACAATCTCAAAATCACTGGGATAAGTAAAAGCAAAAAAAAGTTATCCCCACTTAAGTGATACATGTCAGATTTGAAAAAAAGGCCTCTGTCAGGAAGGCAAAAACAGGCTGCGTCGGGAAGGGGTTAATAATGTGCACCTATACTCAATAATAATAACATGCACCTATACTCAATAATATTGTACACCTATCCTCAATAACAATAACATGCACCTATACTCAATAACAATAACATGCACCTATACTCAATAACATGCACCTATACTCAATAACAATAACATGCACCTATACTCAATAACAATAACATGCACCTATACTCAATAATAATGTACACTATATCCCTATACTTAGGGATGAGCGGGTTGGATCTTAGAGATCTGAACCCCTACCCGAACTTACATGATCCGAGGCCGGATCCGAAGAGTTCAATGGGTCCCGCCATCTTTCCGAGTCCAAAAAGAGGCCAAACGTCATCTTCCTGCGTCGGATTCTCGCGAGACCGGATCTCTATAAAAGACCCGACGCCATCTTCATTCGGATGTGTCCGTGCTGTCTGCAGAAAGGAAAAAGCTTTAGAGAACAAAATAACACTATGGGGGGACAAACTAAGGGAGGGCAAACAAATAGGGGAACAAATAGAGGCTGCACTGCACTACTGTACTAAGGGGGAACTAATGGTGCAGGAACTTTTGTACATCTACTAAGGGGGAACTACTGAGGGGGAAACTATACTAAGTGGACAATAATTGAGAGTACAACTACTAAGGGGGCATTACTGAGGCTACTACTAAGGGGGCTGTTATATGGGACAAAGTTTTTTTGATTTTTTTTTTATGACAGGGCTGCCCCGAATTAGTCCAGCTGTTCTGCCCAGTGTCCCGTATCAGTCCAGGGGAGCTGCCCCCATTTTTTTATTGAAATAAAAAAAGTTTTTTTGTTTCTTTTATGTAAAAATGTAAAAGAGCAGGGTGCACTCTCGCTTGATGACTCGTGGGCCCCCTGAAATGGCCGGGCCCATAGCAACTGCACCCACTGCTGTACTTGCAGCTGAGCTCCCACATCTTTCTATTAACTGCATACCCTCCAACAATTTCAAATAAAAAAATTGGTACAGGCCAGGGAGTGTGGCCATAGATAGAGGGTGTTACCATTTTAAAGGGGGCGTGATCTGGACCCTTTTACTTTCCACTACCCCAAACTGAAACCGGGCTTCCTGCTCACCTGGATTCCCCTGCTCGGCTGCCAGACCAGGCAGGTACAGGTCTCAGGTCAGGGCTCCAATCCGGGTAGGTTCCGCAGCTACAAGGGGAGAGGGCGCTGGGAGGGGGGGAGCGCCTTGCACATGCTGCCTCCCACAGCTGTGATGCCCCCCAATTGGAGTCTCTCCCTGAGGGGGAGGCGGGCCTGCCATGTCCCACCACCGTGCACCCTGGGAGATGTAGTCCTGGCTGGCTGCTTCCCCACACTCCCTGGGGAACAGTCAGCAATGTTATGAACTACATCTCCCAGAGACAGAGTCCCTCAGCCAGAGCTCTAAAAAAAAAAAAAGGTACTTGTGTATTATAGCGGCGCCCATCGCATCGCATACCAAAAGGCATGCGTTGGTATGCGATGCGATATTGCGTGATATTGTACAATGTCATACAATTTTAAAATTGTATGACATTGTATATGGCATATAATGCCATACAATGCAATGCAATGCAATGCGATTAAAAATGGTATAAGCACCCTAATGGGTGCTTACAATGTAAAATGCACCCCCACGCCACCCCCCCCCCCCCCCACTATAAACGTGAACCTGAAGCGTGGCGAGCGCAGCGAGCCCGTGAGTGCCGGCGGTACGCGTCCTCCGACCTTTTCATACCCCCACTATCCACGTCGGCGTGAAGTTGAGAATAGAAAGTGTGGCGAGCGCAGCGAGCCCCGCGAGGGGATGCGGATACCTGTGAAGCCCGCGAAGGGACGTGGATAGCTGTGAAGGTATCCGCGTCCCCTCGTGGGGCTCGCTGCGCTCACCACGCTTTGGGCTAGGTGGCTCGCTGCGCTCGCCACACTTTCTATTCTCAACTCCACGCCGACGTGGATAGTGGGGGTATGAAAAGGTCGGAGGACGCGTACCACCGCCCCTCGCGGGCTCGCTACGCTTCGGGTTCACGTTTATAGTGGGGGGGGGGGGCGTGGGGGTGCATTTAACATTGTAAGCACCCATTTGGGTGCTTAAAAGCACCCTTTAGGGTGCTTATACAATGTTTCATCGCATAGGGGGCAAAAATCGCGTCGCCATCGGGTGCATGGCATGCGATGCGATAAAAACATTGCACGATGAACATCGGGGGAGCCGCTATAATACACAAGTACCAAAAAAATCAGTACACTTTATTTTAGCCGGTACAGACCGTAAAAAAACTGTACTGTACCAGCTAAAACGGTACAGTTGGAGGGTATGTAACTGCAGCTCCCGCCAGTGGCAAACGCAGGATTTTCAGAAGGGGGTTTCCAGAGGGGCGGAGCAAAGCACAGAGATGGACACGTAGGTGACCCAGTATATGCCGGGTCAGTTAAAGTATTATAGATAGACCAATATATATTTATATATATATATATATATATATATATATACACATACATACAGGGGCGTCAACAGCAGTGTAGACCCCTGGGCATAGCAATGTATTGGGGCCCCTACCGATCCTCCAGCGGTAGGGGTGGGGGAAGCTTTGATGTCCCCCGAGTGGTAGGGGGTATTATATCAACTGCTCAGCATGTAGGGCCTGGATCAGTAATTTCCATTAATTACCCCTTTACTGCACAGATAGTGGGAGATTGGGTGGGAGAAGGGGGCATTGGGCTGAATGAAGGGGCACTGACACATAACTTCCAGGGTGGTAGAGGATGTTTAATATGCAGAGGAGGGGTGTATAGTGGAGTGGGCTTATTATTCATCATTTTCTGGTGGAAGACAGCTTGCTTGACTGCAGATATCTCCAGTTTCCAGTAATAGATTTATTAGATTTTAATGGAAATTAAAAACTAGAGAATCCCACCTACCAAATGGTACTGGGGACTAGGGGATCAGAGTTCAGGAGGCAGAGCAATCTGCCCACGAGTATATAATACTACATACCAGGTGTGTGGAGCTGGAGCAGTAACCAGCTGCTGGAAGGCTGATATCTCTGGTTCTGGGAACAGTAGAGACAAGCTACTAGTGTCCCCCAATGGGGGAGAGTCCCAGCTTTCGGAATATACCCTCAGAGAAACTATGAGTCGGACAGAACCTGAAATATCTGACTGGGAAGAGCAATTAACAGGCTTGGATGGGGACCACTGCTTTGAAGTCAGATATCTCCAGTTCCCAAGGGCCGAATTTTAAAATTCTTGTACCCATGGAAAGAGGGGACCCTCAGCTTTCAGCCTAGGCACCTTAGACTCCTGGGGGGGTTTCTGGGTACCCAGAAACCCCCCCTGCGTGCGCTACTGGCTCCCGCTACTGCAAAGCAGAGAGCTCTCTATCTAAGGACCAGCTCCATATGAATTTGGTCCGTCAAGGGTGGTTTCTGGGTACTCAGAACACCCCCCCCCCCCCCATCTTCAATGGACAAAACCATGTTGCACTGCAGGTGGGGTAGATGTAACATGTGCAGAGAGAACTAGATTTGGGGGAGTTATATTGCTTCTTTCTGTGCAGGGTAAATACTGGCTGCTTTATTTTTACACTGCAATTTACTTTTCAATTTGAACACACCCCACCCAAATGTAACTCTCTCTGCACATGTTACATCTGCCCCACCTGCAGTGCACATGGTTTTGTCCATTAAAGAAGGAGTTTGCTTTTGCAAACCAAACAAAATCACCCCCATACGCAATAATAATGTGCAATGATCCGCAATAATATTGTACACCTGTACTCACTGATAATAGCGCCCTCTGTCTGTCACTCAGGCCAGGGCCTGCACATGCGCAGTGGGGACAATGCACATGCGCAGACCCAAAACATTGCATACGGGGCCGACTTTGGACCTGTACAAATAGGTCTGAATCGTCCAGTCTGCAGACTTTAACAATAGTCACGCAGGTGCCATGTTTTCCTACACTAGGATTTGCAGCTGACGTCAGATACGTGCTCCAAAAATGCCAATGACGAACCAGCGTTTTGCGACCACTCCACACTAACACCATGTTAACACTCCCTAATGGTCACTTGTCAGTCACTCTGCAGAGGTGTCCTCATTGGGCAGTATTCAATGAGCATTTTGGCGATGTGCAGCGAATCCTGTTTAGGATTCGCTGCACATTCGCCACTGATCGCCGCATTCCAGAGCCTCGCCGGCTCCAGTTTTCAACAAGTCAGGGGCTCGCTGCCCCTGACCGGCGAATTTTAAATCCTGCGGCGATGCCGCAGGGAGCCTAAGGATGGCGGCAGGCAGGGAGATGGAAGTCTCCCTGCCTGCCCCAGAACGTTTGTTGGGGGGAGGTGGGCTCCCCGGGTGCCAGGCAGCACAGGCTGCCCCCCGGGGGTGTCAGCAGGGGACCGGGTATATTCACTACACCCGAACATGCATATGTAATGATCGGGTGAAGTGAATATATGAATATCTAATGAGCGGCTCGGCTCCGGCCCCCTGCTGGCTGGTCTGTGTAAAAAAAAATATATATATTATTTTTTTTAAATTAAATATATATTCATGTGCTTACAGCACATAAATAAAAATAGCATGCCCCTCCTCAGAATAAAATTCCTGATTTTTTGACACCAAATGTAAAAAACAAAACACTTTATTTTAAAAGTTCACATTCCACTTCACCATAAAAAGATGGCGAAAAAAACCTTGAAATGTATTCGCCATCTGGTCATTGAATAGGGTGATTCACCGTTTTAGTCAAAAATTCGCCTTACAGCACAAAATCGCCATAAAAACATGGCGAATCAGCCTCATTGAATACCGCCCATTGTGTGCATTTATGCAGCGGCACCTTGACTCTAACACACCCATTCGCAGTCTGCTGATAATCGCTCAGTTCCATGAAACATCGACTGTGTGTCCATCTTTGAATCAGGCCTGAGACCACAGTACACACAACATGCCGTAACTCTAGTAGTAATAGAGTTGGAGAAAGTTCAAGCCCTAATGAATGAACTATTCTACCAATGATTACTCAGTTCTAGGAGCTGTCACACATCCCGGCTGTCCTTGGCTGGTTTTTAACTACTGTAAATTACAACCAGCTTTTTTCTTTTTTTTCTCCTAACATCTGTTTTCGGCGACTTCCTGTAATATGGCAGATTGAGACATTTATTATAGGGAGTTTAATATTTACAGGCCATGAATGTTCGGTGACCAATGTTTTGGCACTGCGTATGCGTATATGCAGATACACACATGCTCATGGCTGCCGTGCCAAGGGGGGGGGGGATGGAGGCAGTCAAGGGGTTGGCGCGTGGGACGCCAAGCATTTCCTGGGCATTCCCACAAAAATGGTGGGTGCGCACAGCAGGACGCTGAATATCTCAAACCGTACGCGCCCGCCCCATTCTCGGCCATGGTGTATGAAAATCAGCCTACACTGACTTTTATTTGCGAAGGGCTCAAAAATCATTGGATGGTCGGCGACCAATGAATGATTTTTGACCGGTACGCTCACATGCAAATGGGTGTAAATTCGCATTTCGGCGGTGATGTATGCACGGATGTACACTCATTTTCCAACGGCTCTTTATAAATGATATTGGGCCAGATTCTCTAAGCTTCAAAAGTGCTAAAATGGAGAGTGATAAACAGCCAGCCAATCAGCTCTTGCCTGACATTTTTCAAACACAGTCTGTGACATGGCAGGCAGGAGCTGATTGGCTGGCTGTTTATCACGCTCCATTTTATCATTTTTGAAGCTTAGAGAACGTGGCCCATAGTATGGCTATAGAGGGCATGTGTGAGTGGCATCACCAGCCACAGTATCCAGTATACAGTTTGGGATTGGCCTTTTGTTCAGAGCTGTGTAATATTCAGTAGCAACTAATCAGCTCCTAAGTGCCATGTTACAGCCTGCATTTTTGAAAAATGATAGTTAGGCACAAACTGAGCACTTTTCAAGCTTAGCCCATCCCACCCCAATGCATCATAAAGAACTGCTGTCAGCATACTGTAGATAACAGCACATATCTTCTTAATACTCTTTTTTTTATTTATCTTTTATATGTAAAGGAGTAACAAAAAATGATATTCGACTATATTTTTAGACAGACAAATCTATCCTACCTTCCATTTCTTTAGGACCAAAAAAATGATGGTGTTATTTGTTTTATGCCGGCCAAGTGTTCTAGAGACTGTCAAGAAACATTTCAACCATAAACGAAATGAGCTGATGTGCAGAACGAAACAATAATTGTTAGATAGCTGTCAGCACGTTGATAAGTCTGTTAGTTATTAACAGCTGGTTAGTAATCAATCAGTAGATAAGTCATTCTTCTTCCACACAGACTCATTTATCCTTCCACCGGCAATAATGGAAAATGGCACACAATCCCCATCGACCGGTCCTGAATATGCAGATTTTGGGATTCCCGATATTATTGTGGTCGTGGTGTATTTTGTGCTTGTCCTTGCGGTTGGGATATGGGTAAGTGCAAAACTTGCCAGTTTCCGACAGGACTGTGATTATTAGGGGCGGGTAATCTCTCTAGATGCAAGTCCGGGTGTCTGAGAGTTATTTACTGTCCCTGTGCCAAGTTCACCTGCAGCTATGGGTATGCTGTGTCCTCACTGATATATGCAGATATAAAGTGTGACGTTAGGGTCTATGTACTAAGCCCTGGACAGAGGAATATCATCACTAGGTCGATCCTATTTAGGTCAACACCACTGAAGGTCAAAAGGGTGGGAAGGTCAACACAAGTATTAGGTCAACAGCTGAAAGGTTGACATCAGTTCTTCACTTTTTTTTTAGCCGACATGTGCTGACAGGCGGTATTTCCTGCCCTACCATCCACGACGATGCCGGTGTGGTGGGAGATGAAAATATCGTTTCCAAGCATGGCGTCATTTGGGACCAAAAAATGCAAAAAACACACGTCGACTTTTTGACTGTCAACATTCCCATTGTTGACATAATGCGTGTGTCAACCTTCCCACCCTGTCGGCCTAAGCCATGTCGACCTATTTCAGGTGTCGACCTTAGCCCTGTCGACCTTCAGTGGTTGCCCCAATGACCCCTCCCCCGACAGTGATAAAGTACCAGCCAAACAGCTCCTAATTACCATGTTACCATCTGTTTGCAAAATGATAGGAGGCGTTTGGTTGGTTGGTCGGTACTCTGTCTAAAGGTGCACTTGATTTAGGACAATTTCCCCAGATCCAGACGGTCGGAATCGGCCCAAATCGGATGTGTTTGACACCTCATCTGACCCGATGCGCGGTCCCATGAGCATCGGCTCGGACCCTACAGATTGAACCTGCTGCAGGTTCAATCTGTCGGATCAGACCCATCAGCTTTTTAGCACCCTCGATGTGTTGGTCCGATCCGTAGGTGTGTGCCAGCGGGGAAGCACTGCTGGCACACGGATTCAGTATGAAATCCTGGCGGTCGGGATCCCGGCGTTCAAAATCCCGACCGCTGAAATCCCGACAAGGATATTCAGTTATTCTCCCTCCAGGGGTGTCGTGGACATCCACGGAAGGAGAAAGTGACGGGATTTCGGCGGTCGGGATTCCAAACGCCGGGATCCCGACCGCCGGGATTTAAACTGCATCCCCTGGCACACAACTACTGTATGTGCAGCAGCGGGGTCCGGGCAGTAACATCCAGGGAATGGTCATCCGGGCAGCGGCGGCTGGGAAGCGGTGTCCAGGTAGTGGGGATCTGAGCAGCGGTGGCGGCTGGGAGCTTTTTAATGCTGTTTGCCGGGTGGCGGGGTGGGAAGCGCTGCTGAATTTGAATTTTTTTTTTAAAAGACTGGCCGGACACTGATTGTATTCAGCCAATCAGCGTTCAGCCAGTGTTTTCAAAATGTTTTAAAATTCAGCAGCGCTTCTCACCGCCCAGCAAATAGCGCTACTTAGTTCCCATCCGCCGCACGGACCCCACTGCCCGCACCCCACCGCTGCCAGCTCCCCGGGGATATACATCAAGTGCCAAATTAAAAGCGGGAGCTGCCAGGGGGCTCTCAAGGGCAAACTGGTCTGACTGGTCCTTAGGATAAGTCAGACTAGTGTATGGGGGCCTTAAGTCTGTTTTCTTTCTCTCCAAGGCTTAGTACATAGACACCATTCTCTAGAGCAGGTCTATTGTAGGGAAATTAAAAAATAAATGAACAGTACTACCGAGACATAAGTGGAGTGCATATATCACATACACTATTAGAGAGTCACATTACTGTTTGATAAGAAATAGGGTACTTATATGTTAGTTGGGTTCCCACTATAGTTAGTACGCTCATACCCCCACTATCCATGTTGGCCTGGAGTTGATTTTATATAGTGTGACGAACGCAGCGAGCCACCGAGCCTGAAGCGCGGTGAGCGGACGCGTAAAACTAAGAAAATAGCTTAGTGGGCGCCCAACTAACATATACTGTAAGTACCAGAAATAGTGTATTATATTTTGTATCCTGCAGAACTTAAAGGTCCATACACACTGGGCGACTGAGCTGAAAGTCGCTCAAAACAGCAGGTTTGAGTGGCTTTCAGCTCAAAGCCGTCCAGTGTGTATGCCCGGGCAATGAGCGGTGAGCGCTGCTGGGCGCTCCTGCAACATCGCCGGGAAAGCCGTTCATCTGCTGGTTATACCAGCAGATGAGCGGCTTTCAGGATGGCTTTGCATAGCGCTCAGCTATGCAACGCCGTCCTCTCCCCCTCCCCCTCCGGGCACTTAGCGGCTTTCCCCCCCAGCGATGAAAGAGATCATCGCTGTCTATACACACTGGGCACAGTCGCCCAGTGTGTATGGACCTTAATGCTGATTTTAAAATTGTTTTATGCACATTGAGACAGCAGATCTATAAAAATAAAAAAGCAAACCCTCTCAGTGGTTCCCAACCTGTGTGCAATGGAACTGTTAAACATCCTAGCATCTGATGTGTGTGACCTCTAGCATGTACAGTATATACATCACATTTCAAGACTTACAAACTAAACCTGAAATAAAGACTCGGAGACTTAGGTTTGGCAGAATTTGTTAGCTGATTTATTTTAGCAATTTTAAGCTAGATTAATTTATTAATAATTAATTAATGGTGGCCCAGAAAGAACGGCTAATTAACTGGGTGTGGTATGGGACTCCGACAGTCGGGATCCCGACAGTCATTATCCCGACGTTGGGATCCCGACTGGCCGGAGTCAGACAGCATGGCGAGTGCAAAAAAGCCCCTTGCGGGCTCGCTGCGCTCGCCACGCTGCGGGCACGGTGGCTCGCTACGCGAGCCACCTATTCTATTCTCCCTCTATGGGGGTCGTGGACCCCCACGAGGGAAAATAGCGGGTGGCCGTCGGTCACCCGGCTGCCGGCGTTTTGACAGTCGGGATGCCGACGTCGGGTCACCCGGCTGCCGGCGTTTTGACAGTCGGGATGCCGACGTCGGGTAACTGACTGTCGGCATCCCGACTGTCGGGAACCCATCCGGCACCTAATTAACTAAGCTCCACCCACACAATGCATACGTAATCAAGCCTACCCTAACAAGCGGTATCCGCTCGACCTACTGCATTGACTACCCACCCATCCGGGTGGGGTCGCTGCCCCCCGAGCGGGTGATCGAGCGAAGGCCTAAGCCAATGAGAGGCGAGCGCACCGAAAAACAAACATATACGTAGCATCATCATTTGAATAAAAAGTAATTCTATTAACCTGCCGTTCTTTCCCGCCTATCAGCCAACGCAATGAACACCCACCCCACCATATTACCATAAGGGAGGGTGGGCGGGAAAACCTTCAGGAAAGAGAGGAAGAGCCCTCCCTTTCCTGACCTGATATCCTAGCTAACGCTGCCTTTTCCTGAGTCCTTATTGGTCCTTCGAGTCACATGCCTTCCTAGGTCACACAGCAGCCTTGGATGTTTAACCCACTCCACGCCTATTGCAGGCATTACGTTATTCGTAGGGAGATGCACATAGAAACCTATTATATTTGGGTCAGACGGTCTTAACACTTTGAGTGCCAAATGCATTTGTCAAAATAGGTGTGAAAATTGCCAAGCAAACATTTTTTCCATCATTATGACCTGTAATGTCTACCTTATACAGGAAATATAATCTATTTTCACACAACATTTGTTATTTGAATTAATATAACAAATGTGAGCGACGCTGGCATTTTTAGTGGATATTTTGAACATCTGAGATGTTGGCACTCAAAGGGTTAAAGTATCTGGTTTAAAGTCTGTTACTAAGGCCCTTATTCTGGTTGGTGCGGTAATATCCGCGTGCGTTCGTGCCGCCGATGTTTTGTGTCTGCGCATGTGCAGAGGCGTCTCTGCGCATGTGCGAGCGGGACGCACGGCCACATTCCGCATGAAATGTGTACACTACGAACAGGGGGTGGAGAGGGGTGTGAAGGGCTGTTTGGGCTCATTACCATATGTTTACACCCCGCGTTTCATGGGCGTTCCCATGCAAACGCTGGGCGTACGTATGGTAATGCGGCCGTGACACACGTGTAGGCGGCGGACATATGACATTGCCGGATGTCAGCTGCCCGCCCAGATCCCTGCTTTTGCACGGAGAAATGCCCGTGTGGTCTGAGGTTGCGGGAGCTGCCTGGCCACTCTATCCAGCATTCGATGGTCTGCGACCATCGAATGATGGGGGAGGTTCCCTGAGATGGAGGAGGTGTATTCATGAGAAATACACGTGCGGTCCGTTCGGACAGCTTCTTACCGCGTACGGACGGAGTTGGCGATCCGTATGGAAGGCGGGGTTTAGGACGCACGGTGCTGGCCGCATATTCGGATCCGGCCGCACCGATCAGAATAAGGGCCTAAGAACCTGCCAACCTCCACTTATGAGGCTAAAAAAAATCAAATGAAGATTAAATGTAATGATGGATTATTTGAATATAGAGGAAGAGCCCCAGACATAGATAGACTGTTGAATAATACTAGAATGATATGAATGATGCTTTTAGCATTTTATTAAAAATGGTAGGAGAACTTTAACCATCTGCTTTCTGTCTTGGATAGTCCTCAGTCCGCGCGAGCCGGGGAACGGTAGGAGGATATTTCCTGGCTGGGAGAAACATGACATGGTGGCCTGTAAGTATAAACAGTATTAAGTTATATTTCTAGTCTACTAAAAAATAATATACCTACAGGACAGTATTGCATGATATTTCCAGATCATAACAATGATTCTTACAGATGGAGCAGCTCTTAGTGGAGCTGCTCCAGGTGATATAATCACCATTCCATGCTCCGCGCCAGGGGCACACGCGCACGAGATGCGTGTCCGCCACGTTCTGTTGGAGCCCTCTGCTGCCCATCGCCGGTCCCCTGCACCTCCGGAAGTGGCATAACTACAATTTTTACGCCCTCCCTGCCAAAATATCAGCAGCACCCCCCCCCCCCCCCCCCGCACAGTAAAGTTAACCTCCCCCCTCCAAAAGCAGCTGTAGCAGGCACCTTGTCTGTGGTCCCGGCTCCCCTGTCCGCTCCTGGCTCCAGCGTCTAATGAAAACTGACCATTACAAAATGTCTGGCCCATACAGCAGACAGTTTTCTGCTGTATGGGGGCGGACATTTTGTGATGGTCCGTTTAGATTAGAAGCAGAAGCCAGAGGGGACAAGGGAGCCGGGAGGACCACAGACAAATCTTCTGCGGGTCCCGGGCTCTGGCCACCGGCCACAGATGTGGCAGGTGAGCTCCCGGCAGGCGGCAGTGGCATTACAATAGCCCCGGAGACCATTGATGGTGACTGCACTGATGGCTATCCATACTGTACGGTCATTCATAAGATAATGTTAATGATGCCAGAATTACATGATACTTTGTCCCTTTGTAACACTACACAGAGCAATGTGTACACACAGCAGAGCAGGTTAGCCAGCATGTCCTCCAACAATACATCATTCAGATGTGTAACCAGCCTAACTCAGCCTAACTATGGCCCTTATTCTGGTTGGTGCGGTAATATCCGCGTGCGTTCGTGCCGCCAAAGTTTTGTGTCTGCGCATGTGCAGAGGCGTCTCTGCGCATGTGCGAGCGGGACGCACGGCCACATTCCGCATGAAATGTGTACACTACGAGCAGGGGGTGGAGAGGGGTGTGAAGGGCTGTTTGGGCTCATTACCATATGTTTACACCCCGCGTTTCATGGGCGTTCCCATGCAAACGCTGGGCGTACGTATGGTAATGCGGCCGTGACGCACGTGTAGGGGAGGACATATGACATTGCCGGATGTCAGCTGCCCGCCCAGATCCCTGCTTTTGCACAGAGAAATGCCCGTGTGGTCTGAGGTTGCGGGAGCTGCCTGGCCACTCGGTCCTGCATTCGATGGTCTGCGACCATCGAATGATGGGGGTGGTTCCCTGAGACGGAGGAGGTGTATTCATGAGAAATACACGTGCGGTCCGTTCGGACAGCTTCTTACCGCGTTCGGACGGAGTTTGGCGATCCGTATGGAAGGCGGGGTTTAGGACGCACGGTGCTGGCCGCATATTCGGATCCGGCCGCACCGATCAGAATAAGGGCCAATGTGAGGACGTGCTCGTGTAAATGCGGGATATGAATAATTGGTAATGAGTGATGATATACTGTACCTGACTATTGCTCCTAGTATAGAGTAGGGTGTACTGAAGAAGATAATTACAAAGAAAGAGGGTGTGCCGGCGCTGGCTGCTTCAATAAAATATACTCAACGGTTTGAAAAAGTATAAATTTTTATTTTACACAATATTCTATCAATACATTTCTAAAAGACAAATATAAAAAGGGGAGAAGGGGGAGGGAGGGGGATGTAAAAAGCTGCATCCACTGGATTTGTAATATCACCTTTGTAAGTCCACAGTTCAATGTGTAACCGGGAGATGGAAATGATCCTTTAGACTTGGCCAAAGCGGTGCTCGATTGGGACTTCTTCCAGTTTTAGAATGGGGGTTGCATGCCTCCCAACTGGAATACGAAGTAGTGTTGAGACATCCGCAGGGTGACTCTGGGTGGGTATTAGATAGGCGGCTTGCCTTCAGATGGTGAGTGCCTCACTCCAGGTCAATGGGCCGGTAGTAGTTGAAAGGTCTGGATCTCCAGTTAACTTTTGGTGGCAGGTGGTGATAGTGGAAAGCAGCGTGATGGATGGGCAATCAGGAGCCTGGCCCAACGCATTTCGCCGCAATAAGCAGCTTTTTCAAGGACCTGTGAGGCTAATCTTCCTACCCAGACGTTCATCGTTTACAAAGCTACTGTGTCAGTCACTTCATTGGTTACCTGTATTCTACCGTATTCAATACAAAATCCTTTTACTTACACAAAAAGCCATAAACCAAACTACACCAACATACATCTCTTCTCTTTTCTCAAAATATCTTCCAACCCGACCTCTACGCTCCTCACAAGATCGGCGTCTATCATCCACACTCATTACTCGCTCCCATTACCGAGGACTTTCTTCGGGTTGCACCCTCTCTGCGGAATGACCTCCCAAGCACAATAGGACTCTCCTTCAGCCTCCAAACCTATAAGCGTTCCCTGAAAACTCACCTCTTCAGGCAAGCTTATCAAATTCCAGAACCAGTCACTTAACCTTCATATACCATTCCTATCTAATGACATCCCCACTATACAGTCCACACATATCCACTCTTTTCTTCACATTTCCATCCTACTGACCCATGGCCAAACGGCTAGGTCACCATATCTTACAGCACACCAGGAACCTTTGCATTCTGGTGGACTTTATGCATTAAAGAATATCAATCCTTGTGTATCCTATTTCCCTATAGATTGCAAGCTTGCAAGCAGGGCCCTCTTACCTTTGAATGTTTGTAAATACCCAGTTTGTTGTATCACTGTCTCCTTTGTAAAGCGCAACGGAATATGCTGTGCTATATAAGAAACTGTTAATAAATAATAAATAAATATTAGACTGCCTCAAGCAGGTGCTGGCCAGAAGACTTGTGTTCTAGGACAATGCTTCAAGTAGATGCTTACTAGAATGCTTGTGTTCCAGACTTACCCCAAGTAGGTGCTGGCCAGAAGGCTTGTGTTCTAGGACACTGCCTCAAGTAGATGCTTCCTAGAATGCTTGTGTACTAGACTTGCCCCAAGTAGGTGCTGACCAGAAGTTTTGTGTTCTAATACATTGCCTAAAGTATGTGCTGGCCAGAAAGCTTTTGCTCTAATAGACTACCTAAAGTAGGTGCTGGCCAGAAGGCCTGTGTTCTGGGACACTGCCTCAAGTAGATGCTTGCTAGAAGGTCTGTGTTCTAGACATGCCGCTGGCACACACCTATGTGCAGGGGCGGGGTACAGGATGCGCTGAGCGCCTGGGGGGTGTGGGTGACTGGCATGCAGCAGCGGGGCTGGCAGTCCACAGTGTCCAGAAAGCACTGAGCAGACCTGTGGCCAGAGGCATCAGAATTTGAAATAAAATTCAAAAGACAGACCAGCCGTTGATTGGCTGAGAGTGCTCCCATGTCGCAAATGGCACATCAAGTGCCAAATAGTTAGTGAGCTCTCCCAGGAAGCTGCCGGGGGAGCTCAGGGAAAATTGGGTCAAACAAGTTGGACTAGTGTATGGGGGCCTTTAGGGTTAGGCTGTGGCCGGGTAGGGTTAGGCTTAGGCCCCTTAGGCTGGGGGCGTGGGCGCTACTATAAGTTAATGTAACCAATATTGCCCCGCTAGTGGTTCTTTATCACTTTATTGGTTTAAAAATAAAGGCTTTTAATTTTTTATTATTGTATCTTAAGTTCAAAGTTACATGGTGAGATAAAGAAATCAAAGTATTATATTTATGACAGCGAATATTATTATTATTTTACCGCTTTCTGATGTCCAATATGTAGTATATGTAATACCAGAAGAAGGCCTGGTTCCAGATCAGAAACACAGTTGTTGTGTTGCACTATGATTTATAGCATTACATAAGTTCTTGTGTTCACAGCTGGTGTTCAAAATAATAATAATAATAATCAGTTACTTATCACCCATTTCCCCCCCCTCCATACCAGCAATGCTATCACTGGCGGCTCAGGCTCCTGTAATCAATGGACTCTGATTAGCCTGCCAAGGTTCAGGATAGGGCAGGAAACACTGCTTTCAGAGGCACTGAGCTGAACCTAACTTGGGGTTATGTTGATGTGTGAGCATACGGTAGATAGGTCTCACCTGTTCTGATCCTGAGCCTCTGCCATAATCTGACTCTTGCTTCTCGATATACCAGCTGATTGGCTGAATCTCAGCCAATCAGCATGCGGCAAGTGTTTTCAAACCCAGAAGCGCTTCCCGCGCCGCCGCATAGCGCTAGTTATTCTCTATTCACTGCAGGGAGCCCGCCGCCGCCAGCAGCAGCTTTATACACAGTGACAGCGCCGCAGGTACCCCCGCGGCATGGACACCCCTGCCCGCTCCAGCACCTGCCCGCTCCAGCACTGCAGGGACGCCGACGCCGCCTGCACATGCTGGGGGTGAGGGGCGAACTGCCGCCCTCCAGGTGCCGGCGCCCTAGGCAAATGCCTAGAGCTGCCTAGTGGTGGCGCCGGCCCTGGCTCGTGGTGATTATTCCTACTAGATTTACTCAATAAATTCCCTTCTATGGCTCTTTCTCCCTTTCCACTGACACTGGGCCTGATTCATGCTGCAAAGTAGTGATGTTGGATAATTGGCCTCACCCATACTGCGTATGTGCAGTTTGGGGTCTGCAACATTAGTGTGACAGTCTGATGCCATTTATTTTGGGCAGAATTGGCCTCTTTATCCTGTCCCACCCCATGGGTCACGCAGCCGGCTGATGGTGTCGCAGATGATCGGGATGTTTTATTAGAGAAGAGGGGACCGCGTGCAGACTCTGGGTGGGCCCACACTTCTTCACAGTGCAGAAGACTTTAGCATTGTGCCAGAGCAAATGTGCAGGTTGCTCTGAAGACATTGCAGACATTTTGCAGGTGATTCTTTCAGTGGCTGCAGCTCCGACACAGGATTCTGGAAACATAAGTGCAGTTTGAGCTCCCCCTGGACAGAGGTGCCCATGTGCACCACACACATTGCACCCATTACAGTAACGCCAATGCCCTACATACAATTTATTGTGTGCTTCATTTTTATACTTTTATATTGGTAAACAAATAGGTTCTGGTAATTGTTCTGGTCCCAGCTGTATTCTGGTTTATTCTCACCCCAGTTACACTTGTGTGTCTGGCACCATCCATGCTATTGCAGCAATACATTTATACAGTATATACAAGGAGCTGCCAAGGCCTCCACAACTTACTATTGTTATACTGTGGTGCCACCTGCAGCAGTGTTAACCCTTCGTTGGTCATTACTGTGACACAGAGGAATAGCTATGCCATATGCAGCCAGGGGCAATATTGCATTATGTTCTTCCTCACAGGGGATCGCAAGATACTCTAGGGGGCAACAGACAGCATTTTCAGATGGTGATAATGAAAGAAAACCAACGACAGTATAAATGAATATCGGTCATTGTGTTGACCCATATTAAGTCAACATGCTTATGACGACACATGAAGTAGGTCCACAGGGTTGGTGGGTCGACACCAGAATTAGGTCGACAATGTCAAGGTCAACATTTAAAGGGGGGATGCTCTAACATCCGCGCCCCCTTGCCGCCGCACATTGCCCCCCATCGCCTACATAATTATCGCATATGCTCTAACATATGCGATAATTATGGCAAAGGACAGCTCTTGCGTTAAGAGCTGTCCTTTGCGGTGAGAGACAGCGGGTCCCATCGGGACCCCACAGCTCCTGGTGGCTCCCCCCTCCCTCACCAGCCACTGCTGCTGCTGCGCCGGGCTCTCCTCCTCTCTGCACCCGGAAGATGATCATAGTGCAGGGAGGGGGAGGTCACAGGTCCGGGCAGTGCTGCTCGGACACAGGTGAGGGGGGTTGATGTGGGGCGGCGGGGGGCAGTGCGGGGAAGCGGTGGATTGTGGTGGATTGCGGTAAAAGCCCATAGGCTTCTATGGGGCATCGCCAGATTTTTCTGGCGATGCCCCCCGTCACGATAACCCGGCGTGGGGAGGCTTAGAGCATCCCAAAATGCAGTACAAACCCCAATAACAGGGTTTTTACTGCATTTTTCGTTTAGAGAATCTCCCCCAAAATTTTGACACCATCAAAGTGTACCGCGTCCGCTCGCCATGCTTTGGGCACCATGCCTCACAAATTAACAATGGGGAGGATGGAGCTTCAGCATCAACCTGGATCCCTGCGCAGTGTAAACAGGTAATCCGAATCAATGCGACCCAGAACACGTTCACTGCAATGGAAATGCTTAACTCTCAGCGCTGGATCAGGCCCCGCCTCCGGTGACCTCACCTGCCCGGCATTATACCGGGTCGGGACTCTGGTCTAAAAGGAGTCGCAAACCGGTTCGTACCCAGCTTGGAGTCGATTCCAAACTCCAGGGTGCGACCCGTGCTTGCTGCTGTAAAAGTGGTATTAGTGAAACCTGGGGTTAACCTTTTGGAAAGTAGCCTGATAGTTTCTCATAGTGAAACAAAAAGGAATTTGTTGTGCCATCCAAATGTATCAGTGACAGGGACACAGAGAGAACACACACTAAATAAGGGACAAGTGTGTTCAATCGGCAAATAGTTCTAAGCCACAAATTTGGGTAATGGTATAACTCGGACTTGGCAATGTTGGTGTTACCTGGTTACTCATTGACATTAATAATCAATTTAGTAAAATCAGCAATGAGCTAATGTTTACAAATGAACTAAACCTTTATAACTTACATCACAACATTTGTGTTATGTAGTTGCTCCTGTATCCTATAATAATAATAATAATAATAATAATAATAATAATATAATATAATTATTCCATCACTGAGATTCACAGGGTTTATATTCCCTGAGGCCAATACATTCATAACATGGTCCATAAGGTCATCTCTAAAACTTTAGCCCAGTGGCCATCCAGCTGTTGTGAAACTACACATCCCAGAATGCTTTGCCATAGTTTTAGCATTCCATATTAGAAAAACTGTGGCAAGGCATGACGAGACTTGTAGTTTCACAACAGCTGGAGGGCCATAGTCTGGATATGTCTGCTTTTGCCTGTATATCTGTCTCTCCAAGGCGGGATCTGTATGTATAATCAGTATATGAGTAGCAGAACCATCTTTCCTTTAGAAACCGTAAAGAGAAAAAGCTGCACACTGGATTTCTTCCCCTTGGGTTTGGGGGTATTCCACCCTATTTTGATGGTGGGGGTGCTGTCACAACAACCAAATGTAGTACAAGAGAAGAATGGAAAAGCGGTTGCAGGTCTGGACGCGCACCTGGATGCCAGTTCTATGTAATTTCTGAATTAAATTTTGTTTTTAAAAAGTGACCCGTCTGTTTTTCTTTTATTTCACTGAAACTCTAGGTCACACTTACATACAATTAGACAAGATGAAATAAGGGGTTAAAATCACACACTTTTGACAAAACAACACAGATTATGTTAAAGAGAAAAAAGTTTGGAAAAATGTTAGTGCAGAAAAATAGCTTTTTAAAAAGATGCAGGGCCTTTGTTCTGCCGATTGTATTTCTCTAGCATTAGAGTTATAGGCTCTGTGTTTATTTGGGAGTTTATGTTAAAAATGTATCCCTTCCTTTTCTGGCACAGAGCCCAGGCTTTTATACGTGTGAGGTGATTTGCTATTGTAACAAAGTTTATTCATACATTGTAGCTTTTATGTCGTTATGTAGACCTGTAGAAATAGCAGGATTTTTATTCAGTGATATTGTAGTGCTGTTTGGCGTATTGCCAATCTGAGCGGTTGATATATTGGTGCACTGTCACTTCTATTGTTCTCACTGAGTTTGACCTGGTAAGTAGCCGGACTTATGTTCAGTGGCAGATGTGTTTTTGGTGCTATTATTACACTGTGTCACTCTGCCCAACTGAGCTTTCCAATATATCAGGCAATTTGTTTTTTATATCCCTATTTTTCAGCTCTCACTGAATTAGCCTGGCAGGTGACAGGACTTGTGTTCAGTGGCAGAGGTGATTTTTGGCTTTTATTGCACTATGTCACTCTGCTCCACTGAACTTATCAATATATCAGGTAGTGTCTATTTTGTGCCTTTGATTTTTGAGTCACGGTTCTATCAGGTCTACAATGGCTATTTTAGTGCGCTTTATAATTTTTTAGCCCACACAGAGTTGGCCTGATGGATGACAAGACTTATTTTCCAGTGGCAAGAGTGATTTTTCTGTGCTGTTATTGCACTATGTCACTCTACCTCCTGGACTTTCCAATATATCAGGCAGTTTCTACTTTATGCCTTTGGTTTTAAGTCAGGTCATTAACAATTATTTGCCAGTTATAGGCAATCTATCAGGTCAACAAAATAGCATTTTCATCTCACAAACATTTCAATGATTTCTAAGCATATTTGCAATAAAGTAGCGGCAGTAACGTGGGCCCTAGCGGTCCGACACGTGTTTCTTCCTGTCAACGCTGGCTTTTTCAAAACAAAAACCAAATTTAATTCAGAAATTACATAGAACTGGCATCCAGGTGTGCGCCCAGACCTGCAACCGCTTTTCCTTTTTTCTCTTTCTTTAGAAACCGCCTGGCTGTATATTTCTTAATCCCCACAACACAAGTAATGACATTTGTGTATCATCATTTCTCTTCCTCTAGATTGGAGCATCTCTTATGTCCAGCAATGTCGGCAGTGGCTTATTTGTCGGCATGGCAGGATCAGGAGCAGCTGGAGGTTTGGCTGTCGGAGGTTTTGAATGGAACGTAAGAAAATATTGTTATATATGTTACTAATACACACACATATATATATATATATATATATATATTCTGTCTCATAGGTGTAGCTTCCATTTGTTGAAGCCGGAGAGTGCTACTGAACATAATTCATATTGGTTCGTTTAGGAGGCTTCATTCCCTAACCAAGATGGCCACCATCTGTACCTCTGTTCTTGTGCGGCACCATCTTGTCACTGTGTTAGATCACCCTAGTGCAGGGCTGGGCAACACCGACCCTCCAGATGTTAATGAACTACACATCCCAGGATGCTTTGCATTAGTTTTGCTATGTGGCCATGCTGAAACTTATGCAAGGCATCCTGGGATGTGTAGTTCATTAACATCTGGAGGGCCGGTGTTGCCCAGCCCTGCCCTAGTGGGACACAGCGGTGCACCACTTAGCTCCAGAGAGAGACGCTACTATTACTGCTAGATCTATGCTGCTAAAACCACTGGTACCGCTTACATCTTACACCACAACCCACATAGAATGACTGGCTGGCAATCTGTATTCTCTTCTCTTAAGACGTAAAAGACCAAGACATCACTAGTCTGCTATTAGGCATTGTCTCCATCACAAGTCTGTTGTTAGGCAGCCTCCCCATCACCAGACTCTTGTTAGGCGGTGTCCTCATTGCCACCATCTTCCCAGTAAGTTATACCAAGAAGGTGGCCATTGAGGTGCTGTTGCTTCTAGAGACTTATCTTTTTCTCTATTCATGGTACTATTTCTCTAAGGCTTCCTGGGTGCTGGTCGCTCTTGGATGGATATTTGTGCCAGTTTACATCGCGTCGGGAGTGGTCACTATGCCGGAATATTTACAGAAACGTTTTGGAGGCCACCGGATTCGCATCTATATGTCTGTGCTATCCCTCATCCTCTACATCTTTACCAAAATATCGGTGTGTATAATCTAGAACAGTAATTATGGTTTAGCTTTTATATATATATATATTTATATATATATATATATATATATATATATATATATATATATGCTGCATACTTGGATAATATATGTTAAACTTGAAATTAGAGATAACCTGTTAATGCAGGCCACCTTTATGATACAAAGGGTTTGAGTCTTGTTGAAGGCAAGTCAAGATGGGGAGGGAGCTCATGGATGTATGTAGACTTCGCTTGTACAGTAAAAAAGCAAGTTTTGCAATATACTAAATTTCCTAAGTAACTGTGTTCTCCTTTAAAAAAAATGCAGCTTTAAATATTGCTGCTAAATGGCTATTACATTTGGCCCAAGGGATTACAAGGAATTCACTGAAAGTTTGAGTCCATAGATGAAGTACTATTGTACCTATTTGGTTTTATACGCACTGTTCCTGGATTCGACCTAAACCAAGTGCTCCTGATTTATCTTTATATTGATTCAATCGTTCAATCAGGAGATTAGTGATAAGGAACCTAGGGTGAGATTTAATAGGATGAGAGATTCAGAAAGTGAGAGATTTGGTAAGAAATCTCCAGTTTTTTTAAAGCGGCAATCATTTACACTGCTAAACCAGTTTGATTTTGAAGTGTAAATGATTGCCGCTTTAAAAAAACTGGAGATTTCTCACCAAATCTCTCACTTTCTGCATCTCTCATCCCATTAAATCTCACCCCTAATATCCTCTTAACGGCCTCAAAGAGTTGTACACAATTGAGGAGTTTATGTTGCTCTATTGGGAAAAATACCCCTGATGAAGCCTCATTGAGCTGAAACGCGCTGGATTTTATTTATTTTAATTGTGACCCCTACTTTACACAACGAAAAGCGGGGTGAAGGAATTCAAAACAAAGGATATTGTCCACTCTTGGTTTTGTGACTTTTAATAAATATATTAACTTGGAATTATAGCATTCTCCTTTTGGACTACAACAAGTAATAGATGTACACAGCGGCGTAACTATAGCACCGCAGCCACCGCCACTGTGGGGGGGGCGCTGTGCATGTGGGGGCGCCGGGGGCTGCGGTGCTATAGTTAAACCCCCCCCCCAATCCCCCGCAGACTTACCTATCTCGCTGGTCCCGGCGGCTCCGTTCTTCTGCTGAGGACCACCACAAAATGGCCGCCCCCATATAGCACACAGTTCTCTAAAACTGTCTGCTGTATGGAGGCGGACATTTTCTGGTGGTCCTTAGCAGAAGAACGGAGCCGCCGGGACCAGCGCGATAGGTAAGGCTGTGGGGGATTGAGGGGGGGGGGGGGTAGTAGGGGTGCTTGCCGGGGCAGGGGGGCGCCCAAAACGTAGCTACGCCACTGGATGTACAGACTACCAAGTTTGGTCTCAGATACTATGTTTACATTAGAGTGCTAACTCACTAAGTGTTGCGTGTGTGTGTGTTTGAGAGTGTATATATATATTTGTGTGTGTGTGTATGTGTGTGTGTATTTGTGTATTTATATAAAGTCCCTGAAACTAAATAAATGTATTAATTGATTCTTTGGTTATACAAACCAGAGTAAGTGGGAGATGCAATCACTGCAGCAAATACTGTATATAATCCGCAAATTCATTAATACAATTTGCCTAGTTCTATCATGTATTTATTTGCATTATATCTTTGTTTTGTGTTTCAGACAGACATTTACTCTGGAGCCCTCTTTATTCAGGAGGCATTGGGCTGGAATATTTACCTGTCCACGGTTGTATTACTTGTCGTGACAGCAATTTACACCGTTGCTGGTAACTATCGATATATTGTGTATAGTTTATACCTGTTATGGTCATTACTAGTAGTCTAGAAACCCTGGAGTTTATTGTCAGCTGAGTTCCTGGTATTGTGATGCCAGTCCGCAATGTTTTATTATGATACTATCTGTGTACAATGGGGCTGCAGTATTTTGGTTGTATACAGCACTACACATGATGGACCTCGTCACATCTGTAGTTTTATCTCCATGAAGACATCATCCTGTGTACACAATAATTATTGATATCGCACCTTATTTATTAATTCAGTCTGGGGCTTTCTTTTCCCTCTTTCTTTTTCTATAAGAGCGCATGCATATCAATTCACCAGCTGCGTTCTGCCCTGATGGGAACTGGGACTTGGGGGCTGAAGCGGGTGTGTGTCCTGGGTTGGCCACCCCAGTTTCATTTGGCTATACTGTAATAACTCAATGCCTATGATTAATGAGATGAGTAGGAATAGGCTGATGTTACTATGACAGGTAGATCAGGATTAATAAGACACCTTCATAGACACTTGCTTCAGCTGGTCCAGTGGCTGACTGATCTATTGCTATTATCCAGTGGTTCCCAACCTCGGTCCTCAAGTACCCCCAACAGTGCACGTTTTCCAGGTCACCCACAGGTGCACTCATTATTAGGTGGAGCTAATTATTTCACCTGTGATTCTGGCCCTTATTCTGGTTGGTGCGGTAATATCCGCGTGCGTTCGTGCCGCCGATGTTTTGTGTCTGCGCATGTGCAGAGGCGTCTCTGCGCATGTGCGAGCGGGGCGTACGGCCAAATACCGCATGAAATGTGAACACTCCGAACAGGGGGTGGAGAGGGGCGTGAAGGGCTATTTGGGCTCATTACCATATGCATACGCCCCGCGTTTTATGGGCGTTCCCATGCAAACGCTGGGCGTACGTATGGTAATGCGGCCGTGACGCACGTGTAGGGGGCGGACATATGACATCGCCGGATGTCAGCTGCCCGCCCAGATCCCTGCTTTTGCACGGAAAAATATCCGTGTGGTCTGAGGTTGCGGGAGCTGGTGGAGCACTCGGTCCTGCATTCGATGGTCTGCGACCATCGAATGATGGGGGAGGTTCCCTGAGATGGAGGAGGAAAAATACATGTGCGGTCCGTTCGGCCAGCTTCTTACCGCGTACGGACGGAGTTGGCGATCCGTATGGAAGGCGGGGTTTCGCACGCACGGTCCTGGCTGCATATTCGGATCCGGCCGCACCGATCAGAATAAGGGCCTCTGTGTGGAGGCCTGGAAAACGTGCACTGTTGGGGGTACTCTGAGGACTGGGAACCACTGCTATAATCGGTCGCTGTGGGTTCATAAAGCTTTATGGGCCATTGATTTCCGGTACCACCTTTTATATCATCAGCTCACTAGGGTATTATACTCTGCATTAGTTTAAAGTCTGCTTGTTGCTTGAGACAGCTCATTTTTACCATTCTTGATTGCCACCTGCCCTGACCTTTGCTTGTTTTCCTTATTGCCATCAGTTTTGACTATCCTAGTCTGCTGCCTGCCCTCCCCATAGGTTGTGATCCCAACAACACTGTTAGTCAGGTACACTGATTTTTCTTTTACAAAAAGGCCAAACAAGTCAAATAGGTCCCAGCACTATCAGAAATGGCCAAGTACATGGACTAATAACCACAACCCATCGCAAACAGGACATAGGGACCAATTCAGGTTGGATCGCATAAGCAAAATAACATGCAGTTTCCACAATGGTTGTGCACTGTGCACGCACACGACCAGTGCTGCGCATGTGCAGAACAGATCCTGCATTTGCAGCGCAGAATAGCAAATGTCTCTGCCTGACAGGCAGAAGCGTTCTGGGGGGGGGGGGGGGCAGCGAGCGTTTATGGGAGTTGCCTGGCAAAGGACTGTGCAGCAAGTCACAGTTTACTTGGCCACAGGCAGACTAAGTAAGGTCAGACTTACTGTACTCAGGCTGCAGTCCTCTGAATATTTCCCGCTTAGACTCTTTTAGGCTATGCAGAGTCCCGGGTGCCGCATGCCGCTTAACACATGTAGCACTGCCGATGCGGGATGCGGTCATCTATTAGAATGAACTTAGGTCTACAGTCATTAGGTCGACCCCACTAGGTCGACTGGCAGGAAGGTCGACCTGACTTAAGGTCGACATGGGCCAAGGTCGACATGACTTAAGGTCGAATTTGCATAAAGGTCGACATGAGGAAGGTCGACTGGTCATAAGGTCGACATGGGTTTTTCACTGTTTTTTGAGCCGACATGTGCCGACAGGCGATATTTCATGCCCTACCATCCACTAGGGCGTGGTGGGAGAATAAAATAGTGTGCTGAGCGTAGCGAGGCACCGTGCCCGAAGCATCGCGAGCGTAGCGAGCGATGCGAGGGTCCGATTCTCATTGCCAACTGTGTCCATGTCGACTGTGTCGACATTCGGATCAAAAAACAGTGAAAAACCCACGTCGCCCTTATGACCAGTCGACCTTCCTCATGTCGACCTTTATGCAAATTCGACCTTAAGTCATGTCGACCTTGGCCCATGTCGACCTTAAGTCAGGTCGACCTTCCTGCCAGTCGACCTAGTGGGGTAGACCTAATGACTGTAGACCTAAGTTCATTCTGACAGATGTCCCGATTCCGCCGATGCAAGGTGCAGCCAGCCAGCACATACATATATTACATACACCAGAATATGTATGTTTGTATGTGCTACGTGGTTCCCCCTGCACTATGTGATCGGTACTGCAGCTGCCACTTGTCATACTGTAGATTTACCTGTTCCCCTAAGTGTGTAACTGCAAAGTGTTTCATATCCTTGTATTAAACAGGAGGGCTAACCGCAGTGATCTACACCGACACCCTGCAAACAGTCATCATGGTGATCGGAGCCTTTATTCTCATGTTCATATGTAAGTATGCTGTCTATGTACTCAGCATTTGGGAGGCTTAAATGCGAGTGTCCCCCATTTAATAATGATTTATTAGACTCCATTCCCATTAGCTAAGCACAATAAATGTGGGCCTCTATAGTAAGTTCCCAGTCTGGTAGTTTCATTTAACATTTTATGTTTCATAGCCTAACCTTAACTCTAATAAAAGAGGGCATGTGCAATGGCCCAAATATACTGTAAGTACTGCAAATTCCTTTTGGTACGAGTGAATTGAATGAATCATCCCAGCACTCTGCACCGGTGACCATGTACTGTCAGACATCCTCACCAACTACAAGGTTGCGCTATTCTCTGATGATGCAGTCACTGTCTGCTCAAATATTTGCATTGACTGTTTAAACACCATAGTAGTTTAGGGCTGCAGTTGGCGGGTGCCTTAGTAGGCAGCCCATCGGCTGTGACATTAGCATACATTTGCATAAACATCCACTTCTGAATCAGGCCCATTTGGAGTCGAACAAGGCAAACGCAAAACAAATATACACTGGCACTGGTAGGTTACATGTCACCGCAGGGAAAACAGTAGGGGTGAAATTTAATAGGGTAAGAAAACAGAAAGTGAGAGATTTGGTAAGAAATGTCCAGTTTTATTAAAGCGGCAATCATTTACACTGCAAAGCCAGTTTGATTTTGCAGTGTAAATGATTGCCGCTTTAAAAAAAAAAAACCTGGAGATTTCTTTCCAAATCTCTCACTTTCTGAATCTTTCACCCTATTACATTTCACCCAAGGTCTTGTCTTGTCTTATGTCAGGGTTGTCTACTTTCTGGCTGCCCTCTCCGGGAGAGGGCAGCCAGTTCCTTGAGGCAGGGGGGCGGGGCCACTGTAGGTATGGGAAAGGGGAGGGATGGGGGCAGAGCTACAGAGGGATATTGTGTTTTGGGGACCTGGCCAGTGTCCTCGTGGCCACGCCCCCCGCCGGGCAATGCTGGTATTTTGGGCATTGCACAGTGGTGGGCAGGGCTACAATGATGCGATTTGTGTCATTTGGTCCCATAGACCCCACTGAGAAGGGGGGGCAGGAGGGTGGGCAGGAGGTGGACCTGATTTCCAGGACCCTCCAAGCCATTCCGGCAGGGTAGGTAACCCTGTCTTATGTGTGTAATGATTTTATTGGTAAGAGATCCAGATGTATATAAAATGTATTATAAAGATACCAGGGAGTTATGCAATACATTGTCCAAGGGGCTGACCAGGCCAGCAGACAAATTGCACAGCTCATGGACATCCACAGACTTGGCCAAAGGCATTTTAAAAAATGAGTTGACCAGTGTGTAGATTGTTGTGTAGGCCCATACCTCAGTGAAGACATGTGGCCAAATGTAATAACTTTCGATTTGGCTTCCATGTGGGTGCCCCCAAGGGGGATGCTGTGAGTGAGTGGGAGAGGCAGTAGGTGATGGAGAGGGTGACAGGGAGAAATACAGTAGTTGGAGGCGGTGAGGCAGTATGTGGAAGTGAGAAGGCAGAGTGTGAGTAGAGGCAGCGTGTGATATGAGAGAGAGTGATGGAGAGAAGGGAGAGGCAATGTGTGACAGGGAGAGGCATGGGGTGATGATAGGGACAGTGGGTGACTGAGGGGGCACTATATGACAGTTGAGGTGGCTGCAGGCGCCATAATCTGCATGGGAGGGGATGGAGGCTAGGGGAACATTGGAGGGTGACATGCGGTAGGTAGGCAAGAGGGACGATGAGGAAATTAATATGGGCCTAGGTACTATGGAAGATAGTAAAGTCACTACTATAGGATTATTGCTGGCTGCTGCGACTGCACCACATTACTGTCAATTTCGTCAGAAATACGGTGTCAGTATCTGAATGAATCAAAGAACTCACATTGTCTATGATCTTGAATCAGCCCGCCCCTGACTCCTGTGCACCAATAGGAGTTGGGGGTGAGCTGATGGAAGATGATAGACAAGCAGAGTGCTTCGCCAGCTGGCAGGTCAGTGGCACATACAGTGGCGGCATGTGCTGACCGGCTTCCCCATGTAATGTGTTCTCATAACTGCAGCGCTGGGGCAGCAGCTTCCAATAATGGCTATCCTTAAAACTTGACTGTTAAGATTCCTTGAGGACTGAGTTTGGGAACCACTGATACTGTATATATGATATAATAGCATTTATGTTTATTCTTGCAGCTTTTGACAAAATTGGCTGGTACACAGGACTGGAACAGAAATACATGGAAGCGATCCCAAAAATAATTGTACCCAACACAACGTGCCATCTGCCCCGCAGTGATGCTTTCCATATGATGCGTGACCCCATCACTGGGGACCTGCCCTGGCCCGGTCTCATATTTGGTCTGACTGTATTGGCCACATGGGTTTGGTGCACTGACCAGGTGAGTGGCTGGGTCTTGTTGTGTCATCAAGCTCAATCTCCTCAAGACATTTTCCAGAGGCCTTTATATTCTTAAAAGCTGAATATTAATTGTTAACAGTTAGGATGGTCCCTTACGGACCTGGGTAATTAGTCCAGTCCACCTTCCACTGTTCCTTACACAGAGATCAGCTATGGATGTAACTACATATACCTTTGCTCAAATTGCACCAAACGGCTCATAATGGAGCACCACAGACCTTCTCACTAAGCCAAGCCATGTGTCCTGTCACATACAGAACTTTTTTGCCAAATTTTTTTGCAACTATAGTGAAAAAAGTATGATGGACTGGAGTTTGCATTCCAGTCAGAAGCTGTGTGCACTAACACCAACCTGGCTAGAAAAACAGTGTTGTGCTTAGTCTGCATCCTATAATAACAGACTAACACTGCTCGTCACCTGTGTTGCATCGGAATCCACTGGAGAGCACCTGGCTGTTCTGAAACACGCACAACACACACTCTCTCTCTATCTCTCTCTGACCTCCCACCCCCACACAATTTTTTGATAGTGGTTACTCAGATAACATGAAAGAACTTACAGTGATGCATTCAGACCGGCTCCAGAATCCCAACATCAGTTAGGGTTAGGCTAGAGAGGGGAGGTTAGAGTTAGGCTGTGGAGTAGGGGGGGTAGGTTTAGGTGGTAGGGCTTGGGGTTTAGCGCTAAACAATAGCAGGTAGGGTTAAGGTCAGGCTGTGGGGGGCAGGGTGTTAGGCAGCAGCGAGGTAGGATTAGGGTTAGTGGGGCAGGGGGAGGGTAAGCTTACTTACCTTAGCCCTGTTGATATTTACTAAAGTGGGATTTTGGCGTCGGTGTCAAGTCAAGTTTAATATGACGCATGCCTGTGGATTTTTTGGAGTGGCTAAATGAAGCCAGAAGCTCAGATGGGAAGTGTGGGGGTTTGGGTACTTTTTATTGCATCATCCTTAAACCACATCCCCACCTCTCAATGATACATCATCGATCCCTGGACACTCCACTTCACTCGCTTGTGTGTGTACATAAAACCACTGTTTCAAATTGCAACATTATATGTTCTAGGTGATTGTGCAGAGATCTCTGTCAGCCAAGAACCTCTCCCACGCGAAAGGGGGCTCCATTGTTGGAGGTTACCTGAAAATATTGCCCACGTTTTTTGTAGTACTGCCAGGAATGATCAGCAGAGCGCTATATCCAGGTGAGGCTCCTGTGGTTCCTCCATAAGATATCCACAAAAAATTCCTAGTATACTAGAGTATACATGTCCAATAAAGTGATTCTGATTCTGATATTATACTGTGGCATGTCATGATAGCCTCTATTGAAGATGCAGAGTGAGTGGGGTGTATCAGTGGCGTAACTAAATAGTCGTAGGCCCCATAGCAAATGTTTTTAAGGGCCCCCTATTTAGCAACTGATGGTGAAAAATTGATGTAAAACATATTACTTAGACAGTAAAGATGGGCCCCCTTAAGCTCTGGGCCCCATAGCAGCTGCACCCCTTGGAACTATGGTAGTTACGCCCTTGGGGTGTATCATCCTTATTATCACACACATGCGCATAAGTGTGAAGAGAGGCTAATTTTTAGCTTTCACTTATGCAGGCCATGTACAGAAAGGGTGTAGTAGGGTGAATGTGACTCATGCAGACCAGCATTTATCATACCTCCCAACTGTCTCAATTTTCACTTGACAATCCCGTTTTTTGGGGACTGCCCGCTTCCTGCCCTGAGGCGGCAGTGTCCTGTGGTGAGTACCGAGTTGATAGCTTTAAGTGCAACATTTATAATCAATATAATGTTTTATGTGTGGAAATACAGGCCTCAGCAAGACACACACCGTGAATGTAAAAGTTTATTTATCAAAAATAATTATCAGAGTAGATTACATTCTCGTTGGTCTAAACTAGGCACCCAGGGGTTAAAACTACATCACACGCTCGCCCATCCCCGTCAGGAAGGCAGCGGGGAGCGGCTTCCCTGTCCAACTCCACTTCAGGGAGACGGGCAGGGAGTGGGGGCAGCCAGTTGGGGCTGCGGGGGAACTGCGGGGAGGTGCAGGGGACCAGCGGCAGGCGGCAGAGTGCTTCTGTCAGCTGGTGCAAGGCGGTGGTTGGCGATTCTATCGCCAGGAGCAGCTCCATTGGGAGCTGCTCCATCTTTACATTGACAGTCGGTATTCAAGTATCGAGTCGGGTCATTAGTAGTAAAACAGGTGAAATAAATGTTGCCGCCAGCAACTATATATATATATATAATATATATACTGTATGTGTCTCACTTTCTCCACAGATGAAATCGGCTGTGTTGACCCTGAGGAATGCTTTAGATACTGCAAAATTAATGTGAGCTGCTCCAACACGGCTTATCCCAAGCTGGTGATTAGACTCATGCCTGTAGGTGAGATGTGCATTTGTTATCTTTGTTTGCACTATAGAACTTGTGGCTTGTGGTCCGTGGTACAATCTAGTACTCCTCACCAGAGAGCCACTTACCATTACTGTATACCATATGGATGCAATTACCACAATTTGGGGATCCTTGTACAAAGCCTTGGAGAGAAAAAAAAGGGATCAATATGAGGTACCAGCCAATCAGCTCATAACTGTCATGTCACAGGCATATTGGTTGGTAGATTATCTCTCTCCACGTTATCATTCTTCTGACTTATTACATAAAAGTCCCGAAGCCGGCGCCACTTAGCATGTGCAACCCCTGCAGGCAGGGACAGCACCCAGTGGCGTAGCTAGGTTTTGGGCGCCCCCCGCCGTTAGGGGGGGTGCGCCCCCCCTGCCGCCGCCGCCCTGCCAAGCACCCACCCCGCCGCCCATGCAAACCCCCCACCCCCAATCCCCCGCAGCCTTACCTATATCTCGCTGGTCCTGGCGGCTCCGTTCTTCTGCTGAGGACCACCACAAAATGGCCGCCCCCATTCAGCAGACAGTTTCAGAGAACTGTGTGCTATATGGGGGCGGCCATTTTGTAGTGGTCCTCAGCAGAAGAACGGAGCCACCGGGACCAGCGAGATAGGTAAGTCTGCGGGGGATTGGGGGGGGGGGAGTGTAACTATAGCACCGCAGCCCCCGGCGCCCCCACATGCACAGCGCCCCCCTGCAGTGGCGGGGGCTGCAGTGCTATAGTTATGCCGCTGACAGCACCACATTTGCTGCAATGTACGTGGAAAGACACCTGCAGCTGTTGATATCGATAGCTGCAGGTGTCGGAACAGTCAGCACTGCTGTCCATTCATGCATTGCCCCCTGCTAAAATGTTTCCAACAATATATTGGGGTATGTGGGGACAGGCACATTTGATTGGCTCCTATACATAAAGAAGATATGTGCACCTTTAGCCTAATCTACTTGTATATAAAAGAAACAGAATGTCACATAGTCACTGAACACATCTAGCTACACTCATCATCATTGCTGCAGTCGCACCATCCAGATTTCTTAGTACTGCCATAAGAATCTCATGTTAAGGCATACTAAGGCAGGGCTGGGCAACACCGGCCCTCCAGATGTTGATGAACTACACATCCCAGGATGCTTTGCATTAGTTTTGCTATGAGACCATGCTGAAACTGATGCAAGGCATGCTGGGATGTGTAGTTCATCAACATCTGGAGGGCCGGTGTTGCCCAGCCCTGTACTAAGGCATAAGAGGATCCAAATCATTACACTGCTTCACCGCTGGGTGGCGATTTCTCCACTAATGCAAACTTCAGTACAGTGCTCAGTAGCTGCGGATGGATATGGCACTACAAAATACAAAGTACAGGTACTGTAGCAAGGCCTGACAAGCAGCCCAGTGCACAGTTTAGTAAATACAGGTCCCTTTTTAATACATTAATATTGCAGGACAAACTACATTAATCAATTCTACAAGCTCTGAGCGTCATTTTCCACCTGCCTTGCAAATGAAGTATGGGCACAAGGATTGCTTTATAAATTAATAGCTCCAACTTATGGCTGGTGGATGTGGAACAGTGGTTGAGGTGGCACTTAAAATAGCCAGCAGCTCGGAGTAAGGCGATAATCACTACCCTCTACAATAACTATTATTGCTATTTTTATTATTATTCTTTTTTTGTGGTAGAGACACTCACAAAGCATTTCACACAGTTCAGTTTAGGTGTAATGATGTTTGGCTACCCTGCTGAACTCTCTTCATACTGTCACACGCTACTGTAGGCAATTCTGCCCATGCTTTGGCTTTTACAGTTGCTGTACTGTACGCTACTGTATGTCCCCAAACTGCATTGGAAGCTAAACTACCTGATCAGAAGGTGGTAAATAAACCTCTTTTTTTGCAGAAGAGATGCTCGCAAAGCATTTCACACAGTGAGCTCAGGTCAGCACCTCCCCCCATCACTCACTCCTATTCAGACCCACTGAGCCTAAACTCACTGCAAACACTAAGCATGCTATACAGTACTGAGGAGGTCCATGCCTATAGTAAGCTGTGGACACATCTGTCTCAGTGTTAACAAATAATTTTTAAAAGTTTTAACAAAAAATGTAAAAAAAAGTTTATAAAAAGTATACCAAAAAATTATAGTACAGTAATTGTTATGTGTGCTGTTGTGCAGCTGCGTATCCTCATGCCCCATTGTGTCTCTGAGCCTCTTGCCCCATCCCTGTGTGTCCCTTTTAAATAAAACGTTTCCAGTATCGAAAAAAAAAATATAACTTTATTATGCTGGTTGCGTGACAAGTTTCTGGTTCTACCTGTACCATGCAGAATAAAGCATAGCAGCGTTGTTACTCAAGGAGGACATTGGGCTTTGTCCAGATTTGGACTTGCACTTTGTCCATCCCGGAGCTGCTGTCTATGTCTGTCAAGGGACTGTGCTGTGTTCATCAAGGAACTCCAGTGCTGCTAACCCACCTGTTTGGTGTCCATCTGCTCCAGTGTTTTAAAAAGTTAATAAAATGTAAAAAAAATAAAAATCGGTTGTGTATTCTGTTCTTCCGCAAAAAAAGTTTAGCATACATTAAAAGTATAAATCAAAGCATGATTTACATTTCTAGATCCTATGTGTGATCTGTATTCAGTGATCCAGTAGCTGACCACTCTTCTGTAAAGCATGTTATCACTGCTGCCACACTTGTATGCTGAATTTAACATACCGAAAGGTAGTTCTTGCACTATATTACTGTACTGTATTTCATTGGAGACCTCACGCATGCGCAATGGTGATTATCAAAATAAACATCTGGTACTGTACATAAGTAGTTCACTCGCCAACAACTCCATACCCAACACAAAACCTCAGTGTGCCAAGCTGTGGGGTTAGGCTGCAGAGTGGGAGCCTGAGGGATAGTAAAGGGAAGATAAGTTTTTTCCTGTCCCCCTTCAAGATTCAAAGGTTGCATCTAAAGACACAAAGAGCCTGATTCAAAGTTGGATGATATGGCAACATTCTAGATGCTTAGGTGTTTTCAGGTTGTACATGCATCTGAATCGCAATATGCATGTACAAAGACATGGGCATTATGTGTAAAAGGGACACTACTATTGTGGGCATTATGCGTAAAAGGGAAACTACTACTTTGGGCATTATGTGTGGAAAGTACACTTCTAGTACTTTGGACATTATGTGGATAAGGGGCAATACGACTGTGGGCATGGTCTATAAGGGGTACTACTGTGTAGTGTAAACTGAATATGGGACACTGCTGTGTGTTGTGACATGAATAAGTGACTCTACTTTGTGGAGTAATATGAATCAGGGGCACTATGTGCAGTGCAATGTGAATAAGATTGTGCTAGTATGTGGCATAATATGAATTGGGGTACTATTGTTTGGCCACACCCTTCCTTATGAGACAACACCTCTTTTTTGCAGCAAAGATGTGCGCTGTCTCTTTATAAAGTATGAGAGTGATAATTGTAAAGGATTATCCTGTCAAGTGGCACAAATACCTGTACTCGCTTACCCCAAAAAATAAGCTTTGTCGGCCGAGTAACAGTGCATGAAATCTACTGCAGAATAGGAACTCAAAATCAACCCCAAAGTGCCATGCATGTAATTCAGAGTTGACTTGTGTTGGACTCTTTGTGTTTTAGGCTTAAAGGGCTTAATGATCGCAGTGATAATGGCAGCTCTTATGAGTTCCCTCACATCAATCTTCAACAGCGCCAGTACCATCTTCACGCTGGATGTGTGGTCACGTATCCGCAAGAACGCCAAGGATAAAGAGCTTATGATCGTGGGCAGGTGTAGTATGATCTGTATTTATTAGTGTGTGAGATATGATACATTATTTTCAGGATGCCAAACTGGCCCGAATCCAATGCAGGGCAGTACTGACCTCGAGAAAGGGTTTTTACATTGAGTCATCTAGCATTTTAAAAGGACTTTTTAAGCTAGTTCTGAACTTACGAATTTGGGAAACATCTAGGTACAAGACGGGAAGATAAGGGATGATATAAATGATCACATTCATTCTTATTCATTGCTGGACCACAAGTTCCCATAAAAGTATACAGCAGAAAATCAATTTATTGCTATGAAACGCGTCGATAGTGTTATTTTTCAGGGGTATGGCACAATTTTTAATACATACTGTATGGTATTTATTAGTTCATCAAACTGTGACAAACTTGTCCTGAAACATACATGGAAACATGATGGGAGTCATTTGTAGAGCGTACTACAAAACACGATGCTTTAATTGGCTGCCCACTAAGTAATTACTTGCCATTAAATGTGTGAGGCAACGGAAACTTTAAAGTCTCACTGCAAATAAATTACTTAAGTCTAATGAAAACAGATACAGCGCTTGTGGTTTGACTGAAAAAATACTCTAACAACCCAATGATAGGTGTTTACACATTTATTCAAATAAAAACAATCACATATATACAGTGTATATATATATAGTGTATAGAGAATTATCTAGAGAATGTAATTGGGGTGGGGAAGGGTTAAAATAACATATGGATAAAAATATTAGGTCAAAAATTATTAAAGTTCCAGCTCAACATTGAGGCTCCATTGGGATGGTGGACAAGATTTCCATAGTGCAAATAATTGTATAGTTACCAGACTGGTAGGGTAGCAGCTCCCAATGAAGGCGTATGAATACTCCGAAACGCGTTGAGCCAGACCCACCATTGTTCCAGCCTGTTCCCTGCATTTACCAGCTATTTCTATGCTGCTGCCTGCCGCCGGATCTGCTGTGGCCGGGAGTCGTGACTGGACCCGCAGATTTACTAGCCTGGTCCAGCGCTCCTCCGGGCTGGCTCCTTATGTAAAATATACCTTACTAAATGGCCGCCCCCTTAAAGCAGACTGTCTTTGAGGACGCTAGAGGAGGCTGCGGGGGTCTTTACTGGGGGGCCTGACATTTTCCCGTGGGGGGGGGGGGGCAAAATTTTGCCAGCGGGGGCGCATAATTTAATGTTACGCCACGGACAGGGACCAATGGTTTTTAAAGCACATGTGCTTTTCTGCGCATTTCTGCACATGCGCATACGCAGGGTGCGTGCGCCAACGGTGAACATTTTGTTCGCCGGGTGCACGCACCCAACATAGCGGGCAGGGGGCGGAGAGGGTCGTGGGACGCCGGGCAGCCCCATTACCATATGGGAATGCCCAGTGTTTCATGGGTTTTTCCATGATAATATTGGCCATTCTCATTGTAATGAGGTCTTGACGTGGGTGCGGGGGCGCGGACAGCTGACATCACCTTCCACATCTTTCGATGGTCAACGACCATCGAACAATGTGGGTGTTCCCCGCAGCATGAGAATGGATGATTATGTTAAACATCCATTCTCAGCCTGTGCGTTGAAACACACACTGCATGTGGGGGCGGGCGGTCCGGCATTTGCCGGGCAGGGTTTGGTGGACTCGCAAGGCTGCAAATTTATAGCCTTGCGAATCAACCAGAATAACACCCTTAATCATCCCTGTATAAGGCCTCATAATAGCCAATATGTACAAAGTGATCCATAAACAATCAGAGGCAGAACTCATCACTGTCGGACCCCCTCCCTACTATCACAGTGGCGAGTCTCCTGAGCACATGTGGGTCCAGTGCAGCACAAAGTGTATAATTTCCCTAATTCATGTTGTCTTTCAGAGTTTTCATTGTCATACTGGTTGTTATTAGCATCATATGGATCCCTATAATTCAATCCGCTAACAGTGGGCTGCTGTTTGATTACATGCAATCTGTCACCAGCTATCTCTCACCTCCAGTCACCGCAACATTTATCCTGGCTATCTTTACCAAGCGCGTCAATGAACAAGTAAGTGCCTATTGAAACCTTTCAGATAAGCTTACAATACGAATGCCATTATAAAAGCTTACTTCCCAAATCTGCTTTATTGTATGAAAGGCTAAATTTCCACAGTGACCCTCCTCCATCGCCAGTCTTGCCCACCAGTGTCCATATGGAGCCCTAGGCAGGTTTGCAGTCTTATTTTGTTCTCTTCCAGTCCAAAGCTTAGAGAGCCATACATTTCCAGCCAATCAACTCCTAACTGTCATATTACAGACTACACTTAATAAATATCAGGAGCTGATTCGTTGGTACTCATTGTGTCTTTCTCCAGTTCATCTCTCTCCAAGCTTTAGTAAAACTCCACCAGAATTACATCAGCACTAAGCCAATGTCACTTCTATCCATAGAACTAAGCTTCTCAGGTAGAACAAAGCTGAATCCAATGGGATGGGGAGAAACACAGGGTCTGAGTAGATGGCTCTCTCTCCTTAGGGGTTTGTAGCCTCTGATGGAGAGTCAGCGAAAAGCCCGGCTTATTATCCCAGGGAGCTGTAAATTCTGGGACTAAGTAGAATGCTCTGATACCAGAGGTTCCCTGGTGGAGAGTGCCCAGGCGGACGCTTCAGTGAACCCTGGGAAAGTTGGGATGACCCCAAGCCAAAAGGCAGAGGGAAACCCACCTACCTTGGTCACTTAGGGGGTTTAGGGATGGGATCCCTCCGAGCTCCGGCAAGGAGTACTTTTTTGCTCTAACCCTTTCAGTGGTTGAGGAAAGAGGGTCTCTCCGAGCTCTAATGAGGAGGACACATTCACCCTAACGCTTCCTGGGATCGAGGGAAGAGGATCACTCCGAGCATCAGCGAGGAGGAGCCAACCTGATCCCTTTTTTCCCATTCAGGAGGCCTTTTGGCTTTGAGGGGTTAGGGGAGAGGGTCCATGCGTCCTATGCCCCCGGCATGTTTGATTCTCGCACTGGGTGATGAAGCCATGCCCCTCTGAATCCTCCACACCTAAAACACACAGAGATTGTCTTCCCAGTGGGAAACCAGGTTCACAAAATACTCTTCATTTTATTCACGATGAAAGTGCATGAATAATATATAACGTTCACGATCACATTCTCTTAGTCAGATTTACAATGTACACAGAATAGCTCTTTATATACTGTGTACATTGTATGTATGAAAGAGGGAATGAGATTATCAAACGTTGCAGTATATTATTCTTGCACTTTCTATATTCTATATATAAGCAAGAACATTTTATGCAGCCAGGTTCCAGAGTGAGCTGCTGTTCTCTCTGTGTATATATTCCTCCACCTACATATGGAGCCCCGTTCATCTGTGCAGCCGGCGCGATGGAGCCACCCGTCTCACACGGTCGCGCGTCCAGTGCCACAAATGGGGGCGTGCAAGTATCTCACATGCACGCACGCGCGCCTCATTCACAGTGTGCCGAATCGCGCACCGATTCGCGGCTTAGATGGATGTGGCTCTATCTGTATCTCCCTATATTTATTGTAAGGCCACTCCATTACCTGAATTACCCGCGTCACTCGACTCTAGGCTTCTAGTGTAAGATAATGCTGGATGGAGAGAAATGGTGCCCACAGTACCAGCAATCCGCACTGTAGTTATCACACTGGCAGCACAGATCCAAATCCGCATTTAGACCTGATGGGGCCCTAAACAAAGTACTGGTTTGGGCCCCCCATCCCTTTTTTAAATACATTATAGCAGGGGTGGCCACACCTGTCCTCAAAATCTACCAACAGTTCATGTGTCTCAGGCAACCTGTGGATCTATAGTAGGAATGACTGCAGCAAGTTTGAAAATGTGACCGTTGGTAGATCTCGAGGACCGGTGGAGTTATTTCTTGCGGCAGTTGGGGAGTGGACAGTACTGACTTATATTACAGAAAACCGTAAAACACGTTGGCCATAATAATAATAATTAAAAAAAAAAAAACATTGGCCCCTGACAGGTACACATTGGCCCCCACAGGACTATAAATACATTGGGCCCCTGATATGAAAAAAACACACCAACATTGCCCCCAACAGTAAAAATAACACTGGCCCCGGGGTGGAAAAAAACCCAAACACATTATGTATGCGTATCTCATCATTACACCAGTAGTGGTGCCACATCCAGGGTAACAGCAAACATGCCCATTATTCTACACCATGGTTCCTACTTAAAACTAATCATGGAAGATACTCCTCATGTTATATCCTATACATCTCTATCACATTATACCAACAGAGATAACCAACACATTACAACATCAGCAAAGTATCGGCTGTTAGAAATGGATGTACGGTGGCAGACATGGGAGATACTTTGCGGATAGATGGATCTCTCTCCGGCACTTTCAAACTGAGCATGCTTCTGCATCTTTGTTTAGTACATTTAGGAGATCATTAATCTTTTATTGCAGCCAATAGCGGCAAAGGGATATTTATTATCGGGTCTGAGAGCATAATGAATAAATATGTCCCTGCAAAGGAGTATAGTACAGCCAGGAGTGCCAAGAGGGGGTACTAATTAGCTGGCCCCAGGTCTGATGGAGGGGCCTAGTGGGCACCCTGGTCCTCCACCCATTACCTGGAAGTAGGAGCAGCCCAGCACACAGCAGCTCTTCTCTTCAATCTAGCACACACTGCAGTGTGCTGGGCTGCAGTGTGGCCAGGGAGGCGCTTAAAGTACTATTTTTTTCTGTATATTATTTTTAGGGTGCATGGCCATGTCTTTGCAATTAGGCCATGCCCACAGATAAATACCTGGTCCCCGCCAGGCTCTCTGCTGCCCTGAGTACAGCTGGACATGAGCATGTGGCCGTGCACATTTACTTATGACGTGACTCAGTTTTGCTCCCTGATAATGTGCAATTTCTACCCACAGGGGGCCTTCTGGGGCTTAGTCATTGGCCTGGTCGTGGGTGTTATTCGAATGGTTATGGATTTTGTGTATACAGCCCCAAACTGTGGAGAGGTGGACGAGCGACCTTCAGTGCTCAAAGACGTCCATTACTTGTATTTTGCCATCCTTCTGTTTGGGCTGACAGCCATTATCTGCATTGTGATCAGCCTGTGCACTCCAGCCATGCCCGATGAGGAGGTCAGTGCTTGCTGCATCTTTCATGTACGAATGGGAAATGTGGAGATCTAGAATTGTACTAACTACACAGTGTGCAGGACTGCAGCAGAATATTGTGTTATGCACAAATGCAGCTCCCATAGGTTTCTTCCCTGAACACATGGAGGGTCTGATTTGTGTGTACAGGGCAGAGCAGCTGGTCTGAGAGGTACAGTATCTCTTGTAACTATATATAACATAGTGGTGGCAGCTGGCATAATGCCAATGGGTGAAACTCATTTCTGCTTGAAGAGGCACAAACTCCCGCATTGGCCTTATGGATCATTGCATTGGCATAAGGCCTCCGTATGTAATGCAATCCTATGCAAAATGCTATGCGTGACCATGTGCAGGATTGCAGGTTGATACATTAAACACTTTTACTTCCAAGTCCTGCTTACCAGAACTGGATTTAAACCTCATGGGGCCCCAGGCAAGATACCGTGTTGGGGCCCTCCCCCAAACAATCAACACAAGCACTATACTTTTGCAGCTGATTGCAGGTGGCATCGGGACCATGCTCAGTCTACTGATAAATGTTAAGCTGTGTGAATATCAGCATTGCATGCAAATCTCTACCAGACTCTACATCTTTTGGAAGTAGACTGTGTCACATGTAAAGTCACCTGACTGCCCACGGACAGTGGATGAGGCCATTGTGTGGGTCCAAACATTTTTATACTATCAAAGAACATCAGAGGGACTTTCGCAGTGTGGACAGGTCCCTGTGATGTCATGATGTCACGGGGATGTTGCGCAATGCTCCTCTAGTAACGTTTGGATGTCCAGGATACCTTAATGTGGCCCCTTGGTACTTGCTGGTCTCTAGGCAGGTTTACTAGGACCCCTAAAATCCAGATTTTGGAGTTTTATCGCATTTTTCATGTATATCAAGCTTCAGATCCCTCCCAGCACCACCCACAGCACTCTTACTGAGGGCTGTCCTTTCTTGGAACAAAATGGCGACACTTACATCATTATGTACCCAATAAGTGACCGCGGGTATACTTGGTGCAGCGCATACATAGTCTACAGTTGCTTCATGCAGTGCACACGAAGTCTGTTGATAACCTGCTTTAGGACCTTCCTCCAATACAGTATCCGTCCTCTTATATTGACCCATTAATCTGGTGTACTTACACAAAAGGAATAAGATAACATGTGTTGAGTCACAGCTGAATCAGCCATTGACAGAAGTAATTTGTATTCAAACTTCTTCATCTCCTGTAGCTTGGCCGTATGACTTGGTGGACAAGAAAAAGACCCAATAAAAATCTTTACTTAAAAGGTGAACTGGAACCTCCGTCTGACCCCGCTTCCATCTCTGTAGATAGTCCACCGATTGAGAAGGAACCAGGTAACCCACATTCTAATAATCATTCCATTAGGACATTTCTCCAGAGCTATGAGCGTAATCATTTATCATTTTACCAGTATGATTTTATATTGTCCCTATGTTTACACCAACAGCAGGAGGCTTAGTGCCACAAGTTGACGTTATCCAAGGTGATTCATCTGAGCAGACCAACAATGGTGAGTGTAAGGACTTCACACAACCCTAAAGTAAAGGCCCCCATACACTAGGGCGACTTGTCCTTAGGACAAGTCGCCCCCGACTTCCCCCTGAGCTTCCCCGGCTGCTCCCCGGGGGAGCTTGATTAGATTGGCACTTGATGTGCCATTTTTTACATGTGATAAATCGTCTCGATTTATCACATGTAAAAAACCCGGGGAGCAGGGGGGGGCTACAGAGGTGGGAGCTGGTGGGAGCAGGGGGGCTGGGGACGCTGCGGGGGACAGCGTCTTTGCGGCGAGGCGGTAGAGGGAGCAGGGGGGGCTGGGGACGCTGCGGGGGACACAGGCGGCATAGAGCCGGGCAGGGGGAGCAGGCGGGAGCTGTCAGTGCTAGAAAAAAAAAGCCTATACAATGAATCGGCAGCCTGTGATTGGCTGAGCGCTCTCTCAGCCAATTGCTGACTGGCTGAGAGAGCGCTCAGCCAATCACAGGCCGCCCATGCATTGTATAGGCTTTTTTTTTTTTTATTCAATACTGACAGCTCCCGCCGGCTCCCCCTGCCCAGCTCTATGCCGCCTGTGTCCCCTGCAGCGTCCCCAGCCCCCCCTGCTCCCTCTACCGCCACGCCGCCCCACTAGGTCCCAAGTCGGGTGGTCGGACGTGCAGCAGGTCCGACCACCCGACGCAGATCCGATGCGCACGGGACCGCGCATCGGATCTGAGGGGACATCAAAACTAGCCGATTTTGGTCCGATTTCGGCCAGATCCGACTGATCTGGCTGAAATCTGACCAAAATCGGCTAGTGTATGGGGGCCTTAACTCCATCACACTGAACACTATGCACTGTTTTCATTTGTATCCCCTATAGATAACCTTTCTAAATGATTAGCTGTCCTTCTACCTTTAGGTGGAGCGTTAATATTACTACAGGCCTGATTCCAATCTGTTTGGTCCCTGCACCAGGGACCCATGTTAATGCGCTGCGCATATGCGCATGCGCAGGGCACCTTCGGCGACTTGTATAGCCACCGTGGCATTCCCACATGTGGGGCGGGCTGGAGGTGGGCAGGTGATGTTCGCATGCAAACTCCCTGTGTTTCCAAGGCGTACCCACAAAAATGGTGGGTGCGCCCAGAAAACCTCTGCGAATGCAGACGGGCACCTGCCTTCTGGGTCGGTCGGCTGATGCCACATTCTCAGACCCGGACGCTGCAAGTCTAGGGCAGCACAGACTGACTTAGATATGCGAACAGGGTAAAAATCTTTTGATGGTTGGCGACCATGGAATGATTTTGGCCCCGTAAGCTACATATGCAAAACATCCATTGGCAGAGTGGTGGAGATGTGTTGACTACAGCGGGAGTGTGCATCTGGCGTTAGAAGGCTCGCTAAGCAGTGAATATTCACTGCTTAGCGAGTTAATCCGAATCACCCCTATTTGTCTCTACCGCATTTCTGAGTTATTCAATATAAGCTGAGCTTCCGGTTTGGGTCAACCATTGATGATGGACTATTGGTTATGGTTAATAGTTTTTTCATCGATTGGAAGGTCACCTATGGTGTACATTTGTGGCAGAGTCCTAATGCTGGTTACAGTCTACTGTGTGTGGCGTAAATCTAGTGCTAAATCATCCATAGCGTCTAACCAGTAGTTTGATTGATCACTGACAAATCTATAGATAGTTATATCTATTCTAACTTGATTAATGGAAGTAAACAACGGAGCCAATGTCTACAGTACTTTGTCTAAAAATAGTTTTTATACCTATCTCTTAGCCAGCAACAAATCAAATGTAAAATATTCATATATTGTTGCTGATAAGTTGGGAGGTGCACAAGGAGTGGCCCCATGAATTGCATCATTGTGGCCCCACCCCCTATTGTTAAATGGGTAAAACATGGTATTTTGTCTTAGTGGGTGGGTACAAATGCTAGCAAGCCCCCACCCCTTTGGCTTCCCCTCGAGGAGACTCTACTCTCGCGGCAATCCAGGAGTACATACAGAGTTTCAGGAGTATCAGGAGAATCTGTGACAAATGCAGGATTTATAGATGGGTGGGTACTTCTTTACTTTCACGGCGCCACTAGATAGGACAGATAGGATACTAGATAGGATACGATTTTGTATGCGATTTGACATAAGATATCGCATAAGATATAGGATAAGATTTACTATCCATTTCATTACCCCACTATCCACTAGGGCGTGGAGTTGATTTTATATAGCGTGGCGAGCGCAGCGAGCCACCGAGCCCGAAGCGTGGCGAGCGCAGCGAGCCCCGCGAGGGGACACGGAATGTATTTTATGGAATTGCATGCAAATGGCATGCAATATTGGGGACTTGCTTTGAAACAACATCCGTGTCCCCTCGCGGGGCTCGCTGCGATCGCCACGCTTCGGGCTCGGTGGCTCGCTGCGCTCGCCACGCTATATAAAATCAACTCCACGCCCTAGTGGATAGTGGGGTAATGAAATGGATAGTAAATCTTATCCTATATCTTATGCGATATCTTATGTCAAATCGCATACAAAATCGTATCCTATCTAGTATCCTATCTGTCCTATCTAGTGGCGCCGTGAAAGTAAAGAAGTACCGATGGGTGTTTCCAAATGTAATCCAAAATCTCCCATTCTGCAGCACAATGGAGTAAATAGGGGAGTCTGGGGGAGCGGTAACAGCCCTAAAAATTGGTCTTGTTATACACTGGATTCTGTATGGAATACAAGATTTAACAGTACAGATGGTGTATAGCAGGGGTAGACAACTCCAGTCCTAGAGAGCTACCAACAGTTCATGCTTTCCAGACCACCTAGCAGGTGCACAGGTGCACTCTTTACTCACTGCCAAATTACAAAAGATCCACAGGTAGAGATAATTACTTAACTTGTGATTCTGTGAGGAGACCAGGAAATTGTTAACTGTTGGTAGCTCTCGAGGACTGGAGTTGGTCTATAGTATAGGCTGTTTCAAACATTTAAATAAGATAAGTGTTCAGGAAAAGGTTAAACGGTACTTGTTTCCTAGAACGGCCACAACGATTTAGATCGTTGTGGTCGTAAGATAAAAAATCGGATCGATCGCATCGCATGCGATTTGGTCGCATGCGATGCGACCGATCCGACCGACCGATTTTTCACCCGATTTTTTTTTTTTTCACCTGATTATTTTCAATTGCCCCCCCAAATGTTACTAAGTGGGCTAGACCCCACGATAGACGTCAACCCGAAGCGTGGCGAGCGCAGCGAGCCCGCGAGGGGCGGCGGTGCGCGTCCTCCGACCTTTTCATTCCCCTACTATCCACTAGGGCGTGGAGTGAGAATAGAATAGTGTGGCGAGCGCAGCGAGCCACCGAGCCCGAAGCGTGGCGAGCGCAGCGAGCCCCGCGAGGGGACGCGTATAACTTCACAGGTATACGCGTCCCCTCGCGGGGCTCGCTGCGCTCGCCACGCTTCGGGCTCGGTGGCTCGCTGCGCTCGCCACACTATTCTATTCTCACTCCACGCCCTAGTGGATAGTAGGGGAATGAAAAGGTCGGAGGACGCGCACCGCCGCCCCTCGCGGGCTCGCTGCGCTCGCCACGCTTCGGGTTGACGTCTATCGTGGGGTCATGGCGGGCACATAAAAAATGTGAAATGGGTCATATTGGCCCATTTCACCTTTTTTATCATTTTTCACTATGTGAGATGGACTTAATCAAGTCCATCTCATCTTGTGCCATTATAATGGCACAAGACCGACAAGATCCTCCCGATTTCAATGTTAAAAGATTTTTTAACATTGAAGTCTATGGAAAAATCGGGTCAATCGGTCGGTCGCATCGCGGCCGATTTTAATTGGTCGCGACCGACCGATTGACCCGATTTCTGTCAATCAAAGGGAAAAAATTGTAAAAAATCAGCCACATCGTGAGGATCGTGTCCCTTAATTAAGAGCCACGATCACTCACGATTGTGGCCGTTCTAGGAAACAAGTACCGGTTAAACAAATCATAATTAATAAATAAATACACAAACATAATAGAACCAGTACTGCACTTTCTAAGCTCACAATCTCCCACTTCATGGTAAGGCTCCTGTCTCCTGTCTTCCTCCTGGCAGCTGCTCTCTGGTCCAGGCTTAGATCCACACATACAGTAAATGTGGTAGAAGAAGCTGGTACACTAGGCATGTGCAGCAGCTCTGCTCTGTCCCTTACACTGCATGATGTAGTGGCAGCTCTATTGATCATATTATATACCAGTGCTATTGTTGTCATAATTTATGGCACTTGCCTAGAGGATGGGGGTTTCTAGGCAGAAACCCCCCTGCGTTTGCCTATGAGAGTAGGCAAGTTTTATTGTCATTGCAGCTGCATTTTTGTATTTGTAGAAAGTAGAGATCAGCTGGTTCGGTTTTACTTGGATTTACTCGGTTCTTATCGCCAAATTATTGCTATTTTGAATTTTCCTGATTGGTTATCGGCTGTCACGTGTTTAGGATAACCAAAAAGATCCCATTTTGAGATCCGAGTAAATCCTAGTAAAACAGAATCCTGATCATCGCTAGTACAAAGGGTGATCTAAATATTGTGTTATAAATAAATAAACTGTTTCTGTTTATTTTTTCTACACACAGGCATGATAAATGATTAAAAATTAGTTTACTTTTCATCAAATATTTATTATTGATTAGAATATTGGAATTCAATTGATTACGGCAAATTTGACCACAAAAAATTGGTCTGTTTCCCTTTTTATTTGCCCAATGTTTTTATTTTGGACAATTCATTAAATACCTTTTTACCTATAAAATGTACTCACTATTGTGCGAAACACAGATTCTTGGGGCCAAATGTAATAGGGTGAGAGTTTCAGAAAGTGAGAGATTTTGGGAGAGTTTTCCCCTGTTTTTTAAAGCAGCAATCAATTACACTGCAAAACCAGGTTGATTTTGTCATGTTATTGATTGCTGCTTTAAAAAATAGGGGAAAACTCTTCCAAAATGTCTCACTTTCTGAAACTCTCACCCTATTACATTTGGCCCATGTGCTTTCATGATTGTAACTGTGAAAAAACGGCACTTATTGCAGAATTTGTTTCTCCTGCATCCGGGCAGCGGATACAAAGGGGGATATTGAATCCTGGGTCACGACTGTCGGGCTGGCCCAACAGCCGTGACCCTGTCCCGTTCTTGGCTGGCTTGACGAAGAATCGGCAGACAGGTTTCAGTGTCCCGTCTGCCAGACGTCAAAAAGGGGGCGTGGCCACGAGATATTGCTGTGGATCGTCGGGCGACGGCCGTGGATCGCCGGGAATAGTGGCTGGAGATTGAATAGCCAATAAAATCTACGGTACTTGGGTATAATTGAATTACTCCTCTGCAACATGTACAATTCATTATGTTGGTGGTAGTGCATAACGTTGGCACTAACAGTGTATAAATCTTGGTCTTGTGCTCAGCTGCATGTACCTACTGTAGTATGATAAGTTCCATGTCTATCTCTAATCACCAAATGCACCATGTGATTGCAGCCCCCGTAAACCCCTGGTGGAAGACGGTATATTACTGGTTCTGTGGTATATCCATGCAGCCGGTGGCCAAGCTGTCCAGAGAGGAAGAACTGAGGTTACAGCTGAAGCTGACCAGCATTGAGGAAGAGCCGTTCTGGAAAAGAGTGTGTGATATCAACGCTCTCCTCCTCCTCGCTATCAATGTATTTCTCTGGGGGTATTTCGGATAGAGCATCGCAGGCAGAAATAAGAGTTTATAGACGGGATCACATGGAGTCTACCTGTCAGTATTTACAAAACACCTCCAATTTTTGTCCAGGCACTGAGACCTCATGGGGAAAATGCTGGGAGCAGAGCTCATACCTCATAGTGGTAGTAATGTTGGGCATAAACTATATAATTATCTGTCCAATTGGTCCAATATCAGTGGATCCTCCACAGTGTATGCATGTAACCGACCCGAAAATATTGAAATCGGACATGCTGGACTGTCCAGCATGTCCGTCCAATGCGATATATTGATAGGAAAATAGAACAGTTTTGGTTAGGTACTGCGCTGCGGGTAGTCTGACCTTTTTTAATCTCCTAAACAGAATATTAACACAGACTATTATGCCCCTTTAAATGCTGCTGTTCTGTGGGGGATAGCTCGATTCCCCAAATTAATTACCAGAAAGAAACAGAATAGAACTGCGCCATAAAGGGGGAAATAGTACATGCAATTTATTTATGTACCGATAAAAAACACATATAAAACATACACAGAATAATATAACACAATTTTAAAGAAAAAATAATATAATTGATATTACATAAAAAAAGTATATAGGGGGAAGGTTTAGGTAAAAAATTATTGCACAACCGGTCGTGTCAGGTTAGTGGATTAAAACCAAATAATTTTTGCTTCCCTTTTACTTGTTGCGGTCACATTAGTATATTAGTTGTAGTTAAATTGTTGGTTACGTAACAGTCTTTGTTTGGATTAGTGAATATAACTGTCCAGGTTTTTGTGTCTGGCCAGACAATATTGTATTGGGGTACCTTACAGCTGCCACCTGTAATTCCTCCGGGCTCCCAGTGGATGGTGCTGAATCACCTTACTTGGTCCAACTTTATCTGGAGTCTCCTTCGGACTGGTGGTCTGGTTGTAAACTGCGTGGTATCCCCTGTGGTGCAAAAAGAATTATTTGATGATCCAACGCGTTTCCCCGCCTCCAATAACGGTCTCAGCGGCTTTATCAAGGAAAAAGAAAAGGAAGAGGCGACTCTTCCTTTTCTTTTTCCTTGATAAAGCCGCTGAGACCGTTATCGGAGGCGGGGAAACGCGTTGGTTCATCAAATAATTCTTTTTGCACCACAGGGGATACCACGCAGTTTACAACCAGACCACCAGCCCGAAGGAGACTCCAGATAAAGTTGGACCAAGTAAGGTGATTCAGCACCATCCACTGGGAGCCCGGAGGAATTACAGGTGGCAGCTGTAAGGTACCCCAATACAATATTGTCTGGCCAGACACAAAAACCTGGACAGTTATATTCACTAATCCAAACAAAGACTGTTGCGATATATTGATGATGCAAGTCAGCCGCCACCGGCAGTGTATGGCTGACTGTTGGGCATTTACCTTGTTCCTACATATGGGGAGGAACCCAGATATCATGTGGCCATATCTCACAGTGTATAAGCCGCCTAAAAGTGTCCGCAACTAGTCAGGATTGGGTGTTAATAGTTGCATGCGAATGGCTGGGGCAAGGGTAATCGAAGATATATCTGCAACAGACGGCTCAATGGTCACCAAAGACCTTCTCATTGCCAAATCCAGTGGCCACTTCTCGTCATATTATGAGTGGGATGCAGCAAACCTCTGTGTATTTGTACTGATGGTTTACCTCTTGTGCCAATAACCTTTTCTGTTACTACATCTGATTCCACCCTTTACCTATCTGTGTCCTTCAAATGTCTGTCATTGGACCTCTGCTCTTATCTTATTACACCCTCCTTCAATAGAAACCTCATTAGCTTCTTTGGTCCCCAATAAAACTTTCACACTGATGACTCTCAAATATACCAAAAATATCTGCCCCTCCATATCCTCTTGTTAGTCTTCCTGCCATATCCTCTTGGGCGTCACCGTGTTTTATCTCCAATTAAACCAAACTCCTAGTATGCCCCTCCCACTCCCTCCAGTGACCACTTATATCCCCTGCTCTCTCCTTCTGCTCCTCCCCTTCATCATCTCATATTCAAAACATATCTAACTACTGCCATTTCCAGCTGTGGCAAAGAAGAAAAAGTATGTCTCTACGTGGTGCACCTATTGAGAATCTCACGAATAAAAATTAACTTTTATTGATAGTCTAGAAAGGCGAAATATAAAAACACACAGACACAACATATACGCAGATGTGTTTAAAAAACGGTGGCTCTCCGACTCCACACACTTGTTGAGCGTAGATCAATATGAGTTATACAGGTATTATTTTTAGCCGACACTCTATATCATATTATTTGTATAATTCAAAATTATGGGTGTCTTAGTGGCTGGTTACCCATGGGCAAAGGTGCAGATATCTGACAGAAATGTGGCAAATGGTGTAGTTATTGGTACATCATGGAGTTATAATCGACTGATACTTCTTTTAGGTCCCCAGATACAATATCACGGTAAATTGTCTGGGTGTCTTGTCTAAGAATCCCTTAATTTCGACGTGTTAGAGGCACTTTGTGTATAAAGTTGACACCGGTGTCGACTAGTACCCCAGGTTTGTCACCAAAGGGGTCTGTCGCTGGCTGTCTATATTGTCAGAGCCAGATATCACTGTGTCAATTAATGACACTCCACCGTGTCATGTCAGTCTATAGGGGCGGATCAACACAAATGTCGACTGTACGTGTCGACCTCTGATAGTAAGTTTACTAGAAGTTTAATATCACAGATTGGTGCTGCGGGGCTCTGTATTAGAGTCCTGGATTATAGCCAATATCTCAAAACCAGGGTGTTATTCTCCTGTATGCCACTCAAGAGTTTAGTCAGTGGTGACTAGCAAGTTATCTACAATGGTGTTGACCACATAGTAAGGTCTCTGCACACTATAGCACTCATGGGGTTCCTGTAAATAAGAAGTACAGATCAAAATGCATCCTAGTCAGTGTGCGAGTGTCAGGAGCGTGACCGCTAGCCGGCGCGCGCTTCGCAGTAGCTTTTTCAAGGCCTTGAAAAAGCTACTGCGAAGCGCGCGCCGGCTAGCGGTGACGCTCCTGAGACTCGCACACTGACTAGGATGCATTTTGATCTGTACTTCTTATTTACAGGAACCCCATGAGTGCTATAGTGTGCAGAGACCTTACTATGTGGTCAACACCATTGTAGATAACTTGCTAGTCACCACTGACTAAACTCTTGAGTGGCATACAGGAGAATAACACCCTGGTTTTGAGATATTGGCTATAATCCAGGACTCTAATACAGAGCCCCGCAGCACCAATCTGTGATATTGATTATTGCTCAGGATTGTGTCAGTTTACCCACAATAGCCTGAGAGACACTATGTATATAAAACGCTGCATCAATTAGTGGATAATTGCCAATCCCTCCAGAGGGAACACTTTGTTTCTATTTTTTGCAACAAGTGCATTCAGCAGCAAATCTACCCCTCTTGAAGAAAGACACATGTCTTTTCAAGTAATCTGCCTGTATTAATAACTACAACCAGAGCGGGGATTACATTATAAACAGCCTGACTGTACTTTTGCAGTAAGCCAACTGCCACCTGATAGTATGTGCAAAAAGGACGACTGATACATTAGTCGACATAATAGAGGCGACCCTTTGAGTATATCCAGTAGAACGTAGCAAAGCATCAATAATTAACTGATTGCACGAATACATTCTTGTTTAAAGTGCAATTATAGTTAATAAAAGCAATTAAGCTACGCCTACATTTGACACCACTGGGCATAACACGGACTCATGAACAGTAAGAATCACTAGAATAAAGGTATGCACAAAAATCCTGAGATCTTTCTGAAAAACACTTTAAAAGACTCGGCAGACACTAATGAATGACATGTGCAAACTTTCTAGTAAACTTACTATCAGAGGTCGACACGTACAGTCGACATTTGTGTTGATCCGCCCCTATAGACTGACATGACACGGTGGAGTGTCATTAATTGACACAGTGATATCTGGCTCTGACAATATAGACAGCCAGCGACAGACCCCTTTGGTGACAAACCTGGGGTACTAGTCGACACCGGTGTCAACTTTATACACAAAGTGCCTCTAACACGTCGAAATTAAGGGATTCTTAGACAAAACACCCAGACAATTTACCGTGATATTGTATCTGGGGACCTAAAAGAAGTATCAGTCGATTATAACTCCATGATGTACCAATAACTACACCATTTGCCACATTTCTGTCAGATATCTGCACCTTTGCCCATGGGTAACCAGCCACTAAGACACCCATAATTTTGAATTATACAAATAATATGATATAGAGTGTCGGCTAAAAATAATACCTGTATAACTCATATTGATCTACGCTTAACAAGTGTGTGGAGTCGGAGAGCCACCGTTTTTTAAACACATCTGCGTATATGTTGTGTCTGTGTGTTTTTATATTTCGCCTTTCTAGACTATCAATAAAAGTTAATTTTTATTCGTGAGATTCTCAATAGGTGCACCACGTAGAGACATACTTTTTCTTCTTTGCCATTTATGTATATCTTCTATGTCCAGTGGTAGCACACCCGTCATGAGTGCCATCTAGAAATTTCTATACGATACACTCACCTGGGGGTCCACCTATCATCCTCGAAACTAATGAGGGTCCTGTGCGAGTAGCAATCTCTCCTCCTTGTATCCACATTTCCAGCTGTGCATCATCTCTAGGTTCAGGTCCTCTATAACCCTGATGTCTGCTAGATACTCATCCTTGCCCTCATCACCTCCTGCGCTGACTACTGTAACCGTCTCCTTGCTCTCCTTCCCTCCTGCAATCTATTCTCATTTCCCTGTCTTCCCTAGCAATGTTGCTTCCTCTTCTATGAAACCTGCTTCACATTTAAAACCCTTAATCACGCCACCTCTATTTCATCTCCAGCCTCATATCCTTTCCAACTCCTTAAGGTCCTCTCTGCTCCTCCCCTGGTCACTGCCTCACCCCACACTGATTACCTCCTCTCAAGCCCAACTCCAAGATGTCTTCTTAATCCCCTACTCCAGGGGTTCCCAATCTATTTTGAATCACGGCACCCCAGAGTATCAGAATTTTTTTGAACCGGCACCCCTAGGCCAATTTTTTTTTTTTTAGATTGGGTTTATATGCAATTCTTAGGGTCAGTTATGTGGTAAAGGGCAGGATTTGCTTCTGTTTGTACACATTTTATGATTGGCAGCCACCAGCACTGGTTTTGCTCATAAATAACGAACCATTAATAATTTGAGTTGGTCCTGGACCACCAACCCAGGGCACCCCTGCAAGTGTCCCGAGGCACCCCAGTGAGCCACGGCACACAGTTTGGGAACCACTGCCCTACTCATCAATTTTGAGTTTTTACCAGTATCAGCAGTTTAAAATACAGTATGTACTCAGAAGTTTCATGAAAGCTTACCAGCTCTCTTCCTAAATCTACACTTACTGTATATCTCTATCCTTTATGCCTGATTGACAGTTGATCTCTGTTGTGTGAATTAGAGATGGGTCGTTCGCGAACGAACCAGATCTTTTGAACGGATCCCATTCAAGAACGAGTGAGCCGCCGATCCCAAAAAGGTGATCCGTTTCAGTTTCGTTTTCCATTACAATGCATTTTCCTGATCTCGGTGCTGCCACCTGTGGCAGCTGAGATGTACTACCTCTGGAGACTGAGTACAGTGCTGTGACTGCAAGTGATAGAAAGATTAGCTGCTGCTGCCAGGGATGGCCATCGGTGCAGACGCCATCGATGGTTGCCATCGATTGGGATTCTGCACCCAGCCATCAATCAGTGTTTTTACTCAGTCATGTATATTCTTTTTTTGTTTAAGTGAGTCGAGGAGCCGCCTAAAAGATCCGTATCTTTTCACCGAGAAATCCTTCGGATCCCGGCTCAGCTTAATAATCCGTTTTTGCCCATCTCTAGCTGTGAATTTGTAGATTGAGTGAATATTGTATGACTGTGCATGCATACCGTATGCATTGCACATGCGCAAGACGAGATAGTGACAGAAAAAGCGTACGGATCATAATTGCAATCCACCCGCAGATTAACTTAAAGGAAGCTGGCGTTTGGGGGTGTACGTTTTCTGGCAATGTCAGACGTGCCCAGGCGTTTACAGGGAGTGTCTGTGACATCAGCGATGGGCTCGATCAGCCTGTCTCTGTCACAGATGGCCGGTAGGGTTAGACCTACTCACATTTGCACAGACTGGTAAAACCATTGGATGGTTCATGAAGTATGGATTTGCTGGTGGGTAGCAAATAACGATCCATTTAGAATTCTCTCGGATTTTCTATGTGTCAGTGGCAGCTATCTTATTACAGTCATCTGCAACTTTGCAGAAGAAGGATTAAGTATGAATCCGGTCCTTCATCTGCTCTTTTTCCCAGTTCACCCACCAACCGCCCACACGTTCACCCACCAACTGCCCACACGTTCACCCACCAACTGCCCACACGTTCACTGTATGTGTAATCTCTCATAAGCATGGCCCTTTCTCCTCTTGCTCTACCCCTAGCTCTATCCCTGCTACCTGTGTGCCTTGTTTTCTGTCCCTTTTAGCTACAAAGAGGCCCTTATTCTGGTTGAGTCGCAAGGCTGCAAATTTCACAGCCTTGCAAGTCCACCAGTTGTTGCCCGCCGCCCGTACAGCCGCCCCCCCCCCCCCCCCCAGCATGGTGCAATTCCCTGCAGGTATGCAAATGGATGATTTGCATAATCATCCATTCGCAGCCTTGTGTACGGGCACAAAATCATTCAATGGTTGCCGATCATCGAATGATTTTCAAGCGCTCGCAAATCTAAGACACCTCTTTGGTGTCTTACACCTGTGAGTGCCTGTACGGGAAGCGGGCGGGCAGCTGACGTCAGCTGCCCGCCCCTGCACCCGCGTCATTGGGGAATTACCATGAGAATGCCCACCATGGGCGAATCCCCCAGCCCACAACCCGTGCCCCCTAGCTGCGCTGTTGTGTGCGAGTGCATGGGTTACCGTGGCCCCTTGCACACAGCGGCTGCAGATGCACATAACTGACTATGCGCAAGCCGCAAAACATCGCTCCCCTACGCGAGCATGCAGGGGAGCGAATCAACCTGAATAAGGCCCAGATACCATAATTGGTATGCGGTCACTGGGTAGACAATGTCTAGGTTGACAGTGACTAGTCCAACACCTTGAAATGGTCGACATTCCCAAGTTCAACATTGACAAAATGTCGACACAAGCTTATGGTAGACATAGACACAATTGACATAAATAAGGTTGACATGAGTTTTTATACATTTCACAAAAAAAAGATGATTTCTCATACATTACTATCCAAGTGAGCATAGAGTAGGAATATAATATATTGTTTTGCGCAGCGCACCATATGTCGACATAGACACAAAAATTGCTAAAACTCATGTCTACCTCATTCATGTCGACCATGTCTATGTCAACCATAAGCTTATGTCGACATTTTGCCAATGTTGACCTTGGGTATGTCGACCATTTCAAGGTGTCGACCTAGTCACTGTCGAGAATTAGTGGCCAACCTAGTGGCTTTCGACCTAGACACTGTCTAGCCTTACCGTAACCCCATAGGTGTGCCCTTACATTGAGTACCTGCCACCGCTACAAGCTACAGTGCCCCACGTCCTCAGTCCACTCAGACTGTGTATGGCTTTGTGTTGTTATTAGATAAGTCCATTTACATTGTATTATACTATTAGCACCCTGAATGGTGCTGTGGACATCTTAATAATAATAAAAGTGTGATATGTCTATCATGATTAGAATGAAGAAAAGACTTGTATGTAAATGACAAAACTGTAAGTGCCCAAGAATGAATAAATGCACTTCTTTATATAAAGCTTATGCTCTGATTCAAGATACTGAACATGGACTGGAGCCAGTACATTGGATGTTCTTCCTCATTCAGAATGACGCTAAGACCTGGGTTATTCCTGGCTGGGCGATGTTCAAGCGCACCTTATCCCGGCAGTTTTTTAGGCATGACCCAGGTCATGAAAAATTACCAAACTTGTGAAAAAATATGGGTGACATCCCTGTGATAATAGTGATGTCCGGATACAGCATTTTCAGAGGGTACCTCCAGTAACATGCTCCATTCTCTAGTCTGACAAGCAGAGCAGAGTCCGGATCAGCCATTCTTTCAGCTCCCCGCACACAGTTGGCAATTTAGCAGTACGCTGCGGCTAGAATACTTCCTGTAGGGTTCTTTGGACTCAAGCTGGGTCCCCATTTTCCATTCCTTGGGAGATCCGACTCCCAAACAATAGGAATGTCCAGCATTGGACAAGTGAGTTCCTCCACCAACTGGTCCGCAACCGTACACCCATCCCTGGTTGCCTGCCAGGTCTCCTGGTTTTAAAATGTGCTTAAATATCATGAGACCCGACCGCCGATCAGACGAGCAACTTATACTGAGGGCTGCTGAAGCCCGATCTCCAGTCTTGTAGGATCTGCCGGGATCCGGCACTATCCACTGCTGCTGGACTCAGCATGATGTAACGGTGGCTTTGGGAATGGTGGTGATGACGGTAGAAGGTGCCAGAGGGTATAGCAGCGGAGGACTTGGCAGTGGGTCAAAGCCTTTACCTGCAGAGTTCAGGAGCAGATGACATGCCTAATGGTGGCAGTTTCCCTTTTTAAGCAGCAGTAGAGGAAGAGTGTGGAATAGTTGCTGAAGTGAGAAGATGCTGGAGTAAGTCCTGGTGGGCCCACCACACTGATGCTCAATACAATATTACAAGATTCATTGCTTTGCTTTTATTTTAATATTTTCATTACATGTGGACTACAGGTGTCATCGCTTCTTTGATGTCTGGACATGCTGGCACTTGTGGTTCCTCAAGTAGCAGCATGATGGTGCCGGCTTGCTGGGACCTGTAGGGTGACTGTAACAAGAATATTAATATACCATGAACCTTGTGCCCACCAACACTAGGGCTGGCTTTTGCTCGGGAGGGTCAACCCTATTTTTTTGTGGGGTCCCTATTTTTGGAGGCATTCAAGCCCTGAGTTTACCAGTTGTGGGGTGGTTAAAGTGATAATAGAGGGAGATGCAGTATTATCTCCCTGGCTTATTTCACCTTGTGCCGGTTTTCATAAAATATGGAGAACCTCACTTTGGTTTTTCACCCCATTTCCATTACCAGATACGGCTGAGAGGTTCAAGGCTAGTTATTTAGTATGAGCAAGTCTGCAATCTGAACTGTTGAGGATGGGACGAGTGTACACCCAGCTTCAGATACTGATATTTTGAATGGGTTGCATCCCACCACTCAGAGCTGCCATCAGAAAAAATGGGGCCCAGGACTGATAAAATAGATGGGACCCCCACTCACAGGGGGATGGGGGGACAGCAGTGGTAAGAGCAAGATATTGTGGATCATGGGTGGAGCTACAATGAGGGATAAGAAGGGGAAGATACAGTTGGAGGATAGAGGGATATCCTAGGGATGTACAGGAAGGATAGTAACTGTGCTGGATGTATGACAACAAGTACAATCTTAAAATGACTAATTTAATAAGACAAATATTAGGACATTAGACAAAAGCAATACACATAAAAATATTAATGGTTAAAGTGGATGGTTAAAAGGTCAATAATAAAATATATTCGGTGCAATGACCTGAATACATGGATAGTCACCCTTTTTGTCCACCAGTACTGGGGAAGTCCATCCAAGTTGGTGTTGACGCGTAAGTATAATTTCCAGTGATTTGCGGAATGGAACTTCTCCCATTTCTTTGTGAATGGAACCGGGTCCTTAGAAGGTGGCGTTCCTCCAGAGAATTTCTGAGCCGTAGTGAGTGGAAAAAGGATGGTGACTCTATTTCAGTGGTATTGCTGAGGGTGATCTCCGCTGAATTTGAATGGGTGGCAAATACTTCAGTATGGTGGGTGCTTTATCCAAGTATAGTTTTTGGTTGGGGTGCAAGTACCTACGCGTTTCACCGCTAAATGCGGCTTTTTCAAGGAATACCTGGGAGCAAATGAGGGTCAGGGGATATCCCGGAGATAAGTGAGGGGCACACATAGGTGGGGGTCAGAGGGTTGAGATAGTGGTAAACCTTAAGCTGGCCATATACTACTGCGATGTCTCGCAGCTGTCAACAAACCTGACATGCTTCACATTCATTTTCTCCATTTCCAAGTGTTTCCAGGCTTGCCTGTGTCCATGCTCCTGCTGCAGCATCACCTTCCTAGCTAATAATTCACCTGTGAGGATTCCGGTCTGCTGAAGTAATCACAGGCTACTTTAGGTTGTCTTCATTCCAGGCTCTTCCATGTTGTAGACCATCAGCTGACATGAGTCAGAGAGTGCCAAGGCTCCAGGTTACCCAGTGCTTCCAGCATTACCATCTCCTGTGTCCTGCTGCTGATCTGGTTAACCCATCTCCTGCCAGTCACTCCTGCTTACTTCATCCTTGCGGTTGAGTTGTCCAGCTATCCCCAGCAAAGGTCACTGCTGGCCCTGGATAGCTATCGCTGCTAGAACCCAGCCCAATCTCCTGTTATTGCTTAGCGTCAGTGACTATCCCTTTCCTAGTCCTGACTGTCGCCAGTCACCATCGACATCTCAGGTCATCCACCAGCTATTGTGCTGTCCAGAGACTCTTACCACCTGTATCCTGACCGTCGACATCCCAGGTCGACCACTAGTTATTGTGCTCTCCAGAGACTTTCACCACCAGAGTCCTGGCTGTTGACAATATCCAATGGCTCTCAACACTCCCAGGCCTACAACTGCCATCGGCTCCCAGGCCGTCGACACTCCTACAGCTCCCAGGCTGACAACCGTCATCATCTCCTAGACTGTGGACACTCCTACTGGCTCCCAGGCCGACAACTGTCACCGGCTCCCAAGCCACCGACATCTCCCAACGGCTCCCAGGCAAGCAACACTCGCCAATGACTCCCAGGTCGTCACCAGTCATCTCCGGCTCCCAGGCCATTGACTACTCCTAGCAACTCCCAGGTCATCAACAGTTATCTCCGGCTCCCAGGCCGTCAACAGTTAACTAACCTAACCTAAGCCACCTACTGTCATCCCTGGCTTTCTGGCCGACAGGTCATCTCAAGACCCCATTCAGTTTCCCAGTCCCCAGAGGACCAGGGCAGGGGGCCGTGACCTGCTCGTCAGACACAGCCAAGTCCAAAGCTCCTTGTGGGGCTCCCTGGTGAATACTGCTGACAAATTAGACTCCGTGCCCCTGTTCTTGGTCTCCGCCAACCCTCTGGTCCAGCTGTTCTCAGGTGTCCCTGTGTATGACTTCATCATACTTCAAACTACCCTCCTCCCAGTTCCCAGCACCCTCTACTGGTCCACCACAGTCACAGCTGGGAACACAGCAGACCCCGGTGCTGACAGCACCCTCCCGGGTGGCAGGATCACATGCGATACATCGCATGCAGTCCTTTCACATGTAATGTATCGCATGTGACCCCATTTCCCGCCGCCTGGAGGGAATCCAAGTTGGAGGTCAGGACTGCAATTAGGCTGTGAGAAGAGATGGTTAGTGTTAGGCTGTGGGAAAGGAGGGCTAGGTTGCAAGGTGGGGGCTTAGGAATAAGTACTAAGGGGAGAGTTAAATCTAGGCTGATGTTGGGGGAGATTAGTTTTAAGAACTAGGGTTAGGTTATGGGAAGGGGGTAAGCCCTTGGAGGATGGTTAGGCTGTGGTAGATTTAGAGTTAGGCACTAGAGTGACTGTTACACTACAGAGGGAGTGTTAGGGTTTGGCACTGGGTGGGGATTAGGCTGTGGGAGGGTTAGGCACTAGAGGAAATGGTTCCTCAGAGATGTGTGTATGAAGTGGCAAAACTCTACAGACCTGTTTGCAGTCCTCTAAAGTCTCTGCGTTGTTTCACTGTGGTGATGGGCTCCATTCTCTTTCACTTGGTTGATGTCTTTGATCTGGCTCCTCCTTGGAGCTGGGCAGCACATTACGGGAAGGATCACTGGCTCAGTCTGCCATTAATCAGCACCCCGGCGCCTCTGTATCAGCTGCATGATATACTCCAGCTGCTCCCCGCGGCTCCTGGCCATCCCCGTATCCCATAACCAGTGGAAGGAAGGAACGGAGGAGAAAAGGGGGCACTTCTATATGCCTGCGAGCCCCCTATCTCTCGTGGTGTGGCAGAGCAGCCACCACACTACGATCCAGGGCTTTCAGCCACGAGCCAGCTGCCATTGAGAGAGTGACAGTGGGCTGTCACCATTTTAAATATGGAGCCAACCATGAGCCAATCGGAGCTTCGCGGACTGGCAGCCAATCAGCAGCCGCCAATGTGGCAGCTCCTGATTGTCTGCCGCCTGTGAACTCCAGTGAGCTTGCGAGTGGCAATAAATGTAAAATGCCACCCAGGCTGTTATTGAAGGATGGTCGAGTCTGACACCCGGCCCCCTGTCTGTCAGGGCCCGGGACTCCAGTCCCCACAGACCCCACCTGTTGGCGGCCCTGCCACCACTTACTGCATACATAGCGGCATTATGCATAAAACACCTTATGCATGTATATTTAAGATTAGTACAGCCCTCCTAATAACAGCTGGCCTTTGCAGTGTGGGGACGTCTGGATTGGTGACCCGCGAGTCCTCTGTGCATGTGCGTCCATCAGCCTGGGGGTCACTGGAAGGAATCCAAATACCTCTCATGGCGACATTTAAAAGAGACGCCAGTGGGTGTGGAATCCATCCCCATATGCACCAAGCTACAGAAAACAAAACGTTGTTGAGCTTGGTGAATGTTTGGAATGCAACCAAACCCCTGAAAATGTCATTTTACAAGATGTGACATTTTTGACATGATGCCTCCCACCCTATGCACATTTTTTTAAATGCAATTTTTTTTATTGTTCTCGGGCGATGATTGATGTTTGTTATGTACCTCTCCCCACCGCACCCTTTTTTTCTTTTTTTCCCTTCCCTCCCTATATTTTATAATTTCAACAGAACAATGGGCCTAATTCAGCTTTGTTAGCCAAGTTAAAAGAACAATCTGTAGGTTTAATTTGTAGGGTCCGACCCGATGCGGACAGCGCACAGGACAGCGCATCGGGTCGGAAGAGGTGTCAAACACATCCCATTTGGGCCGATTTTTCTGCCGGATCCATCAAATCGGACAAATGTATGGGCACCTTAATTTGCATTGCGTACATCTGCCAATGGCGGTCTCAATGAGGATTTATGTGCAAAGTTAGTCACAGGAAATAAGCATTTTTGGGAGGCAATGGGGGAGGGGGGATCAACGTGGTGTGTCACAGCTTATACTTTATAGGGAGGGGCCCTAGACTATACACTCTATGTAATGACAGGTGATCCCTTGCTTGGGCTTGGGCCCTTATTCAGATCGGATTGCAGTTCAAATATGTTCTCAAAATGGGCAAAACCATGTGCACTGTAGGTGGGGCAGATGTAACATGTGTAGAGAGAGTTAGATTTGTGTAAGTTATGTTGTTTCTGTGCAGGGTAAATACTGGCTTTATTATTTTTACACTGCAATTTAGATTTCAGTTTCAACACACCCCACCCAAATCTAACTCTCTCTGCACATGTTACATCTGCCCCACCTGCAGTGCACATGGTTTTGCCCATTTTAAGAACTAATTTGTACTGCGATCAGATCTGAATCATGCTTCCCTACTTTTGAAAACTAGTGTCAGGGAGATTATAGTTGGTAGTAGAATTTTGCACAGTGCCCCACTGAGGGGGCGTCTCATGCTCCACCCAAGTGGCATGTCTAGTTCCATATATGGAGAGATTGTGAAAAGAGATTGTGAACGTGGAATCTAGAAGAGTTTGTACTGCTGCATCTTAGAGGAATCTTTAAAATGACTTATATCCAAATGTAGATGATCCCCAAAGCTGTTACTAAGAGCTACTATACTTGGTAAATGTATCTGTCTCTCATTCCTTTTCCCCAAAAAAATATAACAGTGTAATGTGGGCTAGGTAAATGAGGGAGACTGCTAGACTAATGAGGGACATTGCTGTTATTTCAGGGAGTCTCCTGCAGAATGATCTGAATAAGGGCCTTGATGCAGGGCCGTCTTTCCCATTGGGCACGATGGGCACTTGCCCAGGGGCCCTAGGACCCCAACCCAATGGGAAAGACATTGGGGATCCGGGTGGTGAGGTCCGGGCGCAGACCTTTGTAATTTTCTTTCTTGACATTGTAGTTTACTACACTGTTAGCTGCTCTTCCAGCAGCGTGAGCCATGAGGGGGAGTGGCCGGCCAAGACTACAAATCCCAATGTGCCCTGCGCTCAGCTCACTCCCTGGCTCTCTACACTGCTGGCTGCTCTTCCAGCAGCGTGAGCCATGAGAGGGAGTGGCCGGCCAAGACTACAGCTCCCAATGTGCCCTGCATAGTGCATATGGCCGGGGACTAATGCTGTGCTGGACTGCTGGGGGAAACAAAGGTAGGCGGCAGCACTCAGCGTGTGGGATATGGGGAGGGGCCTACTGGTAAACTATTTCACGCGGGGTGAGGGGTGTCCTGGCAAACTATTTCACGGGGGGGGGGGGGGGTGGAGGCGGGGCTCCCAGCGAATTAGGTTGCCCGGTAGCCCTAACTTATGTTAAGACGGCCCGGCCTTGATGTACCACACACAAGATGCAGGTTCACTGTTCAAACATTACTAATTAGAATTGTAATACATTATGCAACAAATAGTTGTTTTTTGCATCATCTTGACCAGGGTTAATGGCTTACCCACCACATCCAGGTAAGTCCCTAACATTATAAGGGTTGAAGACTATGACGTGGGACACCCCCAAAAACAGACCAGCCAAACCACCCCTAGACTTCATACAAGAGAAGCAAGTGTTAAAGCTTTAGTGATATTATTTGCACTCGTTACTGCAGTCCAGTGATATTCGTGGGAGCGCGCTTCGATAACAATACTGAGCGTACACACTAGGTGATATTGTTCACAATATCGCCTATTGCGTATGGGGCTTAACAGCAGTTATTAGAAATCTGACTTGCAGGGTTTAAAAGGTTCCTTTACAAATATACTGTTCATATCTTAGATAAAATGGCATTGTCTTTAAAGTCTGTCCAAACTGATTTATTGTCTTAGAAATAACTGTCAAATGTTACAAGAGCTTATCACAACTACCTCACAGTAATAAATATATCCAGCCGGACAGGAGAACATTGCTTTCATGCGCCAGTCTTCCATATTGGATGTAATCGTCAGGAGCAGTGGCAGAAGAAATAAGTAATGACACGGAACAAATGTTTTCTCCTTAGTGCCAAGGCCCCATATAGTTTCCTTGAGAATACTTAACGTTTATCCGGAGACAAGTTGAAATGGCAAATAACAAGATTATTTCACCAGCTTGTCATTTGATGCCTGTTCTTGTAGCAGTTTGTCAATGGATAGCTTATGAAAAGCATCAGTTCATGCAATTGGAGTAATGGAACAGAATCTGAAAGAAGGTACTGACGGAATTTTGACAGGTTTTCTGGTTTTGCTTTATAACTGATTGCCACTTTAAATCTAGCCACACATTCAATCCTGTGCAGCCAGGGCAGTCGGCAGGTCAAATGGATGAGGCGTGGCCACCGGTGGAGGTGGGGCCTCCAGGAGGGGGCAGGGTCATGCTCCCCGTGACAAAAAAAAAATGAGAGAGAGGACAGGTTGCCACTACAGCTGTCTCTGCCCAGCTCAGCACACAACAAATGAATTCTACCAGAACTACATCTCCAATCTGTAGCCCTGAGGCTACAATGGGCTACTGCATTTCCGAAATTGGTAAATCCTGCAGCATCACGTCCCCTATTGACAGGGCTGGGCAAAGGGGTGGCACATATTACAGGCGGCAGCCAGGCTGCCTGTAAGTCACAAAGTGACTGACCTCCTGATCAGGGTGGCAGCAGCATTGGATGGCTGAGCTGGCAGCGGCAACAGCATGACCGAGCAAGCAGCGGCAGTAGCATGGTCAAGCTAGCAGCAGCGAGTGACTGGCGCAGCCACTGACATGATTTACGTCGGGGGCACCACTTTTCACTAGCTGCTGGCCTGCTGCCGTTCAGCCATGCACGTGAATAATTGTCAGTCCTGTGTCCCGGAGGATCCACCACTCAGCTCACAGGCTCAGGCTGAGCCACTGGCGCCCAGCCCATTGGAATACACACAGCCCCTGCTGCCCATAGAAGGCTATGATAAATGTGACTCCTTCATACATTTGTGGGATACTTGGTAAAAAGCAGCTAACCCACCAAAATGGGTGTTTTTTTGAGTATGAAGCCGTTAATATTGTTTGATAAATGGCCCCTAAACCCTTTCAATTAAAAAATATTGAAAAGTAGGTGCAATGTTGAGACATTGATTATAGTATATATAGTATATAGTAAAGTTAGGATAACCTTGTCAGAGGTAAAAATTACTCATGAGTAAAAGCACAGACAACATTTCTCCAGTGATAAACCTGCAAAGCATTCTGGGTATGGGCAGATAATTGCATCTAGTATATGATTACGTTAGTAGGCGTTCTGGGGTTGAGAGCTGATTGCATTGGTGACCCCTGTGGCAGTAAAGGGACTGCGGTATTCTACGTCCAGTCTCCGAGTCTCAGCACAATCCGCCTAAGTTGTTATATGACCTTCATATACAGATACATTCAGCATGTAAGAATTCTCATGGTAGGAAACTTATGTTTAATGTCTACATCAAATATCCTGAAACAAAATCAAATCATTTCATGTGCCTCTCTACATTGTTGTGTTTAGTATTTAACATACTTTTATTATTATATTATTAGGAATGTCATCAAAAGGTTGACAGTAACAATGTTGACTTACCTAATGTCGACAGTTTTGATATTGACCTTGAAAATATGTTGACATTCTCAGAATGGCTACAGGTAAAATGTTGACACTGTAAGATTGCTGAAATCAGGGTTAGGCTGTGGGCAGATGAGATAGGCTTTATGTGGTGGGGGGTTATAATTTAGGACTAGGCTGCGTGGGAGGGCAGAGTTATGGTAATACACTTAAGGCCCCCATACACTATGTGATTTGGAACCGATTTCACGGGATTCCGGTGGATTGGGCCAAGAAATCGGGTGAAATTGCCCCCAATCGCATGTGTATGACATTAGATCCAATGCGCGGTCCCGTGCGCATTAAACTGGAGTCGGAGGTTGGCCGGGCTGGACGCAAGATCAGATTGTTGTGCCTGTCTGCTCAAAAGCACCCGCGATGTATCACATCCGATACGGTCCACAGTAGGTGTGTGCCAGTGATGCCGCACCGCTGGTACACACCTATCGGCGGCTGGTGTTCGGTGGGCTGGACATAAAGAAAACCCATACAAAAGAATGGCCTGCCGCTGGGCTCAAATAGCCAGTGGTGTCATGCCACAGCCGGGGGACACTTTTTACATAAGCACCCCCGCCCAAAAGATGATAATCCTGGCTTGTCAGACCGGGGCTGTCCCCGATGTCCCTGGGCTGTGGGCACTGGTCTGATGCCAGTCAAGTGTAAAAAATTTATGAAAAAAAAACTATTGGGTCCTGTTGTGGAGCAACAAGTCCCAGGAAGCCTCACCCACATGCAGGTACTTGGAGAACCACAAGTCCCAGCATGCCGGGCATTAATGGGCCCACTGGTACTTATAGTTTTACAACAGAACCAATAGCCCAATAACTGACATTGACATCAAGAAAAATAAAACTTTAATACACCCCACATACACACAATACTTACCTATAGGGTCCCCCGTAGACCTGTCCTCTTCTCCAGTAGAAATCCATAGGGGTACCTGTGAAAATAAATTATACTCACCATGCCCACTGGTGGAGATTGTGTCCTCTTTGTTCCATGTAGACATCCACGATTGTAAAAAAAATAAACCGAGTAGCCCATAGCCACCAGACTGAGGAGCCACAGGTGTGTTTACTGTTGCAGCTCCTCCCCAGAAATGAGGGAATCCCTGATGATGTCAGGCTCAGATAAAACGTCTTCCCATTGTCCACCTACAGCTTGTGTCGACCTTCCAAACCTTTTGACCTTAGACATGTCAACCTATTTCAAGTGTCAACCTAAGCCATGTTGACCTTCTGTGGTTGACCCAATGCATGTGGACATAAAAAGTGGAGAGTAGCTGCAGGGGTTGTGGCAGAGCCTCTGTATTGGAAGGAGAGACCATTATAGGCTAATTGTTAGCTGCAGCTCCTATAAAACTCTAACATGTGCCAACTAGGGATGGCCATCGACTATCAAGTTCCCAAAACATTGATGGTTGTGACCTAGTGCTCAATGTTTTGGGCATCGATAATGGAGGTTTGAATAGTTTTGTGCCATCATGGATGGTTTGTAAAGGTAAGGTTGGGGTTGCGTGCGCACTGGGTGCACAGCGTTGTTGTATTCAGCGGCATCACAGAGGGCGGCCCGCCCCACCAGAAGGTGCGCGCATGCGCAGAAGAACCTTAAAGTGGATGGATGGCTAGTTAAAGTTTCTTCTGCGCATGCGTGCACATCCCGGTCGGGCAGGCCGGCCACCGTGACGCGGCCGCCTGTCCCGTTGGTCTGAGCATGTGTGGCGAATCGATGGCAGGAACCATCGATGGCAGGAGGTGGAATGTATATATAGCCATCGATGGCAACCATCGATGGGGGTGTGCCGATGGTCATCCCTAGTGCCAACGCATGAGGCCATCCTGCTCCATGTATCTGACTGTCCCCCAAATAAGAGCAGGGACACTAACCTGAGAGGCGGTGGGCTTATATGTTATCAGTGACACTTCATCGATGCTCCTGTATACAGTTTCAATAAATATAAACATTTAATTTGTTTAGTCTAGTTTTAGTGGCAGAATTCAGTAGATATTAATTCTCCAAAAGTGGGTCTACGTGTTATTTAATTTGTCATTTTGATGCAAATATGTTTAATAAATGACACATCAGATTCCTGGTAAATAGCAGTGGCTCACTCACTCTCGGTGATAAATGGGGCCGCGCAGACAGCAGAACATTGCTTTGCTGAGCAAGATTTCAAGACAGGACGTAATGTTCAGAAACACTGGCAGTGAGAGTAATTAATGGCACCGGCAAATGTGTTCTCATAAGTTTCCGGAAGCCAGTTTTATGTCTATTGGAAAATGCTCGATTTTATATAGTGATAAGTTTATCAGAATCTTAGGCTAATAAGATAAGTTGTAATCGGAACAATCACAAATGATAAATTATGAATTCCTACTGGCTGACCTTTATTTATTATAGGATTTGTGAAGGTTAGGGATTCGGAAACCATGCTAATAAAAATGTTGCCTATCAGGGGATATGATTTATATATACAGTATATATCAGTTCCCATGTGACAGCATTTAAGGAGCTTGGAGAAAGAGAGAGACAGGCAGTATACATATGCCATGTATTATTTGTACGGTGCCTAGCAGCACGGCCAGATTAAAAATGGGGCAGATGGAGCTCCAGCTCCAGGCCTATTTAAAAATATAGGCCCCTCGTGATGATGACAAGCTGCCTGACCATACAGTCCTCCATAAATCATAAGTATTAGAATTGTAGTTCTAGTTTTCTCATTACGTTTTGCCTATTTATATATTTATATATGTAGGGAGAAAGGGGAGTGAAACTAGGTATGCTAATCTCGGGGGCATTTTTTTCAATCCCGGGAATCAGAGGTGCAGCGTGACCTATGACCTAGACATCCGGCGCAGGTCGCATGCCGGGAACAGCCAGGCAGCGTCTGAGCGGGTGCTCAGACGCTGCCCGGCATTAGACTGAAATCCTGGGTTTGGATACTCCAATCCTGGGATTGAAATTCCTGACATTTTGAGGCCAAATCCCAGGATCCCGGTACCAGGATTTGCCACCCTAGGTGAAACCATAGGGGATATACACACCATACTTGACTATTCTTCCAGAAGTTACGGGAGGTTCCTGAATTTTCTGGTAGTCTCCCGCACTCCTGGAAGAGTGAATACCTCTCCCGCATCACACTCACTTCCTAATGAAGACAGCAGAATGGAGATAATAGCTGGATTTGTGGCTCTGAGTGGAGGGGCAGAGCTATATAAAGAGAAATCATGTTATGTAGCCCTGCCACTCCAATGTGGCATTTTGACACAATGGGGGCAGGGCTTCATGGCACCATGGCCCGGCAACACCCCCCCCCCCCCCTTTACCAGTGGCTTCTCCCAGAGACAAGACATTCATATACAGTATGGTACACAACCACTCTGCACTGGCCACACCCACATAGCACTGGTCATAGATCCTTCCCTTCTCAGTATAAAGGCAACTGCAACATTTTCAGCCTCAAGCCCATGTTAATCCATTATCAGTGTTCCATGTGTGCCAGAACATCCAGGGTATAAGCAGGGCTAGAGCCTAGGGTGAAACCCCTTCAACCCCTTCCAAAAATGAATATATCTCAATTTAAGCACATGGTGCAAGGCATGGTGAAGGTCACTGGTATCGGACTTCTGACCTTTTTTTGTACCCAGATTGTCTACTTTTTCCTATTGCTCTTAATTCATTAATACTGTAGTGTACTATAGATTTGTGACAATTCTGTAAGTGCATATAAAAAACATCTTCCAGTACCTATGTGTGATTTAGTAAAACTGCCAATAAACAATTGCTTAATTAAAGTGAAGCCAAACAAAACAAAACAAAATATATATCGTGGACAATGAGGGGGGTGAAGGTTACTGACTGACAATAGAATTAAGGAAAGGAGTAGTATTAGACTAGGTATGGGGCTATATGGGCTTATGGTATCTTCTTGGCTGGGTGGATTAGGCATTGCTGTGCTCCTTGGCAGTTGAGCCCACCCCTGAGGAACATTCCTGCTCTTCTTATTGTTCCCCCAATTTATGTTAGGGTTGGTTGAGTGGGAAACATATTTATTAAACATGAATGCCCTCCCCCCTCTTCTGTGTCACTCCTATCTGCCTGCCTTTCCCCTTTAGTATGTAAGCTCTTACGAGCAGGGACCTCTCTCCTCATGTGCCTTTTCCTCTCTTACACTATGAGGCTGATTCAGACCCATTCGGTTGAGTTCTGCCCCGTTTTGATGGTTGGGGGTCTGCGCATGTGCGAATATGCACATGTCCAAACCAGGCCCAGCGACAGGGGGGTCTAGGGGGACAACTGTGACAGGCCTCACGATTCTGAGGAGATCCAGAGGCAGACAGGGGTGTACGGAGGGGAGGGTGGCTCTGGAAGAATTCTATTTATACCCACCGCTAGGGCCGGCTGGACAGTAAAGCTCCAGCTCCTTCTCCGCAGCCCCCACTAGTTCTCATCTTATTCCAGGCCAAATAAATCAATTACCGATTGTCATGTGCATGAAAGCAGCACAACATTGGCTCTATGATTGTTGGCTCTGGCCTGTATGGTAGCGAGGCTGATATACAGCACTCTGCACCTCCCGGAGCTCCCAGGCTGATGAAGCCTGGAATTGTCACTGCCAGCAAACTGCAGGATCATCTGACCATCACATATTGCAGCAGGTACACCTGCCTTTCTCTCTGATACCTGCCCCCTCTATCTGTTCCTCAATGTCCCCTTCCCTCTGAGCCCTGCCCCATTCTCTCTGATCCTCCATGCACACTTCTCTCTGAGCCCTGCCCCATTCTCTCTGATCCTCCATGCACACTTCTCTCTGAGCCCTGCCCCATTCTCTCTGATCCTCCATGCACACTTCTCTCTGAGCCCTGCCCCATTCTCTCTGATCCTCCATGCCCCCTTCTATCTGCCCCCTGCCCCACTCTCTCTGATCCTCAATGTCCCCTTCCCTCTGAGCCCTGCCCCATTCTCTCTGATCCTCCATGGCCCCTTCTGTCTGCCCCCTGCCCCACTCTCTCTGATCCTCCATGCACACTTCTCTCTGAGCCCTGCCCCATGCCCCCTTCTCTCTGATCCTCCATGTACACTTCTGTCTGCCCCTGCCCCCTCTCATCCTCAGTGTCCCCTTCTCTATGAAGTCTGCCCCATCCCCCTCTGATCCTCCATGCCTCCTTCTCTCTGAGCCCTGCCCCATGTCCCCAGAGGTGAGGCTGTCTGCACTGGGGGCAGCCATTATATCCCACTTGCCACCAATACTCCCACCCTGCACCCCTGCTCCACACCACTACTAGCTTGAGGGGGTGGGGCCCCCCAAAATATTAGTGTATGGGGCCCCAAGATTTCTGTTGCCGGCCCTGGTGCAAACCCCTTGTACGAACGCCTTTGGGGAGCATCACACTTGCCGAGGTGTTCAAACTATGAGGGGCGGGGGCGGGTGGCAGCAAGGGAATGCCCATCATTTTATGGGCATCCCCATAAAAAAGCTGGGCATTACCGTGGGAACAAAGGCGTGTCGATGCCACATGACGGCAGCACCTGCCCCTAATTCAGCGATCTGTGGGCATCTAAAAAGTAAGTATGTACTTACTTTTCCGTGCGAATGCTAAATATATCATTCGATGGTCAGTGACCATCGAATGATTTCTCCTCCTTTGGGAGGGGCATTCGGCCGTGCGGCGTTTACTGTTCTCTATTCTGCGATTACACACAGCCTAGCGAACATCAGCCCTATGTTTTGTACTTGTACTTAAAATTTTATTTTTTGCTTATTTATATTTTCAATTCTGCACTGTGGAACCCTGGTGCTGCCGTATAAATAAATTATAATAATAATGATAATTGTAAAAGTATTAATAAAAAATATAATGGTTGGGCTGGTTAGGGGAAATAGGCCGATTCACTATTAAGCTTTTATTTTATTCTTACGACTAACTTTTATGGCTGTTTATAGGACTGCTCTTTCCTGTTTTTTCGCTTTTATTTTTGGAAATTTAAAAATGTACCGATAAAAAAAAAACAACACAAAAACATAAAAAGCTTTTCATTTAACAATGGAGCTGGCTGTGAGGAACCATCCCTAATGATCAAACCCGGGTTCTACTGATGAAATGCTCGGAGTGGTTGTGGAGGGGTGTGGATCATTCAGTCGACTTTAATTTGATCGACGGTGTCTAGGGTGACCTCAAAAGGTCGTCATGCACAAGGTCAACACTGGAAAAAAGCACGACCCAAGGAAAAGTTCTTCACGGAAAAGTTCAACATGAAGAGTTTGCCCGCCATACTTCGGGTCACGTACCTTGTTGCGCTACTGCTGCATACTTTACTGTTCCCACATGGGTGGTAAAGTATGAAGGGTATAGAGACACGCTACGCAAACATTTAGGATGTGAATAGAAGATATCAGATTTCCAGTCAGGGCCCCAAATTCCGGGATCCAGGTGAGTAGCAACAGATCTGCTGACATCAGATGTCACCTGCCCATTCTGGGGATACAGCTCTGAAAAGGCACAAAGCTGCACAAAAAAGGGGGAAGATATAGAGATCTATATCAATTTTTTGGAAGGCGCTTAATATGAGTGTGCTTGGCTGTACAGCTGCAATCTAAAATTGGGGGAGTCACCTCCAATACAATAGACAAAAAAAACACGAGTGGTTGATTGCGCTAGAACATTTTGTACATTATTAAACTTAAATGAATAAATATAAATAAATATAAATGGTCAGGTGTGAATATAAAATAGAAAATACATTTATTATGACATACTACAATAATATAAAAGTATTGAATAAAAAGGTTGGATTTAAACTAGGGACAATGATGTAATAGTCACCCAAATCTTTGGAGCAATGGATACCAGATTAATTCAGGGAGTAATCCCAAACGAATGCGATGGTCCTGGATGAGTAATTTGTAATCCAAGTTGTGTGGGAAAACACTCAATGCCGTTGCCACAGATGGTTCCCGGGCTTCTTTTAGGAGGTGGCGTGCCTCCACGATGTACTTGTGCCTCGGATAGTGGTAGGGGGCCGGTCAGCAAAATATTGTAAACGAGTGTCCCAGATAGAAGACGTAATAGCTGGTATTTCTGAGCTCCAAATAGTGAAAGAAGGGTGCTGGTTGTCAGGGTCCCTTTTGGGGTAGCACCTACGCGTTTCGCTGTCGTGTGGCAGCTTTTTCAAGGTGACTATTTCATTCAACAGATGGGGTTTAAATACCCTCTAAAGTATTTAACATGACACACCTGACCAGGTGATAATTATTCAATAAACTTACATATTAGGACAATATACATAATAGTGCTATCTATATAATATGCGGAGACAGACCTACTTAATTTTCAACTTTTTGGGGGAGACATTATAAGACATACCTGATAGAAAGACCAATTTTATTCTGCCGTAGTTCAGCTCCGGAGCGGAAGTATAGTTTCCGCGTCATTTCCGGTGAATGGAACGCACGCCAGGCAGCGTGTCGTTCTGTAGTGGATGTGACTACATCCGGTGCATACTGGTGCCGTATGTATGCGTATTGAGCACATCCTAGTAATCGTTTAAGTGGGCGGAAATCCCTGACGTAGTTTACTGGGATTATACATCCGCAATATCCGGATTGGTGGACCGCATAGGAGTAATTTCCTATGAAATGGAACGCAAATGTAATCCGTATTAACGGCAGTATAATATTGGTCTAAATATATATAAAACAAAGATTTTACATTTGCATATACTTCTGTATATAGGTTTTTCCGAGTAAATGCAGTACTTTTTCAACTTTATAATCTAAAAAAAGAAGAAGAAGCTGCCAATTAAACTTCAGTAGTGATATGGAAGAATTTTATTACCGCTGCTTTCCCATTCAACCAGCATATTTACTGAATTTCAACTGGACCCTTGTGGTGTTTTGTGGTGCCATGATTTCATCATCGTGGCTGTGCTCCCCGGTGTTTGAACAAGGACCCAGTTCAATGCGGGGGAGGTTAGGGTGAGACTGAGGGAGGGGGGGTTAGGCTGTGGGAGGGGAGGTTAGGGTTAGGCTGCAGAAGGGGGAAGTTATGGATAGGCTACAGGAGGGGAGGTTAGGCTGTAGAAGGGGGAAGTTATGGATAGGCTACAGGAGGGGAGGTTAAGGTTAGGCTGTAGAAGGGGGAAGTTAGGGATAGGCTACAGGAGGAGGGAGTTAGGGATAGGCTACAGGAGGGGAGGTTAGGGTTAGGCTGTAAGATCCAGCCCCTTCTCATAGATGCAATAATAAATGATACTTATCTGGTTTAAAACATGATAGTAATACATATGACCCTATTATGCGTGATAACATTAAGCCACTGTAATAGAAGTATGCAAAATAACCACTAGGTGGCGGCATTAGATGCAAAATGTCTTATGTTGCTCGCTAGCAGCCAAGACTTGGTAGAAACAAAAAATGTATTGGATTTAAAATGTGTGATAAAAATTGTCCAAGAGCGGAACCTGACTTGTGAAGCAGGAGATACTTACAGCAGAAGGATAAGGACGATCACGAGCGATGAAGACCGGCTGCAAGGATGTACTTAATAGGAATTGCTACTTTCATTTATTTTGTAATATTATCTCAGCTCCTGTAATTTATGGGGCATAACACCTGCTCTCAAGTTTGCCTGTAATGGTCAACTTTGTTCCACGGACATAAGAAAAAGTTATATGCTTCTTAACTGCCACGTTCTATTATAGTAAATAGAGGCTGGGTATACGCCAGGTATAGGCGTTGGCCGGAGCAATGTACCTATATATTGTGCAGCTGTATACACTGCGTAATTCGGTATGCGACTGTGTAGTATATTGCTACAGCAATATACTGCATGATATGCTGCAGCTATCAGATAGGTCGACAACCCCTTAACGATGGTCGATATATCATCAAATATAAAAAAAACAGTGAAAAAACCCCATGTCGAGCTTATGACCCTGTCGACCTAGACACATGTCGACCTAAATGCATGTTGACCTAATCGTGTCGACCTAATGACAGTCTAACAACTTGCTGGTGATCAACTGATCCACACCCCATTTTTTTTAACCTGATCCCAGGCTCAGTTGTGAGTTAATGTATTTCATTCTTTTCATTTTGTCTGCAAGTAAAGAATACAGGGCCTTATTCTGGTTGGAGCGGCCGGGCCGTACGCGTACGTCCCGGGGTTTTTCATGATCTGCGCATGTGCAGATACGCTAATGCGCCGGCGCGAACACTCCACAACGCTTACGGCCGGGCTCTCAACGTGCGAAAAAACCTGTACGCGAGCGTACGGGTAATGGGGCGGCATAGGGGCGTGTTGATGGGAGCGGCCGAAATAATGAGGGAAAATGGGCGTAAATATGGGCGTAAACGGGGGTGTGCACAAAAAATGAGCGGTGCTACTACCGCACGATCGACTAAGGCACCGTTCATTTCGGACACCAAACAGGCGGCCGCCAACCGCCAGCTCAAACCACCCCTACAGATACCGCATGCCAGCGTGCGCCTGAGTTGGCTAATTTACGCTGATTACTACTCAAACACATACACCTGAATGTAATAAGCAATGCTGCAGTCTATTAAGTCCAAAGCATGATTTCACTACCTGCAAGCCACACACACAGCACGCAAACACATTGGAAGCTTATGTTTTTATACTTCTCCACATTTAAAGGTTTGTTTAATTTAAGGTAAGAATCTTTTTATACGCTAAGGTAGGTATTTGCTAAACAGACACATCCACTACGTGCTTTCATAGACTTTACGCAGTAGCACACTCAATCTACACAAGTCGACATGTGTCAACGTGTTCACTCTAATACTAACATAGGTTTTGTATTTAGGATACAATAACATAAACCACATCTAACACCTACAAAGGATGTTTCAGCAATGTTTGAAGCCCATGACCACTATTTTCCACACAATCTTTGTATAGTACCCAAAATAATGACCTGTACCACTATCTCATCTGCTATGATTTGGATTTGACTACACTCTGGATGTAAGATGCCACCATTCACATTATTGCACTCTCATTTCTCTAACAAAGGATTCCTACATCTGCTTATGACACTGTCAAATCATATATATTTAAAAAGTTAGGCATGTTTGTTCACAAGCTAATTTATCATGTTTGGCCCATTCACACATCTTTTTTTAGGGAGGACACATATGCATTCCTACACAAATTTACCTTTTCACCCTTGTTTGTCTGCCTCACCCACTCCATGAGGAAAGCATTGTTCTGGACCTGCTTTTACCTACTACTGTAGGAGCTACCTCACCTGCACACAAACTGCTTTCTCACCTATTAAGTTGCTCTGCACATGTGCTGACACAAACTAATTAGCAGGGAAAAGTTGGATAGGAACATGGGAATGGCCATGGAGAGGGTTACACATGGGAAACTTCGACCACACTTCAACAAATGTTCAAAAATACCCTGGTCAGTAAGTACACATAAATCTAGTATTTTTTTCACACAAGAAATTACACATACCACAATTTAGATTTAATTTGTAAAATAAATTTATTTGCTGTTCAGCATCACAGCTTGACACTTTAATGTGAGAAATCAAATAACCAAATAAAATAGACACACAAATAATAAAACAGCCAGAACAAGAGGTTGCATATCTCCAAACATGTGTTACCCTGCAAATGCAATGGTGAAAGAAATGGGGACACCAGAATACGTACTGCAACAACCAGGGTGAATACTAAGCAAGATACACACCACCAAAAAAAAAAAGCCTGCATTTGTAGAGGTCAAAATACGAACTTTCATGCCCATGGCACGCAAATGGATCGATGGCCAACTCAGGAAGCGGATGTCCAGTGCAATTTAAACCTTTGGCCTCCAACCACAGAGGAAGTGAACCAGGTCTCATTTGGGCCCTTTTTTGCCCCTTTTAGATGGGGCCTTGGGGACAGGGGCCTTTGGCTCAGCTGCCTTGCGGCGTCTTCCACTAGTCGACACAGGAGGGTCAGCCGAGGTGGAAGGTTGGGGAGCAGCTTGGGGTGGGGCAGCAGATGGGGGATTGTCCCTTAGGGACCTGGCGGTGGACAGCTGCTCCGCAAGAAGTTCATTCTGGCGGCTGAGGTGTTGGCCAATGCTTAGCATGCCAGCCGCCAGAGTTTCATTAATGCGGTTCAAGGCCTCAACCTGCACCTGGTTTGTGGCCTTCCACTCCGTCAGAAAATCCGCCACCTGCTGCTGACGGATCGCAGCATCCACCCCTTGCTGCTCGATCCTGTCCAGCGTCACCAACAGGCTCTCAGTCCATGTTTCCTGTGGCTGGGGCTGGGGGCGACGTGTTGGTGGAGGCTGGACCACTTGCTCCACCTGTGGCTCTGCAGAGGAAGATGCTGCCGGTACATACTGTGTTTCTGCTTCTTCTAGGATAAGAATTGAAAACAATGTCACCATCACATACGCAATCAAAAATATCTTTCTAAATACAATGCATTACTGTGACTTACCATCAAAAGCAGCAGCAAAGACCTCCGCCGGGAGCTCACTGTCCATATTGGAGATCCCCCTGACCTCGGCCACATCGATCACGTCACAGGAGTCCAGCTCCAGGGGGGTATACTCCAAATGGTCAGGCATAGGACCTCTCCCGGTGGACATGCTGTGGTTGTACCGGTCAGTCATCTTCTTCTTCAGTGCACTTTTGAAGTCAGTCCACCTACAAGTTTAAAAATACAAATATCACCATGAGATATGTGCACCACTGTGCTACGTGTAGGGTTACCACCTAGTCCCTTTAATTCCGGACACATGTTACTTACACAGGTTCTGTGGCAGTTTAAAATTAGGTGAAGTGGAGTCTTGAAGTCAGCCAGCCACAGAACCTGTGTAATTAATATGTGTCCGGAATTAAAGGGACTAGGTGGTACCCCTAGCTACGTGACATTTGCTAGTGTGGGTGATCTTATGTTTTTTTGCCATATGTGTCCCACACACACATTCATGTCTCAATTAGGAGGCATTTCAGTGTCTCATCTCATTCATTAGGCCACTAAATGCACATACATACATCACTATGCAGAAATGACATCATCCATGGCCAAATTAGGCACCTCCACCTGGTGTGAAACTACACATTTCACCATAGCTTGACAATGTGGTTATTATGGAGTAATTTAACTATGGAATGGCATACTGGGATGTGTAGTTTTTCACCAGCTACATGTGCACAGTTTGCTCATTCTTGTTTCAGTAGCATCATATGGAACATGTTACAACAACTCTTTCAAAAACACACTTTCTCTTGTCCCATCACATACTTCACATGAGCAGAACTGTGCCCATAACCTCACATCACACCAATGGTGCATGTTTCATATATCAATGTGGGTTATTAGACATGGTTGTGTTCACATGTGACATTGAAGTGTAGCACTATCTACAAACACACCTTTCTATTAGTCTCCAAACATACATGTAACATATGTACACACATATGACATTATCAGGGGGACAAAGACCAGGGCAATTTTTCAGCAGTCTCCAGCAGGAACTGAGGCCCTTATTCTAGTTCACTCTTTCTGGCCAAATATTTCTTAGATGGACAAAACCATGTGCACTGCAGGTGAGGCAGGTGTAAAACCCCACCCAAATCTGATTATCTCTGCACAAGTAACACCTGCCTCACCTGCAGTGCACATGGTTTGGTCCATCTAAGAAATATTTGGCCAGAAAGAGTGAACTAGAATAAGGGCCTCAGTTCCTGCTGGAGACTGCTGAAAAATTGCCCTGACAAACACACTAACCTTTTCTTCACCGCGTCCCAAGTTCTGACCACTGGTGACACCTGGTTCACTTCCTCTGTGATCTTCTCCCAAAGGTTTCTCCTTGCACTGGCACCCGGCTTCCTGGTTGCCAACTCAATCCATTCGCGTGCCCTGGGCACTAGAATTCGCATTTCGGCCTCTACAAATGCAGGGTTTCTCTTTCTGGTGGTGGTATCCTGCTCAGTCCTCACCCTCGATGTTGCAGCACGTTTTCTGGTGGCCCCAGTTCTCTCACCATGCACCTGCTGGGTCACACCTGTTTGGAGAGATGCAACCTCTTGTTCTGGCTGGTTGCTTGGCCCTTGTGGAGCTGGTGGAGGTTCACCAGGGCCTGTTACTGAGGGGCCCGCTTGATCTTGCAGGCTACTCCTCTCTTGGGCCCTCCTTCTCCGCTCCTGTTCCCTCTTCTGTAATGCTTCAAGCAGGGATTCTGCTTGTGCTCTCTGCAGAGCGTCCTCTGCTGCTGAATCGTCAGAGTCAGACATGTTTGCAGCAATTGTGGCCTGCATCTGACTGAATATTTATATGTTAATTTCCCGCCATGAACAAGGGGGCGTATATTTTTCCCCGCAAGGTAGATGCAAATTTACGCCGATATTTCCCGCCGATAATTGCCGCTTAAATTACGCAGGTCTCAATGCACCTGATCAATCACCCGTATATGTATATACACAGGTTGTGGAGCATTGTGGGCTACATCGTGAAATGTGTGCACCTGTCATTCCAATGATGAGTGTTGTCAGCTGGTATCTGTTGGAGTTCGTGTATGCTTTGTGAGTCACATTTCAAAACATCACGTTATAATGCTTTCCTTACATATGTAATGTGTATGAAATTGTCATACAGCAACATGTTGCATTGTGGCCCTTTAGGCAGTGTAGTTATAAGTAGAGGGTTGCGTGTATTATTTTCCACCTACTGTATATACAGTACTCCTCCCCATGCATATCGGTGTATCGTGCCCCCTTTAAGCAGCGTAGTTATAAGTAGAGGGTTGCGTTTATTATTTTCCGCACACTGTAAATACAGTACTTCTCTCTTCATTGAATGCATGCTGTTGGTTGTGGTGTGTGTATATCGGAACGGTCCGCGTAAGTTTCTATTCGCATCCAGTTTGTTAATGTAAGAGGGATTAATAAAGTTAATACCAAACAAACAATGTTTTCGACCAATCAGCAAGCACCAAAAGTGATATATGTACCTGCAATTAATAACTGCGCCATTGCCAATATGACTTGTACAAGAGCTAGGCCCTTTTCGACATCAGAGCTTTTGGCCCTGGTGGAAGTGATGGATCGTCACCTGGGGCCCAGGGGCCCATATGTTTCTAATGCGGACAAGCGGCGGGCGTATAATGCTGCCCGCCGCCTGATATTTTCCACAACCGGCGTCCGCAGAAGCCTGGGGCAGGTTGAGCGGCGCTGGTCCGACCTGCGCCGGCGGCAGCCAGTTTTACTCAGCAGCCTTCGCCGCCATATTGCCCGATGTAAGTTTTGATTACTAGTATGTCAGCGTTTTTTAGCAATGTTTTGTGTACTTTTTATAAATATGTTCCTGTGTATGGGGGTGTATATGGGTGTATAGGGGGTGTATATGGGTGTATATGGGTGTATATGGGGGGTATATGGGGGGTATATGGGTGTATATGGGGTGTATATGGGGGGTATATGGGGGGTATATGGGGGGTATATGGGTGTATATGGGGTGTATATGGGTGTATATGGGGGGTATATGGGTGTATATGGGGTGTATATGGGGGGTATATGGGTGTATATGGGGTGTATATGGGTGTATATGGGGGGTATATGGGGTGTATATGGGGGGTATATGGGTGTATATGGGGGGTATATGGGGGGTATATGGGTGTATAGGGGGTGTATAGGGGGGGTTTAAGTAGTTGATCAGTTTTTGGGTGTAGGATATCAAATAGTTTGCATGATAAATGTCTGAAATATCACAGCAATGATAATTTGGAAGGTTATGAGCATGACTAATGTGAATTTTTCTTTCCCCCTTTTTTATGAAACCCAATCTTCGATTTCTATGCCATCAACATGAACATTTCAGCACGGGCAAGGGCACGCATTCAAGCCCGGGAGCAGGCAGCCCGGGACCAGGCAGCCGAGGAGGAGGAGGAAGAGGAGGAGGAAGAAGAGGAAGAGGAAGAGGAAGAGGAGGAGGAGGAGGAGGAGGAGGAGGAAGAGGAGGAGGAGGAAGAAGAGGAGGAGGAACAAGAGGAGACCCAGGGTGCAGTTTGGACCCACACCATTTCCCCATCCCCTTCCCCCTCCACAACCCCCACCCCCTCCACAACCCCCTCCCCAACCCACACCCCCTCCCCAACACTGGAGACAATGGGTGCAGTTTGGACCCACACCATTTCCCCATCCCCTTCCCCCTCCACAACCCCCACCCCCTCCACAACCCCCCCCCCCTCCCCAACCCCCCCCCCCTCCCCAAGGGGCAGAGGGACAAACACAGGCTTTTCATGTGGTGTGTGTATATATATATATATATGGTGTCTATTATTATTCCGAGTGCCGCCAACCCCCTGTCTATATATATATATATCCCCTGCAGGTAACCATTGACCAAGTTTATTCTGCCTTTACTCTATGTTTTGACAGTATAATATTCGCCCATGCAGTGTGCGGCCAGTAATGACAAGTGCAAGGGGGCCCCCCGCTCTAAAGTACCCCGGGCCCCCCAAAGGATTAATCTGCCACTGGTGCAACTTAAATGTAGAGATTGTTTTGGTAATAGTGTGTGAGGCCATGCGGATGCATGCTTTACAAACATAGCTGTAGGCCTATAATTTGTACAGCAATGTCCTAAATTTAAAATAGTAAGGAGTGCTTAAGCCACAACAATGTCATAACCCTTAAATAGCACAGGCTAATTGTGAGGTTAGAGGAGAGTCCCCCAAAACCAAAGTACCAATTGGGATACAGCATACATTCATTGATGAAGGAGTAATTGAATTAATGTTATTTACTATGTACAGTATGTGCGTGTTAACATATTATTTTTTAGTACTGTGTTTACAGCAGACCCATCTTCAATGTAGTTTCTAAATGTATGTGGCCTTCACACATAACTCTGAACTTTTTATTATGTACAAATACAACAAACATTTGTGTATATTAATTTTTTGTTTTATCCCTTCATTACAGACACTCAACAGCAGCAGGAGGAGGTGGCAGCCCTCATGCGGGAAATAATGGTCACCCTGGTCTACCTGCAGCTACTTTTTGGCCTTCTGGAGGCCCGCCTTTAATTTTTTATTTATCCCCCCCCCTTTTTATTTTTGTATCCAATAAAAGTTTGATGACAGTTCGAAATTGCCTGTGTTTTTAATAATAAATATGTTAGAGGGCGTGTAAGGGTAGGTACATACAGATGTGTACTGTAAGTTATACTTGTAATTTGAGGTGAGGGGTAATGATTGATGTGTGAATGTGTGTGTTTTGGAGTAAAATAACACATAGTGAAAATGCATGAATGTTTAATGTTGTTCGATTAAAACATCACACATAACATCAGGGTAGGTATACATGTTACACATTTTGGAAAAAGTAATTACGTACATAATTTAATACATATACAGAAACACCAACATAACTTGATTTAAAAGTAACAGCAATATGGGGACACATAGATAGTGATTAAAATGCCACTGTCATGAACCCCGGTTCTCGCACTGCTCGCATGCGCCCCTTACCGGCACGCTGGGGTAGTGTCCTCCGTAGGTCGGCTGCCGGCACAGTCGGCAATCCCTGGCGTGATGTCTTTTGCCTCCAAGTCACCCCTGCGTCACTGTAAGCTCCAGGTGTATTCCCTGATCAAGTTGCGGGTCACATGATCCAGGTAAACCCCATCTTACTTCCTGGTCTGTGTGCTGCTGCTGCGGCTAATTCCATCACCTGCGTCTGATTCTCTAATCACCTGGAGGGATAAATACCCAGCTCACAGTCTCCTCCTTGTCTTGAACAACTCGTCAGTTTACCTGTGAGTTCTCCAGCGTTAAGCTCCTGTCAAGACTCCCCACGTGCTCCAGAGGTCCGGTTTCCTGAGTCCGCTGTCACCTGTGTTACTCTCAGCGTCCTGGTCATTCCACTCCTGCCAGAAGTCTCCACGTGTTTCCACCATCCGTGTGATCCTGTCTTCTCGTGCAGCCCAGGTTACTTGCTCAGTGTCCGGTTATCCGTGGGTTCCGTGCCCGTCTCCTCTCGGCTCTCAGGCCGCTCCAGTGATCCCCAGTATCGGCTCCCTAGCCGCCCCAGTGATTCCAGCGATCCCCAGTGATCTCAAGTACCGGCTCTTAGCCGCTCCAGCGATCCCCAGTGATCTCAAGTACCGGCTCCCTAGCCGCTTCAGTGATCCCCAGTGATCTCAAGTACCGGCTCCCTAGCCGCTTCAGTGATCCCCAGTGATCTCAAGTACCGGCTCCCTAGCCGCTCCAGCGATCCCCAGTGATCTCAAGTATCGGCTCCCTAGCCGCTCCGGTAACTCTCATTGTCTCCAGTGTCCCCCTGTGTTACCTTCACGTCATCCCCGGCTTCCAGGCCGCATCTCACTACTCTCAAATACCCTCCGTGTTGCTGTATAGCATTCAGTGCCATCGATCACCATCGATGGTTTTAGTACTCCATTAAAGACTCTTGTTGTCCAAACACTGCCAAAGTCACAGGGGAACCTGGGCAGAGGACCGCGACCTGGTCGGCAGTTGCAGCTAAGTCCATATCCCCTTGCGGGGGTCCCTGGTGAATACCACTGTCGGCTTAGACCCCGCGCCTCTGCTTTAGGTCTCAGCCAATCCTCTGTGTCCCCGGCAGTCCAGCTCTCTCCTGCCTCCCTGCATGAGCTCCAGCTATCTCAAGCCTCCTCGCTTCTAGTTCCCTGCGCCCTCCACTGGCGCACCCAGGTCAGTGCCGGGAACACAGACAGTCCAGGCCGTGACAGATTGTTCAAGACCGATGGACTCGGCACGCGACCATAGTGTGGGGCCAGCGGCGCTTCAAGATGTCACCTCGCGTATAGAGACGCAAGAAGCGACGCAGCAGCAGGTGATTACATACCTCCAGGATGTGTCCACTCGTCTGGATTCTCTCCAGCAATCCCTCCGGCCACCTCCGCCACCAGTATCTAATCAGCCTGTCACTCATGCTTCTTCATATTTCCCTCGTCTTCAGCTGCCTACTCCTAATAAATATGATGGCAATCCCAAGGCCTGTAGAGGCTTTCTAAACCAATGTGACATTCACTTTGAACTTTTACCACAGAACTTTCCGACTGCCAGAACCAAGATAGCATATATTGTCTCCTTGCTGTCAGGTTCTGCCCTAGATTGGATATCACCCCTCTGGGAAAGATCTGATCCAATTCTCACCGATTATGAGAGATTCGTCTCTACCTTCCGACGGATATTCGATGAGCCAGGAAGGCCTGTGTCAGCCTCTACAGAAATTCTCCGTATCAAACAGGGCTCTCGTTCCATGGGCCAATTCGTGGTTCAGTTTCAGACCCTTGCCTCCGAGCTCAAATGGAACAATGAGGCGCTTACAGCCGCTTTCTGGTTGGGCGTTTCAGAGCGCATCAAAGATGAACTTGCCACCCGAGATCTCCCCGAGCAGCTGGAAGATTTAATCTCCTTGTGTGTCAAAATAGACCTGCGCCTAAGAGAGCGAGGTTTGGAAAAATTAAAGAAAGTAGTTCCCCGAGTCCCGCCTCCGTCTCAACACCGTCCTACGACAACCTCCACAGAAGAACCTATGCAAATAGGTAGATCTAGGTTATCTACAGATGAACGGTCCAGGAGACAAAGAGAAAAATTATGTATCTACTGTGCCGCCCCCGGTCACTTCATTGGGTCCTGTCCCGAGCGTCCGGGAAACGCCAAGTCCTAACCTGCAGTGGGGGAGTCAGGTTAGGTTGTCTCAGTAAAACTCCTCCCACCAATGACTTAATTCTACCTGTTGCCCTTGTGTCCCCTGTGGGTACCCTGAAAGTCTCAGCCCTGGCAGACTCCGGGGCTGCAGGGAACTTTATCTCAGCCGAGCTGGTAAAGAAGTGCAAAATCCCAATTCTGCCTCTTCCCCAGCCTCACTTCCTCACAGCGGTGGATGGAAGCAGGATCCGCGGAAGTGATATTGTGCATCGGACCGTCCCTGTCTCATTTCACGTAGGGGTACTTCATCAAGAATGTATGGACTTCCTGGTCATTCCTAAATCTTCTTATGATCTTGTGTTAGGATTACCATGGCTACAACTCCACAACCCCCGTATCGATTGGAGATCTCTCCAAATTGTGGAATGGAGCGAACATTGCCAGAAACATTGCTTGACTGAAGTAACTCCAGTCCGATCTTCTACAATCAAAAGCCTTCCGGGTCTTCCATCAGCATATCATTCTTTCAGTGATGTCTTCAGTGAACAAGCCGCTGATGTTCTGCCTCCACACCGCCGATGGGATTGTCCCATCGATCTTCTGCCTGGGAAGTCCCCTCCTAAGGGGCGTACTTATCCCCTGTCAATCCCTGAGACCAAAGCAATGTCTGAATACATTCAAGAAAATCTCCAGAAAGGGTTCATCCGACCCTCTACCTCCCCTGCTGGTGCAGGATTCTTTTTCGTGAAAAAAAAAGATGGAGGGTTACGCCCATGTATAGATTATAGAGGTCTCAATGAGATAACCATCAAGAATAGTTATCCTCTTCCCTTGATCACTGAACTATTTGATCGTATCAAAGGTGCGAAATTTTTTACCAAGCTTGACCTCCGAGGGGCGTATAACCTAATCAGAATTCGCCAAGGCGACGAATGGAAGACTGCTTTCAACACTAGAGATGGGCATTACGAGTATCTAGTGATGCCCTTCGGTCTCAGTAATGCACCTGCCGTCTTTCAAGAATTCGTCAATGAAATTTTCAGAGATGCCCTATACAAATACCTTGTTGTATATCTCGATGATATTTTAATTTTTTCTTCAGATCTCCAGTCTCATCGGTCTCAAGTCAAAGAAGTGCTATTCCGTTTACGTGCTAATAAATTGTACGGTAAACTCTCCAAGTGCACATTCGAAGTTCCCCAGATACCCTTCCTAGGGTACATCGTGTCTGGCTCAGAGTTGCGAATGGATCCCGCAAAACTTGAAGCCATCAACAGTTGGTCCCAACCAACCACTCTCAAAGCAGTCCAGCGTTTTATCGGCTTTGCCAACTACTATAGAAAATTTGTCAAAGGATTCTCCACCCTCATCGCCCCCATCACAGCCCTCACCCAAAAAGGTGCCAACCCAGCTGTCTGGTCCGAAGAAGCCTTGTCCGCATTCCACCTGCTAAAACAAGCCTTCATTTCTGCCCCCATTCTCCGGCAGCCAGATACAGACAAACCTTTCCTCTTGGAAGTCGATGCCTCAAATGTGGGTGTTGGGGCTGTGCTCTCTCAAGTCACAGACGATGGCAAACAGCACCCCTGTGGGTTTTTCTCCCGAAAATTCCTCCCTGCCGAGAAAAATTATTCCATTGGCGATCAGGAGTTGTTGGCAATTAAACTTGCACTGGAAGAATGGCGATATCTGTTAGAAGGGGCCAAGTTTCCCGTGTCCATCTTCACAGATCACAAGAACTTACTGTACGTCCAGACCGCCCAGTGTCTTAATTCCCGCCAAGCTCGCTGGTCCTTATTCTTCTCACGATTTAGTTTCAAAATTTTCTATCGTCCTGGGTCCCAGAATGTAAAAGCCGATGCACTGTCCCGCTCTATGGAAGATGACACAGTGCTGCAAGAACAACGTCCCATCATCAGTCCTACGGCTTTTGCGGCCACCCATGTGTCACCTGTGCCACCTCGAGGAAAGATGCTAGTTTTACCTGAGCTCCAGCCCAAAATCTTGTCTTGGGCTCACGCCTCGCCCTTCTCCGGTCACCCAGGTGTTCACAAAACCCTGGAAATTCTTCGCCGGTCATATTGGTGGCCTCGCATGAAAAAGGATGTCCAGGATTTCGTGGCCTCATGTCCTGTCTGTGCCCAACATAAAGTCCATCGTCAGTCCCCTGCAGGTGCTCTCCTTCCATTGCCCATTCCCACGCGTCCCTGGACGCACATTTCCATGGACTTTATTTCTGAACTCCCAAAGTCTCAAGAATGTAATACCATCTGGGTGGTGGTAGACCGGTTCTCCAAAATGGCACATTTCATTCCATTGACTGGCCTGCCCTCGGCTCCCAAGCTCGCCCAGATCTTCATCCAACACATCTTCCGAACTCATGGACTCCCCACAGATATTGTCTCCGATCGTGGAGTGCAATTTGTAGCCCGCTTTTGGAGAGCTCTCTGTTCTGCCCTGAAAGTGAAATTGAACTTTTCCACAGCGTACCATCCGCAGTCTAATGGGCAAACAGAGAGAGTTAACCAAGACCTAGAAGCATTTCTGCGCCTGTACGTGTCCTCGTCACAAGACAACTGGGTCAACTGGCTGCCTTGGGCTGAATTTGCCCACAACTTCAGATACCACACAGCTACTGGCTACTCTCCTTTCTACGTAGTCTACGGTCATCACCCTCGACCACCGATCTTTGAGCCCTTACCAGTTTTGGAAGTGCCTGCCGCATCTTCCACCCTCAAACATTTTTCGCAAGTTTGGAAAAATGTACATGTTTCTCTCAAGAAAGCCTCAAAGAGATACAAGTTCTTTGCTGACCGTAAAAGAAGAGCAGTTCCTCAGTTAAAGCCTGGCGACAAAGTATGGCTTTCCACTCGAAATCTCTGCCTCCGAGTCCCGTCCATGAAGTTCGCCCCCCGATTCATTGGGCCATTCCCTGTGATCCAAAGGATCAACCCCGTAGCTTATAAGCTGAAGCTACCACCATACCTGAAGATCCCAAATTCCTTCCACATATCCTTACTGCGACCTCTTGTTCTCAACCGGTTCCAAAGTACTACTCCTGAGCTCCCCAGAGTGTATACCCATCGAGGGGTTGAATTCGAGGTCGACAAAGTAGTGGATTCTCGCAAAAGATATGGAAACATCCAATACCTCATCGATTGGAAGGGCTATGGCCCGGAAGAAAGAAGCTGGATCAATGCTGCAGATGTGCATGCTCCCCGTTTGATTGCAGCTTTTCATAAAGACAATCCGAGTAAGCCCAAAGGGTGTTCGGTGCCCACCCTTAAAGGGGGGGGGTACTGTCATGAACCCCGGTTCTCGCACTGCTCGCATGCGCCCCTTACCGGCACGCTGGGGTAGTGTCCTCCGTAGGTCGGCTGCCGGCACAGTCGGCAATCCCTGGCGTGATGTCTTTTGCCTCCAAGTCACCCCTGCGTCACTGTAAGCTCCAGGTGTATTCCCTGATCAAGTTGCGGGTCACATGATCCAGGTAAACCCCATCTTACTTCCTGGTCTGTGTGCTGCTGCTGCGGCTAATTCCATCACCTGCGTCTGATTCTCTAATCACCTGGAGGGATAAATACCCAGCTCACAGTCTCCTCCTTGTCTTGAACAACTCGTCAGTTTACCTGTGAGTTCTCCAGCGTTAAGCTCCAGAGGTCCGGTTTCCTGAGTCCGCTGTCACCTGTGTTACTCTCAGCGTCCTGGTCATTCCACTCCTGCCAGAAGTCTCCACGTGTTTCCACCATCCGTGTGATCCTGTCTTCTCGTGCAGCCCAGGTTACTTGCTCAGTGTCCGGTTATCCGTGGGTTCCGTGCCCGTCTCCTCTCGGCTCTCAGGCCGCTCCAGTGATCCCCAGTATCGGCTCCCTAGCCGCCCCAGTGATTCCAGCGATCCCCAGTGATCTCAAGTACCGGCTCTTAGCCGCTCCAGCGATCCCCAGTGATCTCAAGTACCGGCTCCCTAGCCGCTTCAGTGATCCCCAGTGATCTCAAGTACCGGCTCCCTAGCCGCTTCAGTGATCCCCAGTGATCTCAAGTACCGGCTCCCTAGCCGCTCCAGCGATCCCCAGTGATCTCAAGTATCGGCTCCCTAGCCGCTCCGGTAACTCTCATTGTCTCCAGTGTCCCCCTGTGTTACCTTCACGTCATCCCCGGCTTCCAGGCCGCATCTCACTACTCTCAAATAGCCTCCGTGTTGCTGTATAGCATTCAGTGCCATCGATCACCATCGATGGTTTTAGTACTCCATTAAAGACTCTTGTTGTCCAAACACTGCCAAAGTCACAGGGGAACCTGGGCAGAGGACCGCGACCTGGTCGGCAGTTGCAGCTAAGTCCATATCCCCTTGCGGGGGTCCCTGGTGAATACCACTGTCGGCTTAGACCCCGCGCCTCTGCTTTAGGTCTCAGCCAATCCTCTGTGTCCCCGGCAGTCCAGCTCTCTCCTGCCTCCCTGCATGAGCTCCAGCTATCTCAAGCCTCCTCGCTTCTAGTTCCCTGCGCCCTCCACTGGCGCACCCAGGTCAGTGCCGGGAACACAGACAGTCCAGGCCGTGACAGCCACATTAGAACATAACAAATATACATGTAATGTGGGTTAAAATGTAGTTTTATTAGGTCTTTATTAAGGTAGACAATTGAGTTAATAGAAAACAATAAGTGAATAACAAATAGATTAATTAATCAATTGTCAGATTAGTAGTTGAGAGGCAAGATTTGCAGGTCCATATATGTGAAGGGTATGCCAGCGTGCACGGACGTACGCTCACTCTCACGAGCGGTGACATAAGCTGAGTTTTCCATTGAAAACAATAGGGACCCGTCCGTGCAAACTGGCGTACGCTCAGATCTCCGCAAGAAGTCGGTGGGGAGACGGAGGAGAGACGGCCGTAGACGGCGCCGTACGCTCAGTCGTACGCCAGTTGTCGGAGTGTAAGGGCTGGGCCGGCCGCGTACGTTGCCGTACGCTCATTTGTACACCACTCCCCTTCTACGGTATTTCTGCCCGTACGTAAGCGGCTGATTTGTGGGTGGACTTAACCCTAACGGCCGCGTACGGCTAGCGTGCGGTAATGGCGAACGTACGCACGTTTGGCCGCTCCGATCAGAATAACCTCCAGTGTGGGCTCTATTCATGAAACACTGGAAAGTGTGGACAAGTGAGCAGATGGAGAAGTGAGCAAATGGAGGCGTTGGCCATGGCAACCAATCAGCTTGGAAGTAACATTTATCAAGTGCAGTCTTTAAACCAGTGTTTTTCAACCACTGTGCCGTGGCACACTAGTGTGCCTTGAGATGTTCCCAAGTGTGCCCCCAGATCTAGAGATGCCAAAACCAGTTTAAAGCCACCACCAGTTCAACTGTTATTTACTGGTCTCTTCTTTTCATGCAAAGGGCCAATGTATTTTATTTTTGTTACCTGTGGGGACCAGTGTGATTGGTTTTTATATGGGGGCCAATAGTTTAGTTTTTTCCTGTAGGGGCCAATGTGTTTTGCCCTGTGGGGATCTCGTGGTGTGCCTTAGCAATTTAAAAATCTTATTTAGTGTGCCGCAAGGTAAAAAGGTTGAAAATCACTGCTTTAAACTGATATGTAGCGGCTATGGTTGCTATGGCAACATCTCCACTGGCTCTCTTCTCCACTCTTCACTGGTCCATGAATAGTCCTCATTGTTTTCATTTCACTAGTTTCACTGCCTGTCGTCTCCCTATCCACGCCCAAAGGCGTCCGCTGCATGATTGGCATGCAATGCGAGCAATCTCACAGAGCGAGATAATCTGTACATGACATTGTCAAGCCCCACACACCCTCAATCCAAGACTGAATTTAAGGGTCTCCTTGCTTGAATACAAGTGACTTAGGGGGTCATTCAGGCCAGCTCGAAAGCCCAAGTGCCCCCCAGAAAATGCAGGGGTTCCCCAGCCGTTGGGAGGGAGGGCCGCTAATGTCTGTGTCTAGGTTCTTGATGGCTAACCTTGACACTCCAGCTGTTGTTGAACTAGAAGCTGCTGGCTTCTGTGGTTAAGCAACTCCAGTGGGGGTAACGTCATCTATGAGTGTTAGGGGGGTCGGGCCGGTGGGCTCATGCCCAGAAAGGGAGGCTGTGTGCCGCGGCCACTGCATAGATGATGATGTCTTCAACTCGTGAGTCTTTGTCTGCAGGCCTATATCACACCCACCGCTGGTGATTGGGTGTTGTCATGTAGGTATGCACATGCCCGCTGCCACGTGACCATCCTGCAGCCTCCTGTCCTGGTTCCCAGTGGCGCGATCTCTCACTCTGGTCCTCCTGCCCAGCCCAGCGTGCTTAGGTAAAGCAAGCAACCCATGTTATGTACAATGTTGATGAATGAAGATGTGTGATATAGAATACTGTATGTGTGAAGAAGGCATTCCCATGGCAGGCAGCGCTTGAAGCTGATGCTGTCACTAAGCACTGCCTCTTTCATAGTGTGAACAAGACCCAGGGTTGAAATGCTGGGTTGCTCGATCTGGGAAATGTGTCTGTGGCGCTTTCACACTACAGATCAACACGGGTTAACGCAACAATAACCCGGGTCAATTTGGCGGTCTGAAAGGGGTATTAGTAAAAACAACGGTACTTGTGTATTTTGGTGGCGCCCATCGCATACCCTAAGGCATGCGATGGTATGCGATGCGATATCACACGATATTGTACAATGTCATACAATTTTAAAATTGTATGACATTGTATATGGCATACAATGCGATGCGATGCGATTAAACATTGTATAAGCACCCTAATGGGTGCTTATACAATGTTAAATGCACCCCCACGCCACCCACCCACTACAAATGTGAACCCAAAGCGTGGCGAGCGCAGCGAGCCCGCGAGGGGCGGTGGTACGCGTCCTCCGACCTTTTCATACCCCCACTATCCACGTCGGCGTGGAGTTGAGAATAGAAAGTGTGGCGATCGCAGCGAGCCACGAGCCCGAAGCGTGGTGAGCGTAGCGAGCCCCGCGAGGGGACGCGGATACCTCTGAAGCCCGCGAAGGGACGCGGATACCTGTGAAGGTATCCGCGTCCGCTCCCCACGCTTCGGGCTCGGTGGCTTGCTGCGCTTGCCACACTTTCTATTCTCAACTCCACGCCGACGTGGATAGTGGGGTTATGAAAAGGTCAGAGGATGCGCACCGCCGCCCCTCGCGGTCTCGCTGCGCTCGCCACGCTTCGGGTTCACGTTTATAGTGTGTGTGTGGGGGGGGGGGGGTGGTGGCATGGGGGTGCATTTAACATTGTAAGCACCCATTTGGGTGCTTAAAAGCACCCTTTAGGGTGCTTATCCAATGTTTCATCGCATAGGGGGCAAAAATCGCGTTGCATCGCATGCCATCGGGTGCATGGCATGCGATGTGATAAAAACATCGCGCGATGGACATCGGGGGCGCCGCCAAAATACACAAGTACCAAAACAACATTTGAGACTGGATTAAACAGAACAGATTGTTACACAAAATGCTTCCATTTAAGTTTTGCAATAGTTAAAAAAAGGAAGTGTTTCTGGAAATACCAGCAGGACTGCTAGTGTTACTTTTCCATTAACCCGAAACCCCCATCTCGGTGGACTCCCAACCTTAAGTGAGATTACTGTTTAATTCGCTGCGCTCCCCGTGGGTGGAATGTTTTCAGGATTCTAAAGGTTACTCACATTAAGCTGGCAGCCAGGGTTATTTTCATATTTCAAAAACAAATCTCATCCTCCGACAAAATGCGATGTCTTTGTTCCCGAATGACACTAGTAAAAAGTATCTTTTACCATTTCTGCAACTGACCAAGAAGAGATATGTGCGCCTGGATCGCCACATAAATAAAGCTTTGCAGGAGCGTAAAACCGTTTTACAGGCCAACTGCCCTTTGAATATACATGCCGCTTCCTCGCCATATTAATGTGCTGGCGGTGACATAATATAATGTTGTCCAGAAGGAAGGAGCGGAACCCGGGAATTTATCATACATAATAACTGTATATTAATGCACAGCATGAATTGCTATTATCTTAAAGGGACTTTTGGACTTTTTACAAGTGAAGTTGTAATAAGGATGCCATGGAATATGAGTTCTTAACCCTTTGAGTGCCAACGTTGCTGTGCTCTTTTAGAATTGGAATTTTTAGAATTTTGGAATTTTTAGCGGATATCTTGAGGATCTCTCCCAGCAACTTTGGCACTCAAAGAGTTAATAAAAAGGCTTGCTTGGCAATCTTCACACCTATTTTCGGCAAATTCCCTTGGCACACAAAGGGTTAAAGATGTCACCCTATATCTATTATTTTCCAGATACCATATACCTCTTTCTAGGGATGGCCATCGTTGCCATTGCCATCGATGGCAATTCTGCAACAGGCCATCGATAGTGCTAAACTATGCAATGGATGACCATCGATATTTTTACATATCGATGGTCATCCATTGTGTTTGATTGAACACGGGGGCGGGGCATCGCGGGTGTCAGGGGGCGGAGCTATGCTCCGTGTCCTGGCACTTTGAAAAAAAAAAAAAGCAAAACATCGTTTTGCTGTTCCATCGATGGAGGGAAACCATCTGGTTCTCCCCCATCGATGGCAAAAGTATTCGACATCGGCCATGAACCATCGATGATTTCGAATCATCGATGGTCGATGCCCATCCCTACCTCTTTTCCTGCAGTTTTGCATGCCCATTATGATTATTATCATACCTTCCAACAGTGCTGCTAATTGGACACCGCCCAGCTGTCTCACACAGCATAGGCGCCGATTCTGTGGGTGTTCCTGGGCCTGAGCACCCATGGAAAATGTTAAGCACCCACCAGGCCCTCCAGGAGGCTTTTCCAGTCTCCTGGATTCCGGGATCCGCGTGTCTAAAAAGGCCTCCACATAGCCTCCCACTGTGCGCCGGCGCTGCTGGCTTCTGTGGTTAAGCAACTTCAGTGGGGGTAACGTCATCTATGAGTGTTAGGGGGGTCGGGCCGGTGGGCTCGTGCCCAGAAAGGGAGGCTGTGTGCCGCTGCCGCCACTGCAGAGCTGCCGGCTACACCAGACGCGCTCGCGAGATGATGATGATGTCATTATAAAGCAAGCAACCCATGTTATGTACAATGTTGATGAATGAAGATGTGTGATATAGAATATGTGTGATATAGGCATTCCCATGGCAGGCAGGTGGGACGATGTCTACTCAAGGAGGGTAGCTGACATCACATGAAGTCAACTTCACCCACTTTTCGGCAATCTCCGGCGGCAATAAGTCAGTTCAGACTGACTTTTATGAGGGAGAAAAATCATTGGATGGTCGGCGACGAGGGGATGCTGGTGCCAGGGGCCCGGCGGGCAGCGCTGACCTGTTCGCCAGGCTGTGCGTATACGCAGTTTGGTTCTGGAGGAAGGAGGTCAGGAACCCCTGATGCTGCAAGTCCTGCTTGTAAGAGCTGAAGAGATTTGTTATGTTAACAATAAAAGATAATAATGAAAAAAAAAGACTTTTATGAGACTTAAGGCCAGAAAGAGTAAAAGCCGCCGTACGCAGAGCACTCCGTCGGGCTGCAGCAGGATTTTCCGCTTAAACACCAACTTCCCTGACGGATGGCCTTCCCTCTGCCTCTGTCGCTACTGAAGATTTAATTTACAGCATTCACTTCACAGCTGCCCACTGAAACAATCTGGGCTTGATTTACTACATATAAAGACGGCTACAGCAATTTCACTCCGAATTACATTTGAGGGCGAGAAAGAGGCAGTTTGCATTAGTGGGGTCCGCGCAGCCGTCAGTGATGTTCTGTGCAACCTTCTTATCCTAATGTATGACTCCAGCAGGTAGATGGAGCACAGCGGGCAATGCATTTATCACACAGAACAAACAAGCTGATAAATAGCCATCGCTTATATACGGTATTTGCCTATCATTGCTAATAGTGTAGGTAGAGTTGAAAAGACACCAACATTACACATTCAGGTCAACTTCGCCGAAGTTCGACGTGGTTGGAAGGTTGACACAATCATTAGGTTGACAATGGCTAGGTCGACAGTCAAAGGTTACATAAGGTTTTCACTTTTATTTGTTTCAAATGTCGACATGGACATCGTATCAGTGTTCCACGTCCACTTAGCATGCTGTCGGCAAAAAAAAAAAAAGAAAGTGTAAACCTAATGCTCGTGTCGACCTTCCAACCACATCGACCTATGTCAACATAAGCCATATCGACCTTCAGTGTTTGACCCACTGCATGTCGACCTTATACGTGTCGATCCAACGACGTATACCGTGCCACCTACTCTATGGTGTCCAGGCGATAGGTCGATAGTGATTAGATAAACAGTTAATAGGTCGGCACCAAAAGGTCAACATGCAGTAGATAAACATTGACAAAGGGTCAACATGCACTTGGTCAACATTGATAGGTCAACACAAGCAAAAGATCAACATAACACTGGTTGACATGTCCTATTTTGGGGGACTTTTTCATAATTTAACACCCATGTGAATGCCAATTGGGAACGTTAAAGTGGTGATTGTTCGACAGTCAATTGGTCATTTGATAGAAGGTCGACACAAGTATAAGGTGAACATGTCAATGGTCGACACAGAGGCACTGTGCCCAAAGCATGGTGAGTGCAGCGAGCCATGCGGGAGGACGCGGTACACTAATACTGTGTGCATGTCAACAGGTGTCAACATAAACACAAAAAAACATGAAAAATCATTCGGACCTTTTCCTTGTGTTGACCTTTACCACGTCGATCGTTTCAATGTGCCAACCTGTTGACACTGTCAAACTAATAATCCACACCCCGTTAAAATGGCCTGAAGCATGGCGAACAAAATGAGCCATCCGTGGGTACATTTTTAGAAAAACACATGTCTAAGTTCCAAGTGTCGACCATTTTAATGTGTTGAACTTTTGTCACTGTTGACCATGTGCATGTTCACATTTTGTCACTGTTGACCTATTGGCAGTCTATCTAGATACTGCTGACCCTTTAATCCGGAGCTGCAACCTATGTCTCGATCAGCAGTGCCAGCCCTAAACCTTGGCACCCTTTGAGTCGCTGTGAGAGACACTGGCATTTCTAAGGGATATTTTGAGGATCTCATTGGTAGTTTAGGAGCAGGATACCAATCAGATTACAGACAAGAGTCCAAACTCACCAATAACTACCTATCACCAACATTTCCCCAAGGAGGCTCTGGCCAGAAGCTCATATAGAATTACTAAGCCCGCTCAAAGCAAATGCTTCGAAAGCTAGTCTGCTACCTTGTGATTGCCTCCTGTAAATATATAGTTTCACTTGCTGCCAACAGAGGGCAGTGTTTGGTAGACACACAAACTGACCCTAGACATATATAGAGGATATTTATTTTCAATAAATGTGTTTTGTGTTCTATGAAACCATGCAGAACAATCTCATCTATTTATTAATTCCTAAATATATTTTAATAAATGATAGGGCGAAGAGAAGTTAATTCCATTATATTTTACCATCTGTACAATAAAAACAAGTGTCAATGTTTACAAGGAAAGCAGCAGCCAGCTACAGTATCCCCAAGTAACCCAGACAAGCTCAGTTTTGTTGGTGGGAAGTGAGATGCAACAAACAATTACAGCTTATTACTGCGCTGATTTGTACTCCCTGAAACTATAATTATCCCCGCAGTTCTCTGCTGAAAGCATTTGTGTATACCCTGGCTATGAACAAAGAATGGTAACTAACTGTGTACTAGTTAATGCAGATTTGTTACACAACCCCTCCGCTGCCAGGATTTGGCAAAGGGAATATGACTGACGAGTCGGATGGGAAGACTGCTGGGTTCCATAACTGCGGCCATCGTCAAATAATACATGTGATTCCACCAAGAGGACCAATCCAGAACGATATATTGTGCAGTATATATACAGTAACACTACAATCCCAAAATACAGACATTACTTCTCAAAGGTTCTAACCTTTTAATTTTCAGTGTTAAATTACTTATCAGGTCGTCATTACAATGTCGGCACACAATGACCGTGTTAATATTTATGCCTACACAGATGATGTGTCAACATAATTAACTGTCCACAAACCATCCCTGTTAATCCAGTGGCTCTTAGCTCCTCCCAGCAGCCGCCCCACCACCTTATTCTGGATACTGGCACTACCGTGATAGTCACTTCCGATGCGGACCTGTGATGCAGTCAGGATATTTGTCACACAATAATCAATGCTGTCCCTGGTGCAAAACCTGTCAGTATCAATAGAATGTTAACAATGCACAAGGTAAACATGTTGATTGGACCTCACTGATTTAAATTAGCCCATTAGGTTAAAGGCATTGCCCACATTCAGGAAGACACAGGGACAAAGAAAATACACCCGCTCTACATCATGGCCTTTATTCAGATCTGATCGCAGTACACATTTGTTCTCAAAATGGGCAAAACCATGTGCACTGCAGGTGGGGCAGATGTAACATGTTCAGAGAGAGTTAGATTTGGGTGGGGTGTGTTGAAACTGATATCTAAATTGCAGTGTAAAAATAATGCAACCAGTATTTACCCTGCACAGAAACAAAATAACTCCCCCAAATCTAACTCCCTCTATACATGTTACATCTGCCCCACCTGCAGTGCACATGGTTTTGCCCATTTTGAGAACAACTTTGTACTGCGTTCAGATCTGAATAAGGGCCATATGTGAGGTTTACACAGGAATACTGATTGACCAGAAAAGTGTATAGAAAGCATAGGGACAGCGTAAAGAGGTCAGCAATAAAGGCAAAATTAACATTACCCTATTTTCACACAATACAATGAGGTCATCTGGTTTCTTTTGTGTATTTAAGAAGTGCCCGTTCAGTATTTTTAATAAATGAAAATGTGACTTTTACAGTATAAAATCTATATATTAATAGCAGAAAGACATCTTGGGTCTTGGTTGAAAAATACTGGTGGTGTAACTGGATGCTTCTTTTTGGAGTCATATGGACAAATATCCGCATGGCATTTACAATGCTTCACCATTGTGCTCTGGAAAACGTGACAGTTGGTGATCTATGCACCCGACGGATGACCTGGAACATGTGACCTGCTGGGTGGTCTGGAAATTATGACCATTATTTGCAGCACCCACAAAGCAGGTCCGTCTCAATCTCCGTCAGCGGGGCGACGGGAACCCTGTCCGTCTCTGCTTCAGGGAGACGGACAGGTTTAGGGGGGGTGCGGGCAGGCGGCGGGGACCCCGGGTGACCGCCGACAAGCCAGCGGTGACCCGGGGGAAGCGCTGGAAGCTCCGTCGGAAGGGGACGCGCGCGCGTCCCCTTCTCGCTATAGAGATGGCGCTGGCAGGGGATGGCGGCTGGCGTCGCCATCGCCATCCCCTGTAAAGATGGGACCTGCCCCATCTGTACCAATCATATCACCTCTCAATCTCCTTTTCTCCAGTGAAAACATATTCAGCCTGGTTAACCTATCTTTGTATTCTAGTGATTCAAGACCTTTTACTAGCTTAGTCGCCCTTCTCTGTACCTGTTTCAATTCATTTATGTCCTTTTTAAGGTGCGGTGCCCAGAACTGAACACAATATTCCAAGTGTGGTCTCACCAATGCCTTGTATAGAGGCCCTATCACATTGGCATCCCTTGAATCCATTCCTCTTTTAATGCATGCAAGTGTCCGGTTTGCTTTTGCGGCTGCACTTTAACAGTGTGCACTATTATTCAATTTATCATCTATGATGACCCCAAGTCATTCTCTTCAGCAGAATTCCCTATAACTCCATTTAGCCTATAAGTAGCTTGTTCATTTATGTTCCCATAATGAATTACTTTACATTTTTCAACGTTAAACTGCATTTGCCACCTTTCCAGTTTATTTAAGTCACTTTGTAGTGTTTCCACATCCTCTCCTGCATTAATTTCCTTACTCAATTTCATGTCATCCGCAAATATTGCACTTTTACTCACTATGTCCCTTCCAATATCATTAATGAATATATTAAACAAGGTTCGTCCCAGTGTAGAAAACTTTTATATTTTTCTCTACCGGTTAATGGACTCATCGCTTCAAATTCAGATGCCCTTTGATTTATGGAAGCCATGGTTGGTTCTATCCTTGGACTCCGATGACACTTCCTAACTATTTCCAGGCCGCCGGTGTTCCAAACAAAAATTGTGAGTGAAAGGGAATTGAAATTATTTTTATATGACCACCCCCCATCCATGTTGATCTGACAGTTAAGGTATACAGTATGAGGATGACAAGTAGGACATGAAGTGTGCACTGAAGAGTTTGAGTAGTATTAGTGGAAGAAGTTCAGATGTAATCATCCAATCTGAGTAGATATCTTGCACCAAGCCTCCAGCACCACAAGTGATATGCCTGACAGATGTATATACGTTTGCACCCAGGTCTATCTCAGATGAGCAGGAGGAGGAGTTTGCAGGTGCACACTAAATATAAATGCTAGACCTTTTAATATCATTGCTATATTGCATTTCTGAGGTTATTAGCATAATGATGGCCATTATTATCGGCTTGTCCACCACGTCCAGGTTACCTCAATAGGACAAGTCCCTAACACTACTCTGAGACAGGTCCAGGGCACAGGACCCCCCAGGCCAGCCCAGCAGAACCACCCCATGGCATCACATTAGTGTGAAATTGAAGTGATAGTAAAAGGGATAGGGGAAATTATATGTGATAATACTTACCTAGGTAAGAAGTAATAATAAATGTGAAGGGTGCTACATATATATTAAACAAACTAAAGGGGTGATTGAAAGTATACGATATGATGCCATGGAGCAGCCCAGCAACAGCAGCCCAAAGAGCCTTGCGCCCCAAACACAGTCCCACAGACTAACACTCAGCATATATGTATAGTAGGACTTACCCTCATAGTGCCAAGCTGAGGTGTGCAGTCTTGAATGTTGGGCTCCAACCTAATTAAAAACACACTGGAAGGAACTACAGACGCCTTCCTCCTTAACTAGCACCCCGCCCACCTGTCCCAGATTGTTTTTTAATTAGGTTGGAGCCCAACATTCAAGACTGCACACCTCAGCTTGGCACTATGAGGGTAAATCCTACTATATATATATATGCTGAGTGTTAGTCTGTGGGACTATGGGGGTTATTCTAGTTCACTCGCAAAGGCACAATCACTCTCTAATGGACAAAACCATGTGCACTGCAGGTGGGGCTGATGTAACATGTGCAGAGAGAGTTAGATTTGGGTGTTTTATTGTTTCTGTGCAGGGTAAATACTGGCTGCTTTATTTTTACACTGCAATATAGATATAAGTTTGAAGTGCAAACCCCACCCAAATCTAATTCTCTCTGCAAATGTTACATCTGCCCCACCTGCAGTGCATATGGTTTTGTCTATTAGAGAGTGATTGTGCCTTTGCGAGTGAACCAGAATAACCCCCTATGTTTGGGGCTCAGGGCTCTGTGGGCTGCAGTTGCTGGGCTGCCCCATGGCATCATATCGGACACTTTCCATCACCCCTTTAGTTTGTTTAATATATATATGGAGCACCCTTCACATTTATTATTACTTCTTACCTAGGTAAGTCCTATCACATATAATTTCCCCTATCCCTTTTACTCTCACTTCAATTTCACAGTAATGTGATGCCATGGGGTGGTTCTGCTGGGCTGGCCTGGGGGGCCCTGTGCCCTGGACCTGTCTCAGAGTAGTGTTAGGGACTTGTCCTATTGAGGTAACCTGGATGCGGTGGACAAGCCCATAATAATGGCCATCATTATGCTAATAACCTCAGAAATGCAATATACAATGATATTAAAAGGTCTAGCATTTATATTTAGTATGCACCTGCAAACGCCTCCTCCTGCTTGCTGCACTACAGGTCTCAGCAGGTAGCACCTCATATGTCCAGGGTGTGCAGTTTAGGGCCCCTCCCCCTATGTACTATCTCAGATGAGATAAGAGGCCCGTCCTTTCTGTACTCGGCCTATGCTTGCCCTCTGTGCTCTCTTGAGATGGGAGTAATATAATCTCACCTTCAGTAACACCTTCATATTTCTCCCCTTGTGTTCATGTTTTGAGACAATTTTGGTATCAATGTGCATTTATTTAAGATGCAATAATAAAAATACAAAACACACATAATACTAGTAATACTTCAAGTGATAAAATGCTTTTAGATCATTTTTAGAGAAGTGAAAAATAAAATCATTGGGCAACATTTATGACACTGAATATTGGGGGTCATTTAGGAGATCTAGGCAAAATTAAATATGGTGGGTGTGGAGTTTAGAGGGCCTATTTACTAAGCCTTTTGTGCAGATAAAGTATCCACCAACCAGCTCCCAAATGTAAATTTTCAGAAAAAGCCTATAACATAGCTGATTTGCTGGTACCAGCCTGTAACATGACAGGTAGGAGCTGATTGGCTGGCTGTTTATCACTCTCCATTTTACCACTTTTTGAAGCTTGATACACCTGGCCCTATTAGTGATACATTACACTTTAGATCAGTCCTAACTATATGAAATCTGGATGGCATTCATATATGTCTCCTGCCTTGAAATGGCTGGATTCTGAAATGGTTTTAAGACCTCCTGGTGAACAAGATGGGTGGGAGACATGACAAGCTCAGCCTACACCAGTAAACAAAGTGTAGCACGGGTTAATAAGGTAATTGCATCATGACAACCTGACAGTTTTACAGGTGTGGGTGGAGCTTGATGCCATCATTGCTCCTCCCACTTAATGGCAAATTGTATTAAGTCCTCTGCATTTCTTTTTATACCTAGTTCCCGTAGCTCCTGGAAGGGATGTAAGGTAAATTGGACCGGTATGCTATAACGGAACCGTTTTTCTGTAACATTGTGAACTGTAGTTTGGCAACTCAATAACGTTACACATTGTGCTACTAAGATCTGTAAACTAGAGGTCGCACTTTGTTGACACTTACTTGGAGCGTTGTAGGATGCTAACTAGGATATAGCTGTGAGATAGTGACTTACTATAGGTAACTAATCTACACGTGAAGGAAAGAGCGGCTGCAGTTATTCATACTGACAGCAATGTAAAGTGCACTCATTGGATATAGTGGAAGCAGCCATATTGAGCGCTGAATGGAGTGTTATGAGACCCAATAGTAAAATCCTTCTACAGTATTGTCACGTTTCCGATTCAGCTCATATACAGGAAGATGTACAAGACCTTCCATAAGGAACATGTGCAGAGGTTGCCTACAGTACCCAATCAGAAATAAGCTACAATTCATCTAGTACATTCCCGAAGTGAAAGCTAGAATCCAATGGGTTGCCGTGGGCAACTTCTTCACCTGCCATCTTTAAAGATCTGATCTTGTACATCTCTCCCATAATAATTTATAGTACAGTGAATGCGGCAGATGACCTTCAACCATTCCAAAGTCTAATGCTGGGTACACAACAGAGCGACTTGGGTTCAATTCCCCCAATTTTGAAGCGTCTTACAAACGATTGTATGTAAGAGGCAGAATTGTGCATATTTTAAATTTCGATTCTGATCCAATGCGTGTCCCTGCTGGTCGTTTGGCCGCTTTGGAGATTTTACCTGCTGCACTAAAGATTCATCATCTACATTGCATTGGGTAGAGATCGTGTGCACATCGTGTACGCCAATCCATTGTGCAACCATCGTACGATTTCAGAGAAATAATTGCACGATCATGGTTGTTCTGGTGTGTACCCTACATTACAGAGAAACATTGGTTTAAGTCAGAGGTTCTCAAACTCGGTCCTCAGAACCCCCCCAACAGTGCACCTCACAGAATCACAGGTGAAATAATTAGCTCCACCTGTGATCTTTTAAAATGTGTCAGTAAATAATGAGTGCACCTGTCAGGTGACCTGGAATGCATTGTTGGGGGGATCCTCAGGACCGAAGATGAGAACCACTGGTCTAAATAATAGCCAAGAGTTATTTGAAAAAAATAACCTAAATAAAATCCCCCCATGTATAAGACATACAGAATGATAACATTAATTTCCTTTGGTCCCTGGAAGCGGTGTTCTTTGTAGCAATATAGCAAGTAACATGTACATTAGCACGGGAGCCATAAGGACGATCAGAGAAGGAGGATAACAGATTGCATTCATTTGTGCAGGCACCAGGCTATATAAATGGTATACGTAGGAGCTGGTCCAAGGCCGGAGGATCCAGGTGTTGCGGGCCCAGGAATGGGAACAATCTCATTGGCTCCTATGAATGATGCGACTTTCTGTTGGCTTTTGGGTTTAGAGCATTTCTGTACATGTTCTTGTAGATTTTCTCCATGCTCTCTTCAAATATGACCCTGTGACTCTTCCCTCTGTACGCAGCTGCCTTATTGCTCCAGAACTCACCATTGTCCAAGTGAACAGATTTATCCTGTGAGAACGAGCGGCTGTGGAAGAAAAGGGAGAAAGATGAAGTCTTTGCCTGAACGAACCGCAACAACTACAAGGTGCTCCAAAGAGAAGCCTCATGCAAACTGTGATGTCATTTCTATACATTGTGCCTGAGCCTCAGACCCTACAGCAGGGCTGGCCAAACTGGTCCGTGAGAGCTACCAACAAGTTACTTAGCTCATGCACAGGTGCAGCCAATCCTAATACCCCTTTCACACCAGCCTAAATAACCCGGGGTTTGCACAAATACCCAGGTTTGTAGGCGTGTAAACGCTCCCATTTGAAATAACCCAGGTCACAAGACCCGGCATTTCAACCAGGGTTGAACACTGGTTCAACCCAACTCGCTGTGCAGTGTAAATGGGTAACCTGGGTTGATGCGACCCTAGACCTGTCTCTCAGCACCAGGTCTGGAACCGCCTCCGGTGACCTCACTCGCTCAGCATCATGCCTGGTGGGGATGGCGATGTAAAAGGTGTCACAAGCCATGTTGCAACCAGGTACGAAATCCCGGGTGCTACACATCTTGTAAATAGGGTATAACCGTCACATTTTCAAACATGCTGCATTCATTCCTAACAAACACATTCTACTCATCCGCAGTTAGCCTGGGAAACATGAACTCTTGGTAGATCTCGCGGACCGGTTTTGGTCACAACCGCCCTACAGTATATCAGAGACCACATTTTGCAGGATTATCAACCCTGATTGGGTGACTGTCAGAAGACTCAGCAACAGGGGTCAGTGTATGTTCCCTCCACAGGCACGGTTAGGAATCACATGGTGTTTGCTGTGGGCTGTAGAGGAGACTTAGAGTCACAAAATTCAGAAATGTATTATCAGCTCGTAATTCAATTATATTTCACTGACTGGATAACCAAACACATGTTTGCAGTGTTATTACCAATTAACCCCAATCTGAAGTTGAAGTCTAAAACTTGCAGCTAATATTCGGAGCAAAATGTATCCTGTGGCATTTGCGGTTCCTCATTCCAGGATCCCCACTCGTCACTCTGTTTTTTAATACCGTCATATTTAAACACTACTTAAATAGTTGACAATTGCTGCTAGGGGTTCGCCATCATTAAAACAGTTAAAATGTATGTACGTGCTGTGGGTGGTATTCTATTGGCCAAGGTAATTTGCTGCACAAAAAAGGTCAGTTCTGACTATCCAAGTAGAAGCTGTTTGTTTCATGCGGCAAATTACCAAAAGCACACGGAATCAGTGAAAATCGGTGGACCCTTGGGTTTTCACAGCACCTATCTCGTAAAACAAAAAAACAAAAAAGGTAACTTGCTGGGATTTGGTTTCATCTGCTTGAGGAAGGTGAAACAAAATCTTCGATAAACCCAGGCATTGGGGCTGATAGGAACCGGTCCAGGCAAGCTAATTAGCTGTGACTAATTGGATATTGGCCTTCAAGCTTGAATGCGCTCAAGACAGTTCTTACTTGGGGAAATGTGCTTAAACTGGTTTGCATGTGTGTAATGAATTGCTTGCATACGGTAGAATACATTTCATGTTCTCAAAGTTATCTCAATCAAAACTTCCCAAGCTGAGCATTTCTATTGTGTATATGGGAACCCATTTGCCATCTGCCCATTAAACAAACAAAAACTTTTTTTTAGGGGTGTATGTTGTGCTCAATAAACCATAGATAGAAAGCAGCGTCACATTCGGAGAGAAACATCTCCTCTCAAAGCAGACCGATAGATATGGAAAATCGTGCGCAAATATGTGTCGCTAACACCATAGGAAGAGGTGTATATATATATATATATATATATATATATATATATATATATATATATATATATATATATATATATATATATATATATATATATATATAGTGGTGCCATAAACCTTATACAGGAGGTTAAAACCATAGTGAGTGGTCTCCACAGAATTGCAAATAAAAACCACAAAAAATGTACTAAAGGTGCGTACACACGGGGGCGATTTTGTCCAAAATCGCGGGAAATATTGCCCGCAATGGGAGTGTGCACCGGCGATATATCGCCGGGTGCGCGCTCCCATTTTTGCCCCTGTGGTGATCGCTGGTCGCAGGAACATGCTCCTGCTAACAGCTGATTACCACTGCCGGGCTCCCCCCGGCAGTTTCTTTTTCATCAGCGACCATCTCTGGTCGCTGATGAACAGGAGAAACTGAGCAATATATTGCTCAGCCATATATGGCTGAGCAATATATCTCCCCCGTGTGTACACAGCATAAAATAAATACAATACAAAATGAGATAGTGATGGGGATGGACCCTTGCATTCTTTCTCACCCAGAATTGGTGGTGCGCTGGGCTTATGTGCATGAAGCATAAAAAAATAGTGGTTTGGCACCACCGCAGATGACTTAAAGGATGAAAGGGTACCAAGAGGAGATGTTTGGGCAGTGATGGCTAACCTTGATACTCCAGCTGTTGTCGAACTACACATCCCAGCATGCCCTGCTACAGTTTTACTATTATTACTATGTGTAGTTCAACAACAGCTGGAGTGTCAAGGTTAGTCATCACTGTGTTAGGGTATAGGTGATCGACAATGTCTAAGTCGACCACTATTGGTCAACACCAAAAAAGGGTTGACACACCATAGGCTGACACTACCAATAGCTCGACAGCCAATATTTTATTCCCACTCCATGCTCACTCGGATAGTAAAATATGAAAAAACACCATTTTAAAAGAAAAAATTATGTAAAAAACCTCATGTCGACCTTTTGATTGTCGACCATAAGCTTGTGTCGACCTTTTGACAGTGTCAACCTAGGGTATTATCGACGGTTAGTGATCACCCTAGACCTGGTCTATCTACTGACTGTATACCATGGAGATAGCCCCTCAGTTCAACATTGCGACGTCCACACAGACACGTTTCGGGATTATAAATCCTCCATCAGAAGGGGATCCGCCTCTACCTCCCCTATAATAAAAGTCCTGCCTGTGTCTACTCACAGTGTACTAGGATCTAACAGCAGGATGGACATTGGCCCGACCATAACATGTCTGCAACCACTGCGTGTATTACCAGTACACTATACATGTACTGCTCAGGAAGACGGTTTTAGGAGACATTTACAGTATATATATATATTTAGTCTTCAAACAAAAGCACATACCAATGTTGGCTGAAGTGTGTTGGTGGTCTTAGCAGGTAACTGATCTCTCGCTGCATCCGTAGAGCAAATATCTGCAGTCTCCAGCCCCCAAGTTATAAAATACATTTTTACTACCAGTGGATTTAATTAAAAGGAGCTGTTACCTAAATAGACTGAACACGCAGGAATTGCTCTCTGAGGAGCATAAATGTACTGTCCCATTACACGAGAAGTGTGCCCACAGGCAGAATGACTAGATAAAGAGGGAACACGGCGGAGATTCTCTGTCTCCTGCACTGCGCCGTTCTAGCTTGTGACAGGAAACAGACAGGTACTGGGCTACTGCTCTCTGCAGTCACACGGGAGACAAGGTTTGGGAACTAACAGGTTACAGGGGTAAATTAGGAAACCAGTAGCTTGGTTCAGGTGCGCCGCCGCCTTTCTCCCCGCTTCGAACGGCATGGCGACATTGTAAATCATTGAGGTTGTTTGCAGTCGGGGTTTGCGCTTGTGCACAAGTGGAAACCCTGACCACCAGGGCAGGGGCCGAATGAAACGCAATCGTCCCCTATGAGTAGATAGCCTCCGCCCAGACAAATAAAAAACCCACCCTGTGTAAATTTGCTAGTGAATTCACAATTTATCCCTAACTGGCATCAACTCCGCAAACAGAACAGTACATAGAAAGATGAACATACACTGACCACAAATCAGGATTACAATACTGATGGTAAATTGAGACAAATGGAATGAGCGCACTAATCTAGTGTTCATTCTTGCACCCGCCATCTTTGAAAAAGCATGCAGTTCCTCTTCCCTACCTGGGGTGTCGCTGTCTGCTGTAGTGCTTCTAGCACAGTGAGGTCTGTATATCAGCACTGATGTGCAAACCAGCCCTGTGCTAGAAACACCACAGCAGACAGCAACACCCCAGGGATGGAAGAGGAACTGCATGGGTTTTCAAAGATGGCGGGTGCTAAAATGAACACTATAATCTAATACACAATCTAATAGGAAACAAGGGGTTGATACAGGTGCATGTTCTCAGCAAGGAATACCACCATGTAATAATTAATTAATTATATTATTCAAAATCTCTAAAAAAAAAAAATATGTATGGGAGTTAAAAAAAGGTGACAGGCACACAAGACCCTGCAGCTTGATTAACAGGAAAGTGTAATGACTCTCGGCAAGTGACAGTACCCAGTGAGTACTCACCTGTGCTGCAGCTGTCCTGTGCTAGGGAACTCTCCATGTGATGTGTTACCTCTGTGAGGCTCCTCCCATGATGTACACTTGTCCTACACAAGCAAAATAAAAGGTTATAAATAAATAAAATATTCCCTTCAATCAAATACATGCTCAGAATCTGGTTTAAATGGGAATCTCTGAATTGTACAACTGGCCTTAATTGTGCCAACAAACGCAGTGATTCTGTCCACAAGGAACATAAAGACATTGATCCAGGTCAAGACTTATTTAGCAACCATCAGATGCCGGTATATACAGTATGAAGCTGTCCGGTGCCGGTATATACAGTAAGAAGCCGGTATATATACCATCAGATGCCGGTATATACAGTAAGAAGTTTCTTCATAACAGCCAATGTGTACAGCACACAACTTAACCAAGTGACAGAACTCATTTCTGACAGCTCAACCTAAGAACTGTATATAGCAATGGGTTTCTAACTTGGTTCTCAGGTCCCCACACAGTTTACGTTTTTGAGGGCCGGATGACTCACCAGCAGTCGGGATTCAGACGGTCGTTTATCCGACATCGGAATCCACGGCCCCCACAGAGGGAGAACAGAATAGGTCGCCAGCCCAGCGAGCCACTGAGCCCACAGCATGGCTCAAACTCCCCCCCCCCCAAGGGGTTTGAATTAGCTCGTCCCCCCTGTCAGGCTTCTGTCAGTTGGCATTCCAAAATCGGAGAAAAGACAGTTGGAATCCCGACTGTAGGAGGGTTATTCCATATCCACGTTTGCCGGTGCACGGCATATTACCAACTGTCACATTTCTAAAAACCCAAAGGTGACCTAGAAACCGTGACCTGTGTGGGGTCCTGAGGGCCGAATTTGAGAATCTGTGGCTTACAGTGTACCCAGCATAAGACCGCCATTATGCAATCAGAAGCTTATGGCATGGTTAGTCAGACGTGGGTACAGTTAGACTAAAAATAAAGGATAATAAAATAATTCTAATAACCGCTGGTAAATTCAAAGGCAGCACAAAGGTTCCCATCCCTGAATGTGTCACTGTGTATACTGCCCGCTCTGCACTATTCCCCTGGTCGGGTTTGTGAACAGTTTGCAGTTCACAATGACACATCAACGGGGCCTGTAACTGTGCGCTGACATCTGTTATCACATTGGGTCCAGCTATGTTACTGTCCAGAGAACACAGCCTGACTCATCCTCATCATTGTAGTTATGCTGCTAAGACGAGCGCTCCATGTTTAATCACTGACAGTAAATCAAGTAATTGCATAATTACCTAATTACATATTCAAATTAAGAGTAAATGTCACATCTTGTGTTACACTGGACCAGAGAGAGAGAGAGAATGTTAACCAGAGTTGTCTTCTATGTAAAGTACAGATCACCTGCAGGATAATCCCATTAAATGCCCTTTGTGTCTCCATAGCAAAGATGAGCATTAATTAGCTTTCTATGACAGGCTGCACATGTGTCATTAAACTCTACTTAGAAATTAATTAATTAATATCAGCGGTGATTGGTAAATTAACTTTTTTTTTTGGTGTCTAAATGGTTACCCACAGCTGTAGTTGTAACCGGAGATTTATTACGGTCATCGTGGCCTTAAGGCCATCAGGCCATTACGGTCATGTGGTAAGATTACTTTTAAAAGGACAATGCTGTGGTTACTGTGTCAGGGTGACGGCTGTGAGGACGGAACAGCAGCTGTTTGCAAAACAATAAAGCTTCAACTTCTACAATTTATGTTGAGATAGAAAAAAAGGCGGAAAATAAGAACAATTAATATTACAGTTACGACCAAACAATTTTAGCTTTACAGAACCGTAGACTGTTGGTTCTCGGAACGGGGGGGGGGGGGCTTTGTGGGAGATTGGCAAATCGCTGCACTGTACATTGTGGACGCTTCATCGAACTCTTGAACATACAAGTTCAGTAAAGAATTTGTGTTACTGTCTAAAGAGCCCCCCAAAATTCCAGGAGAGGAGGCAACTATGTGCCTAAGGACTATTAATGGTCAGGAGACATGGCAGTTTATCCAGAACCTGATGGAATTAAAGTTCTTTAAATGTCACTTCTCAGCAAATCTGGCATATTAGTTGCTCTCTCCATGTACATCTGTAACACGTGAACGGAACCTAACACATCAAGACAATATTGTGCAAGGTCCCCCATACAGTATATCTAGTTATGGGATGGGAACCATGTCCACCATTAGGTCGACAGGTCATTAGGTCGACAGCCAAAAGGTCGACATGGGGGTTTCTCTGTTTATTCTCCCACCATGCCCTAGTGGATGGTAGGGCATGAAATACTGCCTGTTGGCACAGGTCGGGTCCAAAAACAGTCAAAAATCCCATGTCGACCTACTGACTGTCGATCTAGACCATGTCAACCTTATGCTTGTGTCGACCTAGAACCATGTCGACCTGTCCTGATGTAGACCTCATGGTGTCGACCTAATGATTGTCAACCAACTTGCTGTAGACTAAATGACCGTATCCCCTAGTTATTGCTACATGCAGTATAAACAGGAATGGTGAGTGCTGAAATAGTAGGAAGATACGTCCTTCTAGGTCTTCCTAGTGCGATCTCTTACCATCAACTACAGCCATTCCCGCACTGGGAACGCCCTACCGCATCTGATCTTGGAAGCTAAAGAGGGCTGGGTCCGGCCAGTGCTGAGATGAGAGAGCACCCAGGAAGACCTGGTGCTGTAGGCCACATGGGGGAGTAACTCACTGTATGTGGGAACCTACCTAATGTGGTATTGGACTCGGCAGCTCCCTCTTCCCCACTACCCACCGGTGAGCGGCCGCTGGCTGTGTCCAATCAATCCTACCCCCTGCCCTTCTCAGGGCTGGCCGTAAAGCGCTCGTCTAGACATGCAGCGCTGCAGCCTAAACTGTCACAGCGCTGACCCCGACCTGTACCGCTCAAGTACTGTATGTGTGCCCTTTGTATAAATACACTTTATATGTGTGTTAGTGTGCCCCTGATATACTGTATTTCTGTGTCAGACTTCCATAGTGTGGAAGGATGTAGCAGACCCCCCTTGCTCCATTAAAATGTGCTCCAGCTGGCTCCAGGCAGTGCATCCCCCTCTATGAACACCCATCTCTCTTTCTCTCCCTAACACCCTCTTTGTCTTTTAAATCCTATTACTCCCCCCCCCCCCCCTCCAACACACACACACACACACACAAGGGGCATAGTATTGACAAGTAAGGGGAGGGAGGGGGCCTTCAAGATTTTGCTATCACCCGAGGATTAATATCCAGCATGCTCTCTGGTGAGAACACTGGCCCTGACAGATCGCGGTGTGATTGAGGGATCATGCTCAAGCATTCTGAGTGATCTAGCATTGACCAGAATGCTTCAGCGTCACTATGTCAGTAGGCCCCTTAACACAGGGATTTATTTGGTGTGAAAGGGACAGTTCGGTAATAATTTTGGCTTAGGGGTGCCTTGAAAAAGTCATGGAGACCCAAAGGGTGCCTTGGACTGAAAAAGTTTGGAAACCACTGCCCTATATCTTTCTACTAATAGGGAGTGTCACTTGAGACATATACCCTGGTGCTGACTACCCCCCCCCTCCATAGACACACATACATACATTATATATATATATATATATATATATATATATATATATATATATATATATATATATATATATATACACACACACATACACACACACATACACACAAAACAGTGAGAACTCACCACATATCCACGCACACAAAAAAAAGCAGTATATTTTTTCTTTACAATGTTATCCATATTAAAAGTAATTCTCTCAGCGGCCCTATCCCCCCATCTTCCTCAGCAGGCACAGTAGCACAATGCAGTATATACGGCGCACACACACCACCGGAATCCCACATCATACCATCCCGTTCCCTCCTGGCTCCTTAAATACCCATTAAATAAGCCAAAACAGGCTCGGACCCCGTGAGCCATGGGTCTTCAACATATGGCCCTCCAGATGTTGTGAAACTACATGTTCCAACATGCATTGCCACATTTTTTTCCTATAAGAGCATGCCAAAAAACCTCAGGGCATGCTGGGACATGTAGTTCCACAACATCTAGAGGGCCACAGGTTGAAGACCTGTGCCATAAGCGTTATCTTGCCTTACTCTGCTCCAACGGCTAAATGTAATAGGGTGTGAGGATCAGAAAGTGAGAGATTTTAGGAGAGTTTTTCCTTCTTTTTTTTTTTTAAAGCGGCAATCATTTACATTGCAAGATCAACCTGGCCGACGCTTTAAAAAAAAAAAAAAAATGGGAAAACTCTCCTAAAATCTCTCACTTCCTGATTCTCATTCTAATTTTCATCTGGAATCCCATCATGCAAATTATCCCCTGTCCTTCATACATGCTCCTGGGATTGACAGGGAGTTTTAATAATAATAATAAAAAAAATGAGCGAGAGAAAAAAAAACCTGCAATGTGGAGTAATGAGCCACAAATTGATGAATATTTTTAATTAAACGTTGCTGAATTGAGAGAAGGAAGGAAAATTCCTGTGGGTTATAAATTTCAGATAATCTTCGGAGGCCTTGGGAATCGCTGGTGCTTGCCATTCACCGCTCATGCCTTTAAACTCCCATGGCAGCAGAACATTTGTAAAACTGAACATCAGAATCAAATTTCAAAGCTCAGCGAGCTTTCATGCTAATATGTTCTTGTTCGACATCTGATCATTTGTACTGGTTAGCTGTAATTACCAGGCTCTCTCAGCATACTCGGCTTTTTTTATGTAGGAGCTTTAAAGCCCCTGCCTCGTGTCGCTGGCCCCCCCCAAAAATAACCATTTCCACAAAACGAACAGTTACTGCGTTAAGATTTAGATTATAGACGCCACAAAGAGTAATGATGTGCTGTAACTCGCAGTAAGAGATATCAGTGTTACTCTATGACAACACACTGTTAGTAGCTGTCAGAGACCGAAAACTTTTATTCTTTGCACCTTTTAGTAACATAACCATTTATATTTTAAAGCGGATCTCTTGATATAATATACAATAGCAATGGTTAAACTGTCAATTTGTCCTTGTATTGATACGGTTTCCTTACTTGTTTAATTACCCCTTCCACCCCATGAAAACCCCCCTGCTGTGGTGCATACATGTGTCAGGAGGAGAAGCGTCCAGGACAAAACTCGTCTGAAATCAAGACTGTTGAGATCAAGATTATTCTGGCACCTCCCTCATATCTATTTACAAGATCAATCCCGGGCGAATTTTTCGGCAAGCTCAAAAAGCGTCATAATTCGCCCTATTCAAGCCCAGTGCATCCGTGAAAAAATGCAGAAATCTGCGAAATTGCCGCAAATTCATGTAGTTTTGGCCTTTTGCCCATTCCGAATCGCCTCCCTTTCCCCCAAAAAAAGTGAAACCGCATCGGTGAAAATGGACTCAAGAACGGGCAAAACGGTCTGTGATTGAATACTAATCAGCGAATTATTGCCGATTTTTCGTCTGGACAGGAAATTCGGCCAGGTTTGAATTCTCCACCGGCTGAGGTTGTGCAAGATTTAACAAAATCTGTATTGAATTGGCAGCTATACCAATCTCATATAAGAATGGTACTGCTGTATGAGATCCGGCCTACTTATTGGACCTGGACTGGTCAGGAGATCCTCTTACCATTGCTGATCCCAAGCCTTGGCTTCCAGGAGGATTCAGTCATGGCCCCAGGATGGTGTAACCTACTTGTAGCATTTAAAAAAAAAAAAAATTGTAGTGGGGAATGGTCACTCGAACAGTGGTGCTTTTGGCCAACCTTCATGCTTCCCTGGGCGTACCTGAGACTACATACAGTGAGAGGGCCAGAAGAGGATTGGGTGTGGATCAATATTGACTTGTGAACCAATACGAAGTCTTGCTGGCCTTACATTTTTGGGGTTTAACGCAGTCTTATAAGATACATTTTAGTGGAATAAAAAAGTTCCACTAAAAAAGTTCCATGAGGTGCGTGCATAAATAACATCACTTCCATACTTCAATCAAGTAAAGCCATACGCCAATAAAACTTACAAACTGCAACTTCTGCTGCGGACTGTGGGTCCTTAACAAGCTTCTGACTCGTGAGTGGATTTCCTCCCAGTTTGCCGAAGATCGGTGATCGGACGTGAACCTAGAAGGATCACATATAAGCACAAATCACAATCTTACTGGAAGAAATGGTGGATAAACCAACAGTATACACAGTATAAACAGAGGATCATATTTAATGAACCAAATTCATAGTAAGTTAATGAAGGCTTAACTAACTAAATGAAACCCAATTTCTAGTTATTGTGCATAATTGCAATATTATAGATTATCCCCTGACAAATGATAACATAAATCATTCCAGGTCCTACAATGACAGCAGCTGACGGGCACCTAAAGTGCTTGTGTTTTATACAAGCCACAAGTCCTAATAAAAGCTGTTTAAGACACAATTTATTAGAGGAAACCACTATTTTGGGTATAAGTAAAACAAAACAATTCAAATGGGTTCTGTGACATCAGTATTAAAAAAAAATAGAGATAAAGTACCTTTGACAAAACTTCCCCTCAATATCTGCAGTTCTATTACAACATTTTATTGAAACCTATGTCAGATCTCTGACGTACCCACTGTACTATGGGTGCTCCAGTGCCTAGACTTGTGGGCTCCTTGTAATCAGACACTGCCAGGCAGGTGGGCAGAACACCAACTGGTTCCAGCAATGGAGTATATGGGCGCATGTGGCCGCTCTACTTGTAAATGGTCCTCAGCCAAATGTGCGGTCACTGCTCTCCAAGAGAAGCTCCTTAGTTGGTTCCGCTAAAAGTTGTGAAGGGTAGTCTTTTTTTTTTTTTACATTATATTAAGTGACACCCTTTTATCAGCCTAATTTATATCCAGGAGGATCACATGTTCCTCTGCTACACTGATACTGTGTAATAGTTGTTACATTCCAGTAGATCTATGCTATAGGTGGTATGAGCAGCCTAAGAACACCCCCCCCCCCCCCGTACAAGGGGTAGCAGAGTGAAAAATCAAAATTATACATGTGTGTATTATCTATCTATCTATCTATCTATCTACAGGTTGAGTATCCCTTATCCGAAATGCTCGGGACCACAAGCATTTTGGATAAGGGATTTTTTCGGTTTTTGGAATATTTTTTTCCCATACTCACCTGGTCCTCCGACGTCCTTCAGCATCCTCTTCGGCGGCATCTCCCATACCAGGGGTGCATCGCACAATGCAACGCTGGGACCGGAGATGACGCTGAATAGGATCCCAGAGGGCCACCGTGGACTTCTGAGACGAGGAAAGTATGAAAAAAATAGGAGGTTTGGTGGAAAAAACAAAACTACATTTTCTGAAAAACCACGGTTTTCAGAATATTTCGTTTTTTGAAATACACAGATAATGGAGACCACACCTGTATACACACACACACACACACACACACACACACACACACACAAGGGATACACCGTAGGTAACAAACTTACAAAAGTGTTGTGACTGCCAAACAGGTAGTTAATTACTTAAATAAAATGGTCTCCTCAGACCTGGCTGGCACTTAGTCTCTGCCTCTGGTAAATCGCACTTTCCTCAGGTTTACAGCTGGACACTGACAAATCCTCTTGTATTGTGGCTTCCAGACATACATGCTTTGGTTGATAAATGGAAACTTCTGCTTCCCAACAACTTCCCTTGGGCTGATGAGAGGACACAAACTAACAGAGGCTTACTCAGAATGAATATGTTATATTACATGGATATAGGACCTAGGTATAGAGGAGAAATAAGTAAACCTGTACATGATAAAGTGTAATGGGGCATACGCATGTAGCGAGTAAGGAATTTTCGAAATTCCCTAAATTGCTCCGTGTGTAGGGGCCATTGCGATAATCGTTATTACCCGGCGATTAATATCCAGCATGCTAGATAAATCTAGTAAATCACCGGGCAGGGCCAGTGTTCCCTGACAGATACTTCAGCACACAGCGCTGACACACCACTGTGTGCTGGGTGATCTTGCAATCTATAGGACTTGCTGGATATCTTGTAAGAATGGCAAAGTCATGTGACCAGTAGAAACCGGTTCACATACTGTAGAACGCTTCACAAAAGATTGGTCTGACTCCGTATCTTTAGAGATCAGAAAAAAAAATATTTGCAACCGTGAAAGGAGCTGCATTCCTTTTTTCCATGGCAACAGTAAACAGCTCCTACCCACAGTATCGCCCAGACCTGCTGCAAACGGACAAAACATGGAATCAGATGTGTTATTTACATTTTTGTTGGAGAATTGGTTCTCATAGGGATCAATGTTCCTTAGAGAGAAAACTTATAACTTTTTAAAGTATAGCTCACCAGCTCTCACAAGCTTTCAAAATGAACGCACATGCAATGTTTCATGCATGACTGCAGGTGAAGCCACATGTGCGCATTGCTCACCACTGTGCAGGCCGTGCAGAGTCTCCTGGAAGCACTTGTGTGTGACAGGGCAGGTTCGATTCCCCTGTAATGTATCACTTGCAGGAGTGGCTGCTGTGCTTTTCTAGCTGGAAAAGCGCAGCATTCAATTGCTGCAATGTGACACCATCCTTAAAAGACACTTGAGCGTGTTGAAGAGGCTAGATGCAGAGAATGACGGCAGATACAGCAGTCAGCCTGCTGCCTCAACGCTGGTTGCTACTGAAATACAGCCAGAGTCACTGACTTCGGTTCACAGGAGCTTGGCTTCGCTCCAGCCTCTCCTCTTGGTGCATGTATACAGTAATAGGTTTGATGTGCGGGAATGCTGCTCGGAACCAGCTAGCAATGTCCTCCGTCGGCATGCAGGATGTTGCGGATGATGCGCAGAAGCGTACATTGTCATCGACAAAGTGCACACCCACGTACTAGACAATTTATAGATTCTGGTGTTCCGACCCATCGGAATTGGCAAAGTCTATACAATATTGTCAAGTGTGTACCTAGCATTAGAAAGACATTTTCACTTGGTAAGGTAGTGAGTAAGGTATTGAGGTGGGATACAGGGAGGAGAGCCAAAATCATTGACGGTTTATGACGAATACTTTTCCATCGATGTGGGAGAACAGATGGTTTCCCGCCATTGATGGCACAGCAGAACTAATTTTTTTTCTCTCCCCCACCCAAAGTGCCGGGACACGGAGCATAGCACCCAAACAACCCTGAGAACCCCGCCCCCATGTTCTGATTGGCCCACGGCCAGTCAGTCAAAAAAAATGTAACATTAGTTATAAGGACTGTTTCTGTTACGTGTGACATTAAGCGCTAGAATTTGTTTCCTCACAAGGGCTCCCATTAAACACGGCTTTCCTCCAAAGTGCACAAGGACCATTTATTTATTATCAGTTTCTTATATAGCGCACACATATTCCGCAGCGCTTTACAGAGAATATTTGAACATTCACATCAGTTCCTGCCCCAGTGGAGCTTACAATCTATATTCCCTACCACATGTACACACGCACACAGACATTCTAGGGTTAATTTGTTGGGAGCCAATTAGTCTACCAGTATATTTTTGGATTGTGGGAGGTAACTGGAGTACCCAGAGGAAACCCACGCAAGTACGGGGAGAATATACAAACTCTGCACAGTTAGGGCCATGGTGGGAATAGAACCCATGACCTCACTGCTGTGAGGCAGTAATGCTAACCACTACACTGTCCGTACTGCACCTGTCGTACTGACCATGCAAAGTCCACCTCGTATTATAGCATATAGTAGCCTATGACTTCATCCCCTTGATGAAGTCCTAGCCTAGGATGAAACGCGTTGGCACCTATTGCATATTGATGCTTCCCTCAATGGACAGATAAGCTTGATATTAAATTCATTATTGTACATGTGCATCTTTGCCGTTGTTTTTAAAAATCGTTTTTTAATTTAAAAAAATGATTATTACATTACCAATTAATCCATCTCTCCTAACAGGGTTCCTGAGAAGCTCACAATTCAGTGTAAACAATGAACAGTGTGGAATTATAAGCTTTGCATTTGGAGAGAAACGACAGTCCTATGACATTTCCTAAGAAAGCCACTAGGGTGCGCTGTAACCTAACTAATGAAGATGTAAGATCAGCGTCCACTAGTTTAGGACTAGCAACATCTCAAAATTCTAAATAAGCAGCTTATAAACATATAATCATACTATTTATAATTGCTCACATTTCTTACATTTGTGAAAGATATTTATTGCAGTGCAAAAAGGAAACCATCACATTACAGCATGATGAACATTATATATATTTGCACACCTCGAAAAAGGAGCTTGTTGCTCTGAAACGTCTGATTTCTATAAAGTTTTTTTACCAAGTTTGTAGGAGTGTCGCTGTTAGTATGTAGATTCCACCAGATAAACTGAGCCGGAGGGCACCAGCGTGATTATTATTCATTGCCTCCGGAGTGCCATTCCTTGTTGGCACAGGTTAAAAAAAATAGCAAGCAAAGTGGGGGATTATAGGGGGTGGCCATGAAGTGCTCCTGGAGCGGCCAGGCAAAATCATTATTACCTATTCATGGTAAAAAGAATACACATAATGCACTGTGGTATATTAAGCACACTTGCCAAAGAGGTGTGACATGAAAGTAACGGTCACATGACCCGGAAGAAGCCAGGAGAATATCACCAGTGGGTTACCAGGCTAAAACGCAGACCTTGTGACAGGTCACCATTTATACCCAACCTGTCCAAGACGCCTATATTTCAGAAGGAAATTCGCGATCAAGAAATGACTATAAATCGACACAAATAATGCATATTGAGAAAGTATGGCTGCAAAAACAGAACCCCATTAAATGTAGCTTTAAATTGCCTCAAAATGACATATTAACAGAAAGTGGAAAGACAAGTCATCAGAAAAGGAGCAGTTACACGCAGTATGGAAACATGGCCGCTGTATTCATGACTGCTGAAAGAGCCATATGCTCTGGGACTATCTGCGAGACTCTGGCAATATTGAGAAACTTCCTGAACGCTCTGAACCTTCTGCAGTCACTTTATTCCTCACTAACTGAAAGGACACCTCGCACATCCAACCCTTTGGTGATCCAGTGCCTAGGTCGATGGTGAACAGGTCATTTCAAGGCTATTTGGTTAACGCCTGCAGTGCCAGAACTGTTACAGTAAAATCTTCCCCATTTACCTTTGCTTTACTATATAGCCTCTGGCAGGCCTGTCACCCATTCACAGACCCCTCTCTGGCAGCTCAGTACTACAGGTTGCACCTAGTGGTGTGGCACTGCGACTGCAGGTGGAATGACACATGTCCCTTGTACAATGCAGGGCAGGCTACCTTCAGCTGCTTCTAGGTTTTACTTGCAAAATCTCCATGAAATGATTACTAAATTTAGGGAGCGTCAGACAATCGTGTTTTACTTCTGAGAAAGTAGAACTGTAATCATTCCACGATGCCGATCATTATAAGGATGATTTACCTCCGCACTCACTGGTGTCACCCTGCAGTGCGGATGCAGATAAACAGACCAAGGGGCAGCACAAACGCTTTTGCATACCTAGTGTGAGTGTGGCCTACATTTCTCATTTCCATAACCGCCATAAAATGGTTCCCCAAGTAACTTCTCTCACAACACATTACAGGGTTATAAATAAAAGCTGCCTCTGCTTCCCGAAGCCGTCGGAAGAACTTCTGCCCTGTATTACAATGAGTCAAGTCTCCAGCTCGCTGAGGTGTCACTTCTGGGCTGTCTTCTGCCTACCATTCAGCTCAGAGATTTCCCAGTCCTGCTTGGCTCACTGCTACCTACGAGGCCGAGTGACTGTATTCCCCCGCACCATTACAGATCCTGTCCTCAGAACATGTAATTAATGGGAGTGATGGCTAGAAGCAGGATGAGGTAAGTGTCAATGCTCTGGGATCACGGGGGAAATTTATCTGACTTTCCACCGGAATGTTCAACCTTCATACTCCATTAATTCATACAGTATAAGAGGTGATTAATAATCAGGCAAACAACAATTACAAGGACATTTCAACATCTGTAGCATCCAGGCTCATCGGGTGGTATGGTGGCACAGTATTAGAACAGCTGCCGTGGAACCCTACCTCCAGGAAAGATCAACTTGGTTACAGTGCCGCTGAATAAGGGCATTTTATACCAACACAAACTGAGGGGTAGATGTATGAAGCGGTGATAAGGGAGGAGAAGTCAGCCAGAGAAGTGGCCCGTGGCAACCAATCAGCACTGAAGTAACAGCTATAATTTGCATAATATAAAATTATAGAGCATCTGATTGGTTGCCATGGGATACATCTCCTCTGGCTCACTTCTCATGGCTTATTACTGCTTCATACATCTACCCCGGAATGAGAAGGTCCCCATTGAGCACCAGAAATGACTGTTGCAAAGATAATGCACAGTTTCGAAGAGTAGCGGTCTTGGGGCCTGATTCCGGTTCACTTGTAAAAGCAAGTGAATTCTAATGGACAAAACCATGTGAATTGCAGGTGGGGCAGATGTAACATGTAAGAGTAATGCTCTTGTTACTCAGGATGACTGGGGAATTCATGCAGCTAAAGAGAGTGAAGCGGTGTCGCCACTGGCTCCAGCACATACACCCTTCTTTACCCCGACACTGCACATTGCTGCCCTTGCTTACTCAACCGCATGTCAATAAAGCTGCGGCTGGGATGCTCTGCAGAATGAGACATGTACGTGCAGAGCACCATATGCCTAGATCACTCTCCATCGGAGATGTACGTTGGATATTGAGTTTACATACGTCACTGAATCAGTTAACCCCTTAGTGTAGGGCTACCAAGGAGTTGAAATAATCTGTGAAACAGTCACATGACAAGAGGTTATATACAGCTACACATGTATGTCTTATTTAAAGCCGGCCTGGTCTCCGGCACCAAATACAAAGCCGTACAGTATGATCGACTAGCGCAGGTTCTAGTGCACAAAATATTTCCATGCACATGCTTCCGATTTAACAGAACAAGCCTTAATTTGCATACATTAAGACCGAAATAGCACCGATAGAGTTTTATTGCCCAGAGATAAACCAATTGTGCGAGCGTGTCAGCATCATAACACCAGAATGCCTCTCCTTTGTGTCTCTGTTGTTGGGATTTTACTGTTATGTCAAAAGGAGAATGGAGAGGAGGAAGGTGGGGAAGGGGGAACACATTTCATTAGGAGAACCGTTTGCTCAGACGATAAAAAAAAAAAAAATACGCTTTTTAGCGGTATTCATTGTCATACTTTCAATTTTCTTTAGCCTCGGCAAACACTCTGCTGCTACACCAGTTTAAATTGTTTATTGATTTCAATAGATTGTATAAACACTTAGGAATTATTGCTCAGCGACCTGAAAAAAAAAAAAAAGGCAGATCAATGGAAGACCTTCTCATAATTCATTTCAAAGATGCGCTGTCAAGTGTGATCAACTGCCCCCCCCCCCCCCTCTCTGGTGCGGCGGTAAAAGCACGCACCGCCTCTGTTTGCGTAATGATAAAGGCAGTACAAAAAGAGAAAAAGACGAAATAATCTTCTCGCTCAACAGCCAGATTTCTTGATTAGCTAAAGTGACAATAGGAAGACTCTCCGAGGGATTAAAAGCTGGTTACTACAAGCTAAGACGCAAAGAAAAAAAATGCATAGAATGGTTCACGCTCTGGCGGTTTAACACACGTTACAAAGGCCTGTCTCAAATGTCAAACAATTATCTGTTTAAGACAAAGACATGTTGGCAACATCTGCCGGGACTGCTGCAAGCGCGGGGAGAAGGAGAAAGGGAAAAAAAATGTAAACGCGCGTAATCTTTGCAAATGTATCACTAAACTTTTTGTGCGATCCCAAAGGATAGGCGTATTTGTGAGGGATGTTAGGAGATCATGGGCTGTGCTGGCTTCTGAGGTTTAGTGTGCACACTGTGCGGAAACGACTTACAAGGACAAAGTATCACAGGAGAGAAATCAATAGTTGTATAGTCGGAGCGGGGAGGGAGAGAGCTTCCAAAGGAATCTACATGGAAACAACAGAAAACAGACGATCCGATAAGAAAACACCAATAATTATAATGATGAAATAGTACAAGGGCTGCAGTGGGACCGCATCAACTTCTGGGGGAAGGGGGGGAGGGCGCGGCTTAGAAATGCAGAATTCACCCGATACCTACTATTTTTATGTTAGGTTATCAGTCTTACTGCAGGTCCTTACAGGCCCAATTCTGGTGAGGGCAGAGATATGGTAAATATTAGACAACAAGATCAGCCGACTGCTAACAGCAGCACAGAACATTTCAGAAGACAAATGTGCTAATTTTGCACGCAGTACAACTTTTTTGCGATGTGTGATTAAGTGAACACAGGGATGCGACACAATTGTCTGAAAAGTTGCATGGGGGAAGCCCCCTGCCTAAATGGTTTGGTCTAACCTCAGCCAAAGCCTGTGAGTTTTACAGCAAGCCTCCTATCTCTTTAGGTTGGGGATTTGGGATAATCATTTGGGTTCCACCGAAATGGGGTACGGTAACCTACTAAAGAGTTTGTCCAGCACTTGGAGAGAGCAGAAGACATCCCTTCCAAACTTCCAACTTAATCATGACCAAGTATACTGTGTGCGACTGACTCTGTATACAGAACAGAATTTGTATTTGAAAAAAATTGTGCACAGACCTGATCGCATGGCTGGAAATTTGTATTCCATCCAAGCAACTAGTTGGATGGTTGGAGGAAAGTCGGTCTGATGTATGGCCAGCATAAGTCTATACCTTTATGTTAATGCCAGTGTCAGCCCCTGTATGATCACCGTCAGAGTATGGCCTCCAATGTGAGTCAACGGAGTTCGCTACTAGTTATGCAATGTTCCAACAAAATGCCTATCGCAAGCCCATCAGACAGTCGTGCTCTCAACAGCCACATCCCAGTCACTGCCCAGGTAGGCCAAACACATTTCTAAGACTGTATGTCTCAATCGAGGCAGCGACTCTGGGACTAATTCATGTTTGTATGCAAATGGTATTGCAAATTCCTAGGCTACGGATCTCCTGTTAGCAATTCTGTAGATGCGCTCAACAAAGCCATCGTATTCTCAATTGCAAAAGGGTACACAGTCACAGCTTATACACAAAAATTAGGAACGCGTCTATGGATTGCTGATTGGACGTATCAGTAGCAGCCCATGTTGCAGCTGACAGCAGAAAACCAGCAAGAAAATCACGTGTCACTTCAGCATTTTTCCAACCACTCCCCGTATATACATCACCAAATGGTCACTTCTGGTCAATTACTGTTCCATAAAATCCACACTGCGAGCGAAATCGCAGCCGCACCTTGAAGTTTGTGCACTGCGGACCAAACAGATGCGCACTCTGCCAACAATCACTTTGTTGCGTAATAATTGGCCACTGTGTGGCCAATGAATTAGGCCCCTAGTGTGTAAACACTGTGGGACACAAAAGCCATTTGCACTGCATGCAAATCAGGCCATATGTGGTCATTATGTGGAATGTGCCGGCATTTACAGCTTATCTGTTTTTGAGAAGTATGTGTGCAAACAAGACAGAAGCGGCAGGGATTGAATTTCTCCTATTTCAGACAGGAGAAATAGCGGCGGGCACCTATTCAATACTGTAGTTTCCGACAGCATTGAAGAGGCAGCTCGACAGAAGGGATCCGACTTTAAAACCAGTAGGGGCTGTTCTCGACAATTCACGGATGTTTTTGCAAACGCCCCCTTTTCGCCACTCGACAGGTGGAACATTGAATTCAGCCTGCCGAGCAGAACGAAAATGGTGTAGGATTCTGACTGTCGGAACGTTCCAACAGTCGGAATCCAGAATTGAATAACCGCCATAAATGTAAAGTACCTGACAAGGGGGAACAGGGGCATTTTTTTTTTTGTTTGTTTAAACCGGGTACGCCTAAAAATTAGCAAAAATCATATAAATAAATTCTACCTGGCAGACAGTACTGCAATAGGCCCATTCAGTATGCTCATCACTGAGCAATATTACTGCTTCATTACTCAGCGCTCCTCGCTGTTACATGGTGCCAGCGGTGGGAACGGAAGAGAATTTGCATAATATCTGGACTCATTCTCATATTAGTCTCACCACTGGGCAGGGAAAAGGTGGGTGGGGGGGATTGGGGAGGGGGGGGGGATAATGCTTTAGCAGTAGGGAGTATAAATACATTGGTCCCTGGCGACAGGTGCTCTGTAAGGAACAAGTCCTGGCACGGCAGGCATTGCTGTCTCTTACTGCTCCCAGCTGTGACTGACAGCTAGCATCATGCAGCATAAAAAGGCTCAGATAGGAAACTCTGCTTGAGAAAATCTAAGTGCTCAGCAACTTTGTATATTGAACAATCAGGGAACAATTCTGCTGACTATCTGCTCCAGTTTTAGATCGGCCAGCATTCCTGAGATGGAGATATGAAATCAGAACAACACACCGAGATTGATTTGTTCGCAAGGTCATACAGCTTCAAGGAATACAACACAGTCACCCCGTTTTATTATTAGATATATATAGATATATATATATTGTATTAGGTGTTACCTTTCTCTAAGAGATGACCGGTTTAGGACAGGACTGGACGGATGTCTCAGCACTGATGCAGGAGCTGAGCGAGATAGTGATGGTGAAGCTTTGTCTGGTGACTTCAGTGCGCTGCCATCTAGTCTGTCCAAGGACGTCTGAAGGTCATCGATATACAGCTTTCTCGAATCCTACAGGCAAGCATAAAATAAGCCAATTTTAGAATTGTGTTTACTTTTGGTAATAGTTGATATATACAGAGGTGTCCTCCTGCATAGCCTTATCGTGGCGCAAAACCACCTGCACAAGTGAGATGGAAAGTTCTTTGCAACTCTGGAATGTAAACTCCTTGGAGCAGGGCCCTCTTCCTTCCTGTTCTCACAGCCCTCTTCTCTTGCACTATAAATACAGCTTTCTCCTACTCAGCTGCCGTCTTTAACTACATCTCTTCTACCTCATAATCGCTCATCTCTAACTATGACAACCAGCCGCTAGTATTATGCAGGCAACTCCTTTGCTTCCCTACATTTCAGCTGCATTGTGTACCGAGAATGCCGCTAATGGTTACCGGTGCTCTGTTCTCAATTAGGGGGGTATGCAATGATTGTCGTCCTCCCGCAGCCATCCGACGGGGGAGATGGCTGTGGGGCCCTATTCAATGCTGTCTTCCCCGACAGCATTGAACAGGGGTTCTCACAAGCTGTCGGGCTTGGTCTGCCGAGAAAAGACGGAAATAGGCGAGCTCCCGGCCGGAGCTCGTCTATTTCCGCTCGCGGCCACGCCCCTTTCTCGCCGATCGGCGGCCGGGACATTGAATCAAGTCGAGCAAAGCGAGAACGGGACAGGGGCACAGAAAAAAGGTCACCAGGGTCAAAAGGCAACCCAAGCATTAGGCTGACATTGGGAAGGTCGACAGTGAACATGTCGACATGGATTTTTCACGGTTTCTCGGAGCTAAACAGCATGAACGCGTTCCATTCAAAAGTGCAGAATATGGCGGGCTCATTGATGTGCAATGTATGAAGAACATATTCTGCAGATTATACAATGAAATACGGAGAGGACATCACCCGGCAATCTGCTCATTTATATACACTGGCCTATGTGCACTTGTACACATGGCAACTCACTGCCAGTAGCGTGAGGTCTGGTACCTGGTCTATGTCTCCGGGGTATATCCTGCCTGCTCTGCATAACTGAACAGGCTCTGCAGCACCTATTCATACAGGAACCGGGTAGCAGTCAATTTACCGCATGCGGAAATAGCGCCCGTCGCCTATTCAATGCTGCTGTTTCCTACAGCATTAAAGGCATAGTCCGACAAAACAGATTCAACAAGTCGGATTTGTTTGGTCAGAAACGGACGCGGATTGTCAAATTCATGGCCATTTTTCAACAATCTATTTTTACCGATCTCCCAGTTTCCAACACTCGACGGGCGGAACTTTGAATTCCGGCTGTCCAATTACAGTTGAACTGAGCGGAAACGGCCCGGGAATCCGACCGTCGGACTTTTCGACAGTCAGAATCCTGCATTGAATAACCCCTCTTAGGACCTTATTCAGGTCCATTCGCAAGTTCCCCTTGTTTGCACGGGGACCGATGATTTTTTATTGCATGCATGCGCTTGTTGCACGTGGCCACGGCAAACTCACTGTTCATCGGGGCCATATGGGAATGCTGGGCGTTCTCATGATAATGAGGCATGATGGACAGGTGGGGGGCGGGCAGCTGACATCACCTGCTCGCCTACTTCCAACCTTACATATGCATGAGCCTTCGCCATCAAGTGCTGCACCTGGGTCATAGCCGGGATCAAGATCAAGATCCCGGATAAAACCTGGCATTGCGAACTGAAAGTGTTATGCTGCTTTAACACCGCAAAACCTGCTTAGACCAGGTATATAAAACGTTTTTTAAAACGGGTCAGAACAAGTTTAACCCCTTTCACATCGCATGTAAATACCTGGTCTAAAGCAGGTTTGCGGTGTGAAAGCAGCTTCGGATGTCCGGTAGATGCGTTGGGCAGTGACCTCTTGGAGCCTTTAGAGAGGGGATCAGGAGCACCAGAGCCCGCACCTAGACTGCCAGCAGGAGCTCCCCACTGCAGGAAGGAAGGAGAGCTGCAGGACCCTGCAAGGGTAAGGTTAGGGTCTGACAGTCTGACAGTGAGCAGTAACTGATCTGCTCTGAGCCAACGCAGTGCATATTTAATGAGCCGGCTCATTAAATATGCACTGTGCTGGGGACCAATGGTGTTCACTCCTGCCTGGGTACCGTTTCAGACAGCCGGCTCATTAATAATGCACTGCGCTGGGGACCAATGGTGTTCACTCTTGCCTGGGTACCGTTACAGACTGCAAAAAAAAAAAAACGGGTCTGAAACGTGTCGGACCCTGCTTTTTTACCATTTCCCAAAAACTTTTTTTTTTGTGCGGTCTGAAAGGTGCATTATAGGCGTCTCTTTTCCAGATGGGAGTCTGTGTTTTCCAGGTTTTCTTGTATTCCCCTGGGTGAAAGAGTTTTCCAGGTACAGTAACTGGTGTGTGTATTTTTATAATTTCGAGTTAAAGAAATACAACTTTTTTCTAATACCCCCCCCCCCCCAAAAAAAAAATAAACTCTATACAGTAAATAACCTTTAAATTACAAACATTAGGACAATACAGAAATATAAGTTTGTGCTGATAGTTGCGCATGGAAAGCAAAGCCCCAAAAATGTAAATCTCAGTCTAGTCCATGTTTGGCTTACATACCATGTCCCTCTTTAAATACCTACAGCAGAGAAAATATAATCAGAGGCAAAGAAAAAAAATCATTGCTGTTCAGGCTGTGCCTGAGCACGAAGAATGTAAATTATGAGGAAAGTAATTTAGACTTCTATGTACTGATGAAAACAAAAATCCATTAATCAACCTTCATCAGCACATTGTTATCGATATCTGGCGTTCTGCTACTCGTGGAAAAAACAGATCTGCATCAGCAAGTTACCGCCACGTATTATGTGTATTTGTTTATTCCGAGAATTTCCTAGGTGGCGAGTTCATTCTGAACACGTCTTCCGTTTAATTTCAAAGCTGTGCTGTGTTTTCTGCTGCTAATAAAGGTAGATTTCAATCTCGACTTAGTTTGCTGGGAAGCGCAGCGAGCTCTGGGCCATCCGGGGAGTGATGAATTAAAGACCAACCATTGCTGTCTCGCAGCGCCCAAAAGTTCCTGCTGTTAATAATGCTTTTTTTCTCCCCCCCTTCAAACAAATCAATTTTAATTAAAATCTCTATGATAAAACAGTCGTGAATCATCAGGACAGTCCAAGGAAAGTAAATTATATGGAGCTTTCATGGTAAAAAAAAAAAGGAAAAATAGAGCAGAGACTAAGCCGAGGTTATCGTTACCGGTGAGAAGCTGGAGGCAGAGAGACAAGGAAATTCGAATTTAAAGTTATGGCGTCTTCTCCATGCTGGAATAGCACCAGGTCTAGAAAACCTGGTTCTCCCGGCTGCTGAGCAAACCGGACAGCTTGTGATACAAACATTTACATGGGGGGGGGGAGATGTAACAACCCCTATTTGTCAAAATGAGAACCATAACAATATTATAGTGCTTAATGTGTACATACTACATCGTTAGTGAGGAGGCTACCAGTCACCCATACATGCAGTCACACATTACGCGATATTGTCTTTGAACGAATTTGCCACCGCCTTACCCTTGAAGGACATCATTAATGATATCGTTCATCGGCCACATCTAGGAACATGCCGTGGCTGAAGAAATGGTTAGGACTTGACGGCATGTACAGACGACAGTGGAGATCGTTAACGACCCACGTGAGTGTGCAGAGTTAACGATTAGTGCATACACATTAGCTGATTTGCATGTAAATATAATTAACAATATCGTTATCATGCAGATCGTTAACAATTATTGGCTGATGTTTACGGACCAAAGCCTGACAATCATTATTGACAGCATGCTTCTGAATGTGGCTGCTGAACGATATCGTTCAGTGTGTATACTATACACTACTGTATATCGTTTGTCAGGGAGAACGGGCAGCTCGAGGAAAATCATTAGCAATATCGCGTCATGTGTGCCCAGCTTAAAGACAAAAACATGACCTTTGTATACATCCGCTCACCTGCAAATGCGGGGATTCACTCGGCAGGGAGGGGGGTGGCGGCCATGTGCGTTTACCCGCTCGCTACGCAGCAAACATATACTAACATCAGACCCCAAGTTCCTACTGCCGCATAAGAGTCTGCCAGCAGCTGCTTATGTGGGGAAGACTGTCAGGACCCGGGATGAAGAGGAGAATGTGCATCAGACAAGTACATGCAATCAACTGGTGCAGAGAAGGGTTCAGTCTCCGGGGAAGATTATAGCAACACTACGAGTGTTACAAGTCCATATTCTGTAATGAAGTAAATCATTTAACATATTGGGCGGGATGTTCTAACATCCCCAGCCCAGCTCCGCCCCCTTCACCTACATAATTATCGCATATGCTCTATGCGGCGGTGGATCATGGTAGAAGCCCATAGGCTTCTATAGGGCATCGCCAGATTTTTATGGCGATGCCCCCCATCGCGGTAACCCGGCGGGGGATGTTTAGAGCATCCAAAAATGCGGTAAAAACCCTGATAACAGTGTTTTTACCGCATTTTTAGTTTAGAGAATCTCCCCCATTCTCTGCCATGAAGTAATTGCATATTTTTGTTGGCGGTTTAGATGGCAAACCAGTTCTTACCGTTCTGCTCATCATGGCGCTGATGCCGGGTTTAACCTATTTCCCTCTGCGTCTTGCATGTTTTAACTTTTAAAAATATTGCAGGCCCAACTACGAGTCGCACGCGAGTCCAAACGCCGCCAAATTCAGCGATTCTTCACGTACTGGGTTTGTGTCACTGGCTGCATACGCATATTTGCAAACGTAGAAGTGGTACAGAATTATGAGCAACTCAGAAGTTTCTTTGCGCATCAGCTGTACCGCATATCCACAGCGCACACAGAGACAATTAAGTTACAGAGTGGGGGACAGGTAATTTGTGTTGGTGGGAAGTCGTTAGCAAAATGCTGGGTTGTTTTTAGTTTCTTGTAGTTTCCTAGCTTACCACTGCAAAATTCATTCTCAGGTGGAGAGTCTCCAGCGTCTTATTAATCAACATAGGGTTTCTCAGATGGTTCATGTGAGTCTGGAGGTTGGTGTACACAGGACAACTAAGCAAATGCAACCATGCACACCCAAGAATCAGGCTCAATATGGCTATGCCCAATGTGCACACGGCGCTGTTTATGCAAGTGTCCCTCGATCTCTTTTCAGGATCGATAGACTCAAAACTATCAAAACACGGTGTCTGCTTTTATTTCCCATTATAAGCCTCCTAGCTTCCGAGTGGAGAAAATAAGCATGTGTTGTAAATCATGTTCTTGACATTATTTGAAAACTTAGACAGGACACAAATAAGAGGGCACCTGAGATGGAATGTTGGAAAATGTTGTCCTTAGTACAATGGTATTTCTACTAAACCTAGATCACAATGAAGTATGAGATCAGTCAAGAATCAATAGCGAGGTACTTTACAAAATAATGGATGATGTAAGTAGAAACTGGAATGAGCTTTTCTGAAAAATAATGCATGTCAGGCCGACTGGCAGCATCCTAAATTATTTTTGCTAATGAGTACATGTAACAGGAGTGTGACTTGTACAGCAGGGCCTTTACAAATTGCCCATAAGGAACATTTTTTAAATGTGTCGGACTTTAAAAATCACTGGTGAAGGCCTGTATTAAGTTCTATGGGCCAGATTTATAGTTAGGCGCAATTTTGATATCGGGTCAAGTGGAGCCATATTTCTCCGCTTCATATGATTAACTCTACGTATGTTCCCTTGCGATGATCATAGTGAGGGCTTGTATGGAAAGTGATTGACAGGAAGTGTTTGTGGGTGGTACCGACATTTGCATATTTTGCACCACCCATGCATATGGAATCACATTCCTTACCTTTTCTGCAGCAACTTCCCCTAACCAATCACAAGTATCCTTCATCAAACACTGGACAGAGATTGATGAAGGATACTTGTGATTGGTTGGGGGAGGAGTAATAACATTCTAATGCAGTGTGTCACTCCAATCACCTGCTCTTCCTCATACCGCCATTGTAATACAGGCTGGTGACTGTACTTGTATTTATTTATACTAAAAGAACAGCCGCTGTGCGCAACTCTGGCATTTTTTAGCGGCTATTTTGAGGATCTCTCACAGCGTTGGCATTCAAATAGTTATCCATTTTTTATTATATATACGCAATAAAAGGTGCCGAAAAAATTGCTATTTTGTCCAACAGACATTTTCCTTGATACTCACATCGGAATAGATGGGTCTGCTTCTGCCCAACACGGAGAGATCTGCAAAGAGAAGTCATTTTTAATTACTTTAACTAAGCTGAAAGTTAATGGCCTGAACCTTGCCGCAGAATGCCAAAGCAAGGGGATATTCTACTTAACGAGGTCTCGCTCCAACATGTATAGAGCACCAGCTCTTGTGTAGCTTATAGGAACTTGCCAGGTTACTTGCACCCAGGACACCTGACCAAATGTTATGCTCTTGTTGACAGCTGGTATAGTAAGCGATCAATAGGTTACATGTACATTCTGGCATCGTGTAGTGGATGGGGCACAGTCAAGTAAGAAAAGGCCAAGTTCTTTACAATGGTATTTATCACGCGTAAGTAACTTTCATTAAATGTGTTGTCTTTCTTTTTAGCAGTCTTCCTTTTGTACTATCAGAGGTGTCCCAACTAGGCCGTTAACCCCTTCCCTGGTACTCGGAGAATTTTCTGCGTTATGCTCCAGTGCCCAGACTGGCAAACCCGGAAAATTCTTGGGAGTTCCACCGCCTGCGCTCCCTCCTGCCGGGCAGCGCCGCTGAATGCTAAGATCAGCGCTGTGCTCAGCTTCAGCCTCTGCCTGGCTCCTGCTGCCCGGCCCTGCCTCCTTCCTCCATCTGTGTGCGGCATGACCTTGCTTAAGGTCCCGCCGCATACAGGGGATACGGTCGTATTGTCGACCTGACAGGTCGACAGTCATTAGGTCGACAGGCAACTAGGTCAACATGTGCGTTAGGCAACATGGGTTAGGTCGACAGGTCGCGAGCTCCACATGGGTTTTTTCCACTGTATTTTTGAGCCGACGTGTGCCGGCAGGCGGTATTTCATGCCCTACCATCCATGCGATTGATGCGAGGGGCTGCGGTTGACTTCCAACTGTGTCCATGTCGACTGTGTCGACATTCGGGTAAAAAAACCCATGCTGACCTCCCGACCTGTCAACCTAACCCATGTCGACCTAAACCCATGTCAACCTAAAACCCAGCCTACCTAGTTGCCTTTCGACCCAAGTCAGGTGGACAATACGAACCACACCAGCACACAGCTGGGTCGCCCGGGCAGCAGCTGATGGAGTGCTCAGCAACGCTGCCTGGCCCGGGAAACACAGTGGGGTTTTTTTTTTAGGGAGTGTTCTTAAAAAAAAAAAAAACCTTGCCCAGTGGGGAGCGCTCCCTAAAATAAAACATCACTAAAGGGATTAAGGAATCAAAACTGCTCAACTGAGTCACTTGCAACGAATACACCTGTGTTCAGCTAGGAGATTTGGAAAACATGAACGGTTTGCTGTCCTTGAGGAACAATGTTGTCTATACAATCATAAAAACTTTATATAAGAAGAAACAGGTGTTATGTTTGTTGCTCTAAAATGCAAACCGAAGGAATATAATAAAGCAATTGATTTATTACATGGAATTCCCCCGAAGCAGGATGGAGCAGGAAGTACGCTCCTGTGCACTGGTCTGACACCCACCAGTTATGGGGGTAGAATATAACTGACAGCGCCATCATACAGTCCTGTGATGTGTGTGATGTGCCGCAGTGTATTCCTAACACTATATTATTAGATGCATAGATCTATTACAAAAATGTGACTTCAGATGGAGGCAATTCATCTTTGGCTTGTTCTAGGCTTCCTGCGAAAGCTCCAATCTGACACCATATTCCCAACGCCCACCTTTCTCATTTACTAGCTCCCACTCACCAAACGCAGCTCTGTCAGAATAAAATTGCATGGACTCACGTGGAACGTAACCCTTGGGATGCACCCGGCTGACACAAACTGATTTCCTGAAGTGATTTTAATATTACATAGCGAGTGGATGGACCCTCCTGTCTAGCTGCATGACGGAGGCGGTCAGGGCCGGTGATCTATAAAACACACTAAAAGGAGGCTTTGGAATTTCATACGAGTGTGGACTGAACGGTCTACAGCGGCTAGGTAGATGGTCAATAGGGCCGTCATTAAAAAGGTCAACACACAATAAGTCGACACAAGTAAAAAAAAATGGTCAACATGGGGTTTTCGCTAGGCAAAAAATTTGAAAACCTCATGTTGACAATAAAGAAAATAATACTTTGGTGAGTATATATATATATATATATATACACACACACATATATATATGCAGTTTGGGTATTGAGGAGCACAGGTCCAGGCACACAGGCACAGAGACACAGATCTGGCAAGGAGTTACCTTCACCATAATTACACCTTAGTCCTTAACCTAAAAAGTGGGACATTGTACCAATTATCCAAGGATTAATTGAGGAAGTAATTTGTGATTCTTTATACCCCTGGAATAATGTGCACACAGCAGGAGTGAATAGCAATAATATACTGCAAATATGACCATTGTTTAATAGGTACTAATTCTTGACAATAATCAAAGAAAAAATTATCTATAAGGATTTAAAGATCCTATAAGGATATAAGTCCTGACAGTGTGTTAATGAACCTCTAAGAACAGATAAGAACTAACCAAAAAGTCTTCGGGAATAACCCTAATTTAAAGTTAAAGGGCGCCATATAACACTATTGTGGGGTTAGTTTGATGGTGGTGATCTTGCTAGTAGAAGAGACCCAGTGTTATAGGCGACCAGAAATTCATACATAGCGCAATTCCAGAGATTTTGTTTGGTATATATATATATATATATATATGTGGTAGCCTCGCGCTTTAATGCCAGGGGCTATTTAATTAGAGCTCCTTTTTTTCGCTTGTGAAATTAACCATTAGCTGGCAATCGGTTCTCAGATCTCCTGTATGTAGCTATTTATCAGGGATTCCCCCCCCCCCCCACCCTGCAGAATGTAAAAAAAAAAATTCCTGTTAACTGCAGCCTGTGGACTCCATACCCAGAGGACGGCAACGGGCAGCTCCATTGTCACGGGGCATGCGAGCGTCTCGTGCGGGAGCTGGTGGTACTTTTGCCAGCCCCTGCAAGGATGAGAGCGGCTACATCTGTATTTTAATCTCGGTTTTGCCGTCATGCCCCTGAAGCTTCCAATCCACCATTGGTTGCACATTGTCAATCGAGGGAATATCGATGTCAGGATCTGGACTTTTATTTGAAATGCATTAAATTGACAGGCAATAGATTGAGCACTATTGGAAGAAAATTACAATTGGTGACCCAGTATTAATTAACACATGAAAAAGTCGACCCGAGTTTTTCACGATTTTAGAATTTTTCCACTTTAAAATCTACATGGACTAAGCTTGGTAACGGTAAAAGGTGTCGAGTCAGTGTGGCCCGATGCATGGCTAGTAAAAAGAGCTATGCAAGGGTATGAGGTACAGTGATTGGACATCCATGTGCTCAAGTCTACAAATCCCTATGAGGATGCCTAGGGTGAGGGGCGGTGGCAGCAACTGAACGACATTTGCAATAGAACTGGGACCCTCCTGCCTTAAGCACAGTTCACCGCAACGGATTCAGTATTGAATCCCGGCGGTCGGGATCCCGGCGTACAGAATCCCGACGCCGGAATGTTGACAAGGGGGGGACGTGGATCGCCCTCCCTTGCGGGCTCGCTGCGCTCGCCACGCAGCGGGCCCGGTGCCTCGCTACGCTCAGCACACTAATTTATTCTCCCTCCAGGGGTGTCGTGGACACCCCAGGAGGGAGAATGTGTTGGCATTTCGGCGGTCGGGATTCCGGCGTCGGGATTCTGAACGCCGGGATCCCGACCGCCGGGATATTAACTGCATCCCCACCGCAACAACATAGTACACTTGTAACCCTAGGGGCCCAATTCGGATTCCCTCGGAACAAGGCGAATTCGGCCCCGATCCACTGTTTGGGGGACTGCGCATGGTCTTTTATGCAATGTGCAGCCCCCCTTTGCGAATGGCTTCAGCAACCTACATAGTCGCCAGCAGTATGACGGGCGGTGGGAATGGGGCTCGCCCATGGGAACGCCCAGCGTTCATGGGTGTCCCCATTAAAACGCTGGGCATTCCCATGGGTATGCCGGTGGGTCGATGCGAGCTGGGGGTGGGCGGCTGACATCACAGGACCTCAGCCGCCGCCCAGTCTTCGTCCAGGCGTATGCCATTTCCACTGACTTCTATATGCGAAGCCAGGAGAAATCACTCGATGATCGGCGACCATCATCAAATGATTGCCTCCTGCAGCGGAGGCACACGAGTGGATGTATTTTAGATATATAGCCCCTCGCGTGCCACCAAGGAGAATCGGTGGTGGCGGGTCAGCGATTTAATCGAATGCAATATATTTTGGCTGCAAAAAAGCAGCCGCGATGTGCACTGATGTCTGCAATTCTGATTTTATCTTATGTGCAGCAGGTCCAATCTCCGAATCCGATCCGCACAGGAACAAGCATCGAATCGGATTGGTTGTCAGACACATGTAATGAGGCCACTTTTTACCTGATTTCTTAGCCCGATCAGAACCGTGTGAAAAGTGGCCAAATCGCACTAGTGTATGGCCAGTTTTAGTAAATATGCACATCAAGTTATTTGTGATGTACAGTAGAATTTACAGCGGTACTTGTGGATTATGACGGCTCCCAGCGCATGCCATATATAGTGGCATGCGATGGCATGCGATTTTTAACAGGAAAGCATCCAAATGTATTGAAATTAGTATGAAACATGTTCAATGGCCTCCAAATGGCATTTTTGAGGCTTTACCACCCCCACTATCAACGCGAACCCGAAGCGTGGCGAGCGGCGGCGGTACGCGTCCTATGACCTTTTCATACCCCCACTATCCACGTCGGCGTGGAGTTGAGAATAGAAAGTGTGGCGAGGGGACGCGGATACCTTCACAGGTATCCGCGTCCCCTCGCAGGCTTCACAGGTGTCCACGGGGCTCGGTGGCTCGCTGCGCTCGCCACACTTTCTATTCTCAACTCCACGCCGACGTGGATAGTGGGGGCCATTGAACATGTTTCATACTAATTTCAATACATTTGGATGCTTTTCTGTTAAAAATCGCATGCGATGCGATTTTTTCATGTACGATGCCCATCGTGGGAGCCGTGATACTCCACAAGTACATTTACAGCAACAAGAATCAAGATAAATACTACCTCCATTACAGTAAAACGGTAAGTAAACAATGCTAACCAGGCAAGGAGTAGTAATAGCTCTGCAAACTACAATGATAACAGCAGATTACAATGCAAATCTCAATCAATACTTTAATGTTGGTATTCTGATGAATGAATCTATAATACAAAACCATTTTCATATCCACAAAATTCTATTTCTTACCATCATGCACTCTATCTTCTGAACAATCTTCTGATTTAAAACTTCTGGCAGAACATGACATCATGGTAGTGCCAGGTGACTGACTCATTTCCATCTGAAAGAGAAGAGGTGACCTGAACAATTAGCATTAGATAATTGGAGGGCAAGGTCACATGCGACTCAGAATCAGGCCCATGGCGAGCAAGTCTAAAGGCCCATACACACTGTGAGATTTTGAGCTGAAAGCTGCTCAAACTTGGTGTTTTCAGTGGCTTTCAGCTCAAAGCCGCCCAGTGTGTACAGCACGGCGATGAGCGGTGATGCATGCTCCCGCATCAACACCGGGAAAGCCGCTCATCTGCTGGTATAGTGCTGCACTACGCAAAGCCGTGCGCGCCGGGCAGTGGGGAAAGTCGCTCAGCGTGTATGCACTGTGCAGCGGTCATCACTGTTTATACACGCTAGGCAAAATAGCCCAGTGTGTATGGACCTTTATTCCCCAACTTCTGTTAAATTTTCATATAGTATAATAGTGGTGGCCATGGTGTAATCTAATAGATATTTGCAGTTTAATTATGCGATATGAGCCCAAGATTAATTTAAAAAAGCCCATACACATAGCCGAGGTATCGCATGCTATACCTTGGCGGAGTCTCAGCAGCTAGATTGCATGCAATACATTTTATGCAGTCATTTTGCATACAATGTATCACATGCAATCCCACTCAAAGCACCAGTAAAACTCCAGATTCGATCTGATGCGCACAGGACCCCAGGGCTGGATTAAAGGGGGGCAAAGGGGGTCAGTACCCCTCTATCTAGGGCTGTGGTTGGCATGTATTTTAAAAAAAAAGGTTTTGTGCATGGGAGTGGGCTAGTGCTGCAGCTTCACCTAACTGCCAATGTGACAATGATTAATGGTGCTGAGCATCGGGTGCCAAGGCACACTGACTGCACAAGTGTGCAGTGCATTACTGGGAGTTGACACTTTGCACAAGAGGGCAGAGGCCAAGAAGTTTGTGCTGAGCTCTGATTGGTGGAGCTCATTACATGCTTCTCAGGCCCATGGAGGACAGTAGCAGCAGCAGCCTCATCATGGGAGGGTTTTTAATCAGAGGCAGCACTGAGCCTGTGAGATCTCCTAGAGTAAGGTACAAACACAGGCTTTCATGTGGTGTATACATATATATATAAAAAATATAATATATTAACACCCCCCCCCCCCCCCCGACGCAGTTACCCATTGACCAAGTTTATACTGCCTTTACTCTATGTAACATTCTCCCCTGTCTAAAGTGCCCTGGGGCCCCCGAAGGCTTAATTCGGCACTGCAGGACCCTGCATAGGATTGAAAGTAAAGCTGGCCATACATTATGGCAACCTCTCCCCTCAAAGAAGTCGCTGGTGATCCCCCCTTGAGCTGCCCGGGACTTCCCAGGTGGCAGGATTGCATGCGATATATCACATGCGGTCCCTTTCCCCGCCAAGCCTGCCCAGCTCGGAAGCAATCAAAAGAATCGCTTGTGCAGTCAGTGCGACGCACACTGGACTGCTTATTGCATCTGCTGTCATTCACATGCAATTTTGGCTCTTTTCCTGTGATTAATTGCCACAATCACAGAAAAAGCGATGCATCAAAATAATGTAGAAAAGGGCCACATTGTGTATGGGGGCTTTAAGCTTTGGACATTTCTATGAACGTTGGTTAGTGGCTTATTCGGAGTCTCTTTATAAACTAGTAATCATCATCTTGACAAACAAAAATGCTCTCCGAGTGAACGTACGTGTCGGACTACGAAGGGGGGCTTGCTGTCGGTCTCCTTCTTGAATTCATAGGGTCCCAGGTTGAGATGGGCCAGTCTTTGCTTTGAGTCCTCAGACAGCTCACACATACGCCTGTTTGTGTAGGGGGACGGTGAGCGGGACTTGGAGGCGATGGTGGGCTGCTGATACCTCCTGCCGGTCTGCCGTGGCGGGGTGACAGGCTGTGGATGACAGACATGCTGGTAACCGGTAATAGGAGTACATGCTGCATGCTATACATATACATAATGCTATTCTATTCTAGTACAGTATGCTCTTCCCCAGCAGTATCATGCCCATATCTCATAACTATCCCCCCCCTTCTTGCCTGGATATGCATGCACACACTTTTATACTATACAGCACACATATACCAGCGAGTCCCCACTAAGTACTAGGCAATGGTATATTAACCTGGGCTGCTGAATACATCACTCAGTGACGCGCTCTACCTCCCCACACTCTCTATGATCCGGGCGGTTCCCCCGGCAACTGAACTTCCCCAAGACGCCGGTCACCAGCGTGACGCTGACACGCGGCGCGCTACACTGACGTCACCCTCACATAGCATCGTCACCCGGTCAGGAGGGAGGGGGCGGGACAGAGCGGATCGTTCCACGATATAAATTGAAAGGCGCGGCAAGAAGCGGCCATTTCCAAGCGCTGTGGGAGCATTGCAAGTTGAGTCAAACGGTCAGCGCCGGGATAGGTCGAGCTTTGGCTGGTCTCTCTGCGGTTCAGCAACCACGTGTTTGTCGGCACTGAGGCATCTGGGCAGCCACATGTACTAAAACTAGCTTTGCTGTGTTTTTGTGATGTCCAGATACAGTACTGTCCACTTGCTCTTTTTAAACTGCACGAGAGGTGTCTGCCCAGATACTGCCCCCTTACAGATTGTTTTTCTATAGATGCTCATATACTGACCACTTACGGATTTTTTTTCTATAGATACCCATATACTGCCCACTTACGGATCTTTTTTTAGAGCTGCCCACTTACAGATCTTTTTTTTTTATAGATGCCCATATACTGCCTACTTATGGATCTTATTTTAGAGATGACCATATACTGATACTGCCCACTTCGTTGTTGTTTTTTGCACAATACACCCTGCCCATTTAGTTTTTGCAAACTCTAACGCTTTCCAATCGCTTTTTAAACTTGTATGCCAAAATTGGTGCTATCTGGGCATCACTTACTCAGACACTGCCGTTGTTGTGAATATTTTGTATCTTAAAATGCAAATTTTAACTATGTTGGCAGTGTTTGGGCACATCTTAGAAATAAATTGGGCAGTACTGTGCATCCCTTAAATGTGGGCAGTAGCTGAGGAGCTAAAAAAAGGCAAAGCAAACAGATGGCAGTGTCTGGGCATCTATTAACAATGTAAAAAACCTAGTGGGCAGTGTCTGGTCAATTCTTAAAATATGTCAAAGGCAAGTGGGGCAGTATCTGGGCATTTCTTAAAATATGCCAAAAATAAACAAAAAAAAGCAAGTGCTTGAAGGAGAATCGATCATGCGCCGATGTATCGATTTCCTCATATATTAATTACCTTATTTGACCTCAGTGTGAAAACCCCTTAGAGCTCCGTGAGAGTGTAACCTCATATGATATGACCAGTAACGAGGACCACAGACACAAGGTTAACTCTGATTTAATTATGACAAAACAACATATTTATACATACGGCGCCGGTTCAATTACATGATTGGTTAATATTTGGTGCAGAGGTAGGGGAATAACAGCATCTGTTAGCTTATACGTCGCCTTGTAGGGGAGTATGTAGCAAAGTTATGAGAAATCACAGAATGTACGGTTTCTGAGGAAAGTTACAGAGTACGGGATAGCAAGCGAGTACTGGAAACAAGCCAGAACATAACTTCTTGAGATAAGCAGGGACAGAAATTATAAGACAGAGAAACAAGATGGCTGATTAACCCTTCAATCCCCTCTTAGAATCAATGTCCTTTTTAGACAATTTGATTCTTGTAGATGGCATCTTGTTTGGTACGGTGAATTTTGACATATTCACCATAATCTTCTGGTGAGGGAGGGCTTTTGGCGAGATCAGTGTACATAGCAGGTGTTACATTATCCAGGTACTTGGAACCAATCTTCTTGCATATGGGAAAGACACAATATCCTACTATCATAAGTACGATAATTACAATGAGAATAAATATGCCTATTTGTGTTAGTGCGTGTTTCCAATCATTTAACCATCCAAACCAGCTACTCCAGGGGTCCGTGACACCTGAGTTCTTCTTGAGTTCGATGGATAAATCTTCTAGATGTTTAATAGCTAGGGTAGTTTTCCCATTAGGACCTGTGTTGTCTGGGATATAAGTACAGCATCCATCAACCTTACCTATGTACACACAGGTTCCTCCTTTCTCGGCAAGCATCATATCTAAAGCCATGCGATTCTGAAATGTCATTTGTGATGTAGCTTCCAACTGTTCAGCAATACCTTTCAAAGCGTCCCTAGTATCATTAACGAAGCGCTGTTGATTATAATATATGTAATTTATCCAGTTCACATTTTTATTGATGGTTACCTGGGGAAACAGGGACTCGAAGCCGGCAGCGACCTCATCACGAGCCTTAAATTCTTTAGGAACTCCCCGGGGAACACCAATAGTGTCTATGTATATGTGTGGATCGAAGCTTTCCTTTGGAGCTTCTCTTTTGTTTCTGGAGTTTGTGTTAGGTTTATCTGTGGGAGGAGGTTCAGGCAAATCGGCTGGGAGAATGTGTATGGGCATAATGATCTTTGCCAGGGCACACTCTCCTTTCCAAGGATTGTCCAGCTTTGTCCTGAGTCTCATGTCTCCACAAATAAAATAAATGTCTCCTAATGATTTTTTCATGGTGGGTACACTGATATGTCTTCGTTCAGCACAATACCCATCAGGAAACAATTTCAGATCTACAGTGTTTTGTGCAGTGCTGTTTGAGTAATAACATGTATAATTACCAGGATAAATGGTTATGGTACTACCAGGATTGGTATTCTTTACCATTATGGGATATTCTTTCTTCCATTGTTCACATTTAGTTTCTTCTACAATAGTATCAGTATACAGGCTAAAGAAACATTTATCTTGGTCTGAAGGTATGTGTATGGGCACCGTACCCAAGTGGGGTCTGGATTTTCCACACACATAACAATCAGTTTGATTAACTTTACGTGCATTATATTTCATCCATTCTAGCCAATAATTTACGTCAGATAATCCAGTTTCTATGGATATAGTGTCTTCGTAAGTGGGGTTGTTAATGGCTAACATTTCATTAAAAGTAGTGACATGTGGTTTAAAGAATGATGATGGTGTTTTAGGTTTTACAGTGGTTTTGAGGGCGGTGTATTCTGGGTTATCATACATGTCCTTTAAATGGAATCTTCCCCTTGGGCCCCAGCTTTCTCCTGATTGATGTTTACCCATGACATACAGTCCGGCATCGCCGGGGGCCGGGTTTTCTATGTTAATGATAAATTGGCCATTACAAGTACCCTTTTTTCGTAGGGACATACGGGTTAGTAAGGATCGACCATGGGACCATTTCTGGAGGCCAACATCGGGGCAATATCCCCAGTCTTGGCTGCTCTCAAAGACAGTAGTATCTGCTCTAGTGTTCCACCCAACAGCCCCCCATGAGTTGCAAGAATCTCCCCAGTAAGTACTAGTGACACAGATATATACGTGACTTACAGCGTGTGGTGTGTGGTGGATGTTACACAGCCAGGGCAGCGGTGGTTCTCCTCGATTCCCGCCTTGATTATTTGAACAAAGTACAATATCACAATAAGAAAATATAAAAGTAGCGACAGTCGTGCTAGAAGAATTATACCAGAAGGTAAAGCGTCCATCATTTTGGGTTATATCAACTTCAGCAAAACAATTATAAAGAACAAGCCCGAGTAAAATCACTAGGGCTAAGGTGGGGGGAGTCATATCCTGTAGCGTCGTCCTCGGCTTCAGAATGTTGTACCCCTGATTCCTCGTCACCTCCAGCCGGCAGGTCTTCTCCAGGTTGGAGGTCAGAGCCACTGGCCCCCGTTATTACCTCGTCCTGTTGGAGGTCAGGGCTGTCTGCCCTCGTTAGCACCTCTCTCGTCCCGTCTGTGTCAGTCTCGGGACCGGTGTCGACCTCTGTGTTGACGTGTGGTGGAGGTGGAATTTTCTTCACTCTGGATGCATGGATCCACGTTGGTCCTTCGTCGGTGAGGACAGCCGTCCTGGTAACCGCGACCACTTCTGTTTCTGGACCGTAGGTGAAGTCTCCTGGATGCTTATTTCTGGGTAGGATCTTTACAACGACCTTGTCTCCAACCCTAAATGGGTGAGTGGGTATCTGTGGATGAGAAGGATTCTTAAAGATAACATTTTGTTCAACTTCATTAAGTTTCTGTATTAGGGATCTGACGTACTCTTCTCTTATTATTTCTAAGTCTCCTTCTGTGGTAACTAAAGGTTTCCTTGCCCAGGGAGTGGGGAAAGGTCGACAATGACCAGGGCATATTCCTGTCTTCCTGCATTATTGATATGTGTAAAATCTATTTGAAGATGTGTGAATGGTGTGGTTGGGTATTCTAGATGTTGGTGTCTTGCTTTATTTGGGTTGTTTGGGTTGTTTCTAAGACACACTATACATCTACTGATGTACTGTTTTACAAGTTCTTTGGCATTAGTAATGTAGAAATCATTGGAGAGGAGTAAAGTAGTTGTTACTATACTATGGTATCCTACTCCGTGGTAATGTGCTATGAACAATGATGCACTGGTTTGGGGTATACATGGTTTCCCCTCTTTGCAGATTAATCCAGTTCGTGGATTCTTCTGCAGTATTGGATATGTCCAATCGGATAGATCTGAATTAGAGGCAGCAGCCTGTAATTCTGTCAGTAGGTATGTATCATCTAACGAAGGAGGCGAGATGACAGCAAGAGTGAGGTTATATGTTGCTGTAGTGGCAGCACGTTTAGCAGCGGTATCAGCGAGAGCGTTGCCTTTGCTGATGTCATCCTTTCCTCCAGTGTGTGCTTTACAATTTGAGATGGTAATGTAATTGCGTGTAAGAGATCTGTGATGAGTTGCGCACGTGATATGCCTTTCCCATCAGCGCCAGTGAAGCCTCGGCGTTGCCAGATCATACCATGATCATGAACAACTCCGTAAGCGTATTTGGAGTCTGTGTAAATTGTGACAGGTTTGTCTTTGTAAATGTGACAAGCTCGAGTGAGTGCAATGAGTTCTGCAGCCTGTGCTGACTGTAAGGGGATTGTCTTTGCTTCAAGGGTGGTGTTTGGAAGTTTAACCACTGCATATCCTGCCTGGTACGTGTTGTCATTGGGACGGCTGCAGGAGCCGTCAACAAATATTATGTCGGCATCGGGGATAGGCACAGTCGACATGTCTTGTCTGGGTGAAGTTTCTAAGTCAATTGTCAGAGTACAGTCATGTTGAGGCGGCGCCTCGTCGTCAGGTCCTTTAAGACCTAAAAGTGCGTTTAGTACAGGGACAGGTCCTTCTGAGTTTGTTGCGTATTTTACAGTGAGAGAAGGGTTCCCTAGTAGGAGTACTTCATAGCCGCTGAGTCTTTGGGCAGACATGTGTTGTGTGTGTAGACCTTTGAGGATGGAGAGGACATTATGTGTGGTATGTAACACAGTGGGATGTCCTAATGTAAGTGATGTGGACATCTCAACAACCATTGCACAGGCAGCCAGTGCTCGAAGACAAGCTGGCATTCCCTGCACAGTGACAGGCATTACCTTTGAGAAGAATGCGACTGGGCGCATTTTGCCTCCATGAAGTTGGGTTAGTACGCCCGCCATAGTTGTACATGTGTCCCTTGCAAACAAGTGAAATGATAACATATAGTCCGGGAGACCAAGCGCGGGACTCTGTACTAACATTTCTTTCAACTTTTCAAATGCAGAATACATTTCATCTGACCATTGTATAACCTTGGGTTTGTCTTTGAGTGTGCATTGTCTCAAGATATTATCATAGTAGGAACAATCAGAAATCCACTGTCTGCAGTAATTTACCATACCCAAGAAAGACAACATATCCTTCTGGGTAGTTGGGGTGACCAGGCCCAATACAGACTGTATGCGTTGTGGACTGATTTTCCTTTCCCCCTCAGAGAGTACAAAACCCAGGTAATTGACATGCGTTTTACACCATTGCAATTTTGCTCTTGACACCTTGTGTCCACATTCTGCTAACCAGTTTAACAATGAAATTCCATCTAACCGGCTGGCCTCCTCGGTGACACTACAGAGAAGCAGATCATCTGCATACTGTAGCAGGACAGAACTATGGGGGGGGTGCCATGGAGCCAATGTGGCTTGGAGGACTATGCTATAGACCACGGGAGAGTCAATATAGCCTTGGGGTAAACGACACCACGTTAATTGTTTACCTTCAAATGAAAAAGCAAATAGTAATTGGGTCTCTGTGTCTATAGGAATGCTAAAAAACGCATTTTTTAAGTCTATGACACTAAAGTGGGTTGCGTTTGCAGGGATTGCTGAGATGAGTGAGTTTACATCTGGTACTATAGGTGCAATAGGGACAATGAGGTCATTTACTTTTCTCAAGTCCTGTATGAATCTGACAGCACCATCAGCCTTGAAAACGGGGTTGATGGGTGTCGAGTAAGGTGAGATGACGTATCGCAGTATGCCTTGTTCAAGAAATTCTTGTATCATGGGTCTAAGACCTTCTATTTTCTCAGATGAGAGTGGGTATTGTCTAGAGAACACTGGCTGTGTGTCTGGTTTGAGTTTGGCTTTGTAGGGTGTGCATGGTACGAAACCAGTGTCATAAGGGCCAGTGGCCCAAATTCTTTCATCAATTTGATCAAGTGAGTTGTCCAGAGTATTTTGTAGTGACACAAAGTGTGGGGAGGTGACTTGGAGCTCACTCCCTTGTGGAGAGGGTGAGATGGAGATGTGGAATTTACTAAACAAGTCACGGCCTAGTAAGTTAACAGGACATTCTGGGATGATCCTGAATTGGTGTATCCCTAAGTGTTTTCCCTTGTCAGAACGTATGATAACTGGGTCAGTCAGGTAAGTGTCTGTGGGTATCCCGTTGATTCCCATTGAAGGAATAGTCTTTTGCAGTTCACCATCATAGTTAAGAGAACACAAAACACTGGTGGTGGCCCCGCTGTCCACTAGAAAAGACATTTTTTTTTTTTTTTTTTTATCATCTACATACAATGTGATGAGGGGTGAATCTTCCCAATGAGTAGTGAACTGTGCAAAAGATGGGACACCCTTCTCCGGGCCCCGTCAATGGGTAGGGTCAGACCAGTCCATTCTGAATCGCACATGGTCTTGAACTGGTGTAGAACCTGATCGGGACAGTCCTTGTTGGGGCCTTTGTGTGTAAAGTTGTTGTGGTTTCTGGGAAGGGAATGGACAGTTCCTAGCCCAGTGTGTGTTTTGGCCACAGTTAAAACAAGTTGTCTGTTTAGGGACTGTGCCAGTGTTATTATAATCCCTGTTATATGGAGGGGCCCGATGATGTTGGTGTGGCGGGCCTTGTGATGGTCTGAAGGGTTTCCTTTGACCATATTGGGGTGCCCTACTCTGTCTATTTGGTGGGCCCCTGTTGTCTTGTTGATAACTGTGTGTTGTGACAATTGTCTTTTTCATGTCAAAACATCCAGCTGCCTCCTTTTCATACAAATGGGTCTCAAATTCCTGGAGGGTGTCTGAAGTCCGGGAAGAGACACTTTGTTTAACTGGCGTGGAAATGGAGGGGTGTAGGTTATTGATAAAGGTGGAAATGAGTAAAGGGAATATTTCAAGAAATAGTCCCGCTTCCTCAGTCCAGCATCTTTTAAATCTCTTCCAAAATTCAGTGACTGTAGGTTTCTATTTACATGAAACTGCAATAGGCAGCGATGTTCAGTGCTAGGGAGAGAGAGACCAATACTGCAGCTTCCCCCTCAAACCCCCCCTCTTCCAGCAAAGACACAGAAGCCTAGCAGGAATCCGCCGTACACCCTGAGAGCTCAACAGAAAATAGATCTTTCAAAGCTGAACTGGTGTACGGTGATTTCATTCCACATGTCAGTTATCTCCTGTGCTTTGTTAAGGGGATAATCTGCAGCTGTTTACTATATTGCAGGGATCGGGGTATTAATACTGGGGACTTGATTCCAGTCCCATCTATTATATTGTCCACCTCATGGATTAACAAGGTAATAATTTGTGGGCAACATATTCCTTACATATTTCACTAGATAATGGGGGTGGATAGACTGTTTTATTCTTACTATTATTTCCACCCATGTCGGGGTATGATTGTGTATCAATATTTCTGACTATGAATGGGAGCGTGGAAAGTTCTTAATACCCAGACCAGGGGCACCGTCTTCAGTCAGGCAGGTCGGGACCTGTGGCAGCAGACTGTGAGGGTTGGTCTTTATCTGAATATTATATGAACTATATTTCCTCTAGATACATCCCATTAAATATAAAAGTACAAAATGTTAGTGAAACAACAGACCGTCTACGTGACGGTGGACAGAGTCTTGTTGTTATGTGAATACTGTATATGAAGCCTCACGTTGCGTTACCCTTAAGAGTGAGGGAGCATAAAGTCCGCAAGTCTGTTGGCATACAGTAATCAATGAGACTATTGAAAGGGGTTATTGTGCGTCAACTTACCAGCCGCACGGTTTACAAAGAAATACAGATATCACAAGTGTGTATACTTACCAATCACACAAGGATATTGAAACAAGAAAAACTTATACTTTAAACTAAACATAGTAAGAAAATTTGGCCAATGAAATAGTGGGTGTTCAAAATGAGGTTCTATTTGGATAAAGACCCCTGGTCTCTTCGTACTCCAAGTACGGTATCTGATCCTAGATCAGTGTGTACACAAAACAAAGATAGAAGATTTTAACTTCTATGAACTGACATCCGATATCCCCCGGGGATAGAGTCATAGGTTCAGGATCGAGTTTGTCCGTAACCTCACAGCGGTCTCAGAGTAGACTTTTGGAGTCTGCTGACGACCGTGTAGGAATGAACTTCGAATCCCGGACGAGCCCCCAGCTTGAAGGAGAATCGATCATGCGCCGATGTATCGATTTCCTCATATATTAATTACCTTATTTGACCTCAGTGTGAAAACCCCTTAGAGCTCCGTGAGAGTGTAACCTCATATGATATGACCAGTAACGAGGACCACAGACACAAGGTTAACTCTGATTTAATTATGACAAAACAACATATTTATACATACGGCGCCGGTTCAATTACATGATTGGTTAATATTTGGTGCAGAGGTAGGGGAATAACAGCATCTGTTAGCTTATACGTCGCCTTGTAGGGGAGTATGTAGCAAAGTTATGAGAAATCACAGAATGTACGGTTTCTGAGGAAAGTTACAGAGTACGGGATAGCAAGCGAGTACTGGAAACAAGCCAGAACATAACTTCTTGAGATAAGCAGGGACAGAAATTATAAGACAGAGAAACAAGATGGCTGATTAACCCTTCAGTGATAAAATATTTTTACCCAAAAAGCAAGTGGAGCAGTATCTAGTTAGCTAATAAAGTGTATTTAAGTCAGGGATATTTGGGCCACTGTATTGTAAAGCACAACTGCATTTGCTGTGATATACTGTATAAGAAACTGTAAATAAATAAATAAGATTTACTAAATAAAAAAATTAAAACCATCTGATGCTCATTTCTCTAGAGCAGCGGTTCTCAAACTGTGGGTCTGACACCAAAGTGGGTCACCACTAGGGATGGGACATTGAAAGAAAACATCGGTCAAATGATGTTTTTCAACATTGGTTGCAAAACATCATTTAGACCTAAACATTGGTACTGTGAACCCGATGTTAACCGATGTTTCAATATTTTTTTTAAATAAACTGGTTACCAAAGCATATAATACACTAATAAACTTCTGAAATTATAAATAATCCCTCTATTAAGTTTATCTTGTTGGAGGCTTACAGTTTATACACACAATGGATATATGATTCATGTTTTGTGGTAAATCAAATTTGTTACTGAAGGAAAAAAACATGAAGCATTAACTATCAAAACTTTATTGCAACAACTCACAATAAAAAAAACATGACTATGCTGGCATTTGTAATAGCAAGCTATTGCTAATTCATAAAAAAAATACTTTAATTTAAATACATTTATCACGATTGTTTTAATATGGAAAAACTTTGGGCCTAATTCAGAGGTGCATGCAGTTGCACTCTCAAATCCACCACTTAAGTATAAAAGATGCAACATTGCCAACATCAAACATCTGAGCAACCCTATTGTTGCTTAGAATAACCATCAGAACAAAGACGCTGGAGCCAGTGCAACTGCAAATTAATGTTTGAAACACGTCTGCAATTGACAAACCAGCCTCCATCCCCTCCCTCAAATAGAAACTACTGTACCTGTCACTCAGTATCTGCAGCCGCTGTTACTAATAAATCACTGCACAGAAATAAACTGTGCAAATGTCTGCATCCACAACTGAATCAGGCCCTTTGTAAGGTGCTGTGATATGCTTGCTGCATAATAATAAATCAATTGATAGATTGTAAGCTTGCGAGCGGGGCCCTCATACCAGACTGTAAATGCCCAGTTTGTTGTATCACTGTCTCCTATTGTAAAGCGCAAGTGAATATGCTGCGCTATATAAGAAACTATTAATAAATAAATAAATATGAAGGAAGTTCACCACACTGTCACTACTAGTGACTATCGTATTATACTGTTCATTCTAGCACCCGCTATCTTTGAAAACCCATGCAGTTCCTCTTCCCTGCCTGGAGTGTCGCTGTCTGCTGTAGTGCTTCTAGCACAGTGTGGTCTGTATATCAACAATGATATGCAAACCAGACCGGTGCGACAGTGACTCACTAACAGCACCAGTTGCAGTGAGGCAGGGGTGGGGCTGTCCTGTGTGCTGTTGCTGAATGGCTGGCCAGACTGTCTTTCACTGTCAGCTACCAGTCACAGCAGCAGCACACAGCCACACACACATATGAAAGCCCAGCCAGCAGTGATACTGTCATGTTTGTTAATGTTTTTTTTATCAGTCTCTTAAGTTTTTAATGAATATAAATCGAGAGAGTGAGGTGGCTGCAAAGCATTGAAAGCAGCACACATTGACACACAAAAGAAAAAACATTGGAAGATTGAGAAAAACACCGGGGGAGAAATCTAGCGATGTAGATGAAACATTGGATCCTCAACATTGCAGCGTTAAACATCGAACATTGGAACCATAAATCCGATGTTACCGATGAAACATCATATGATTACCCATCCCTAGTCACCACCATCTCAGCATGGGGTTGCGACTCCATGTTGCTGACCGCCAGGCTGAGGACTTCTCTCATCTCTCAGTCAGTGAACCAAGGAGACTGAAAAATCAGTTGAATTGTCTGCTACTTCAGTCTCCTGCATCACTGGCTTAGAGATCTGAGTAATCATCAGGCAGCTTTGTGGTAACTTGCTGGGATCCTGTAGTCATTTTTTTTTCTGTCTGTCTGGTCTGGAGCAAATTAGTTTGAGATCTGGAGTTAGTTTGAGATCCCCTGCTCTAGAGGCACCAGCTCCTACAGGCTTTGATTATGAAAAAGTTTCAGACAACTGGGTCTCCTCAGGAAGGTGTGTGTGTGTATATATATATATATATTTTTTTTTTAAATTAAGAGTTTAAATCAGCATAAAAACAAAATGTCAACATTTCATTATTGCAAAGGCTCCCACCAGAACCAATTTACATGGTGGGGGAGGCCATTTGCATGCTGCAACAATATCACCATGTAGCCAATTAAATCAGTAGTGCTCACTGAGGCACGGTAGAGGCAGCCATTTTATGAGCTGGACTTTGCGACTGCAGCTTGTCCGCCGTTATATTATTGGTTCATGGAAAAGTCACAGTCCTGAAGTACTGACTGCTGCCTACTAAATGAATAGGATTATTGATTCACCTCACAAAACAGCCATCTCCTATGTGTGTTTGTGAGGTATTAATTTAGCTTGGGTTATTGCAACTGGGAAATAAGTGATAAAAGCTGTATATTATTGCACTGAAAAACTGTTCAGGTTAGCTGGTATGGAGTAGCTTATCCGGAACAATAATGTCAGGATAAAAAGCCCTATACAGCGTAAAAGGTATTAAGTGCAAAAGCTTGGTAAATAACGTGATGTATTCCCCAATATAAAACATAAATACTTAGGTACAGCAAGAGATAAAAGTAGAACACCAGGAACTTTCGAGTATATACAGCTGACCGCTTCAATTACATCAACCATCACTACAGTTTCAATGTCTTTGCAGTAAAACCACTTACTGTTAATTAAAGTCTAATTGAGCTGTCTACTTTCTTTAGAACGGAGGGATCCATGGCAGTAAACTTGTTGGCGGAAATAAAAAATAATCAGGATCGTTTCTTATTTAATAGAAAAGCTCAGTTTATTTGGTTTTCCTTTACATAATACCTTTTGTGATTAAACAAACAAAGAAAAAAAACCCACAACAGACAGAGTGTTCTTCTAACCTTTTTCTGCATTCTCTCCGCGTAGCTGGGTCAATGTTCAAATGTACGTTATCCAACAAATACCTAGAGGGGGCACGGAAAAACAATAATTAAACATCAAGGTCTAGGAGAAAATGCTATCACAGGTAAACATCGTGCAGTGTTACAAACTGGGGTTTAATTGTCAAGCATTCCCTTTGCAAGTGGCAGACTTTAATAAAGATAATTAAAAAAGACAAAGGACTGGTAGGAAATGTCAAGCAGATAACATTTTGCATTTCTGATGATTCAATTACAAATGATTACATTGCTTTGTGCAACAATTAAGACCTGACTTTTATTTGAATGCATTGTTTTGTCAAGCTTGACTATTAATAGCACGGTTAATAGCAATTAAAACAAAATAACTGTTGAAACATAACCAAATAAATAAATTCATTATTGTTTTACTTAAGTATTACGAATTAAACATAGATTGTACCGAGTAATGTTTCAATTTATAAACAAGATGCGTTGGTTGAAACTTTCCTGATGAATGAATCAACCGAGACTTCAAAAGGCGAAGAAATGCTTTGTTTAAATGTTATTGTTTAGTAAACGGAAGCGAGCAGCCTGGTGCATTGCCCGTGTAGGGTGTGATTTGTGGTGGCACGCAATTCTCAATTGCGGGGGAATGGGAGTCACCGGGAGGTAATGGAGGCTTTGCATGAAAAAAAATGCAGGTTATTCAGAGGTGATCTTAAGCAGAGATTTTTTTGTGCATAGGACTGTTTGAAATGCAGGTAATATAAATGGTGGCTGGTCTCAACCCAAGGGCTAAAGGTGGTTCGGTTGCATAAATGTGACTTACTCAGAATACAAAAGCTGCACTCTGGGTAAGCAGCGAAACGCGTTGGTGACCCACCTATTTCTTCACTGCTGCTCTGTTGGACACCCATTGCCAAACTTTGGACATACAATATACTGGATACAATACCAACCTACTATCTCCACTGAACTGTTGACAGTACGACCGGAAAATCTCCAGTGGCCGTGGAACCTGATTTCTTCTTTCCGAGGCCATTTCCAAGAGAGGATCCAGCGTTTAGGAGCCATTCACCCTCCTAGCTAGGGTGGCCAATCCCGGGATCGGGATCGGCGGGATCCCGGGATTTGGCCCCAAAATGACCGGGATTTCAATCCCGGGATTGGAGTATCCAATCCCGGGATTTCGGGATTAGACTGCGCATGCGCAGTCTAATGCCGGGCAGCGTCTGAGCACTCGCTCAGACGCTGCCCGGCTGTCCCCGTCCCGGCGTGCGGCCTGCGCAGCGTGATTAGGTCACAGGTCACGCTGCGCATGCAGTAGCGCTACATCCCCACCGTCGGATCTGCTAGCCGCCGGGCCTCCCGCAGTTGCCTGCCTCTTCAACGAAGCCGCCTGCCGCCTGCTTCCCCCGCTTGGCACTCCCCAAACGTAAGTGTGTGGCCCCGGCACCTGCTTGCCGATAGGCCACCCGCATCACACACCGCTGCCACCTGCCCCCCTCCCCAAGAGTCAGTTAGTGTGGGGGGCACAGGGGCATTTTTTTTTTAGGCATGCCAATCCCGGGATCCCGGGAATCCCGGGATTGAGCATTTTTCAATCCCGATTCCCGGGATTGAAAAAATGCCCCGGGATTGGCATCCCTACTCCTAGCCCATTGGGGTTATACCATCAATCTCCATAAAACAATAGGAGAACCGCACTGGAAATCATTGGTACATCCATTCCCCACAGCCAACTGGCAGGAGGACTCCTATCACCAACGTCGCATATCATCCTTTGGAGTGGTAATTATATCCATCCATACAATACTAACTGTATCACGTCCACCCAATCTTGGGACTATTTACTAATGTCCATCATGCAGAGTGTGCAATATAATGTTTATTATCATGCTTTTTAAGTATGCAATTTTTTAACCATTGTCTATATTTTAATAATACCAGTTTATTAAATTACATCCACTGTAATAGATCATCAAATCTTTATTTTATTCCAAACACATTGTACTTTTGAACTATACATATCCCAATAGCGCTGCTCCAGAACCTTGTGTTCTATTTTCTTAGAATACAGGCAAATGCAGTTCATAAAGATTTCCAATGGCTGGTAAAGGCTGGAATTTGCAAATGTTTCACTTGTAACTCAAAGTCAGGCCCAATGTGACAACTCTGGGAGTGAGGGATTAATTAAGAAATTGGTACAGATGGAGCCGATCTCAATGGAGCAGCTTCCGGCGATGTGATTGCCAGACTCCGCCAAGTTGCGCAGTCCCCGCCCTGTCCACCTGAATGGGGCTCATGCGCAGGAGACACTTGAGCGCCCCATTCTCGGCAATGGGACGCACGAGCGAGTGAGATGCTCGTGGGTCCCTGTTCGATGGCCATGCCCCCTACCAGCACTACAGATATGTCACGCTGGCGGGCGCAACGAGAGCGGCTCGATCTGTAGTTTGAAACATGAGCATCAGTGACATTTGCGAAAATTCTTCTTCACATGCTCTGTAGCTGTTAGAGCAGCGGCTCCCAACTTTTTTTCGCTCCTGTACCCCTTGATTCGGCTTTTCATTTACGAGTACCCCCTGCTCTCAATTTGAAGTATCCACAGTACTTGCATGTGGAGTGTGTAACTCACCAAAGCCATCCATTGCCTGGGTCGGCACATGCGCAGACCCCGAAACATCGGAACGGGGCCAAATTCGGCCCCTTCCAAATGATCTTTAAACAGGGCCTAAGTTTAATGATAATCTCCCTCAATATATTTAAAGAAAGGTACAGATGGAGTGCCCCTTTTCCTTGCCCGGCGCCTGCCAGAACGTTCCCTCTGGTGAGCGCCGGCGGACTCCATTAAACTGGGACGCGCGTGCATCTCATACGCACGCGGGTCCCAGTCTCGGCGGATGGGCAGCGGGTCCCTGCCCATCCGGAAGATGGGCAGGGTTGGGGGGGGGGGGTCGGTGCAGCGATGGGAACCGGCGGCGGATGGCGATGGGGAGCTCTGTTGCCACGGGACGCGCAAGCATATCGTGCTCACGCCCCCTAGCTGGGCAGTGGCCGTCTACATCTGTATTGCCATTCTAGTATTTGTAATGGCCCCAAATGGCTTTTTTGCCCTTACCAATAAGCACTTCATAGCATCTAACGTCTTTTTAGCTCTCACTTAGGCGCATGCTTTGTATTCCACTTTTGCAACAACGGAATGTGCTGAATTGCTGTCGTGCACCGAGATCAGTTTGTTTTGACGAATTACCGCTTCTGGTAGGATCTGCTTTATCATTCAAATATTAAAGCCAAATAAAGCGTTATTAATATTAATACATAGAATGGAAGCATTTGATCAAAACACTGTCTCTGATGTCAGTACATTCACAGTAAAACTCTGTATAATCCAGTAATAGGCCGGCTAGTCATAAATCTTGCATTTACTGATAATGACATATATATAACAGTACTTAGGTGAAGTGTCATTTTATTCAGTAGAAATTGTATTTATGAGCTATGGGACGGAGTCCAAGAGTCTCTTCAAGGACTTTCTGCTTAGGACAAATCATTCCCGTAGCCGTTCTTACAATGGTTAGTAATTCACTTCTATGATGCCTAGTGTGAAGAGTATTATTTCCGATCTCAATGTCACCCAGTAACATGGCGTAAACGTGCATATGTAGTGTAACCCCTAGCAACCAGACATATTTCATTAGTCAGGCTTGTAGTGGAACATCAAAGCTTAATTTCAATTTTCTGACACATTTGTTCCTGCTTATTTCAGATGTGCAAAACATCTGACCTGTTTTAATACATACACCATCTGCTTTAGCAGAAAATCATAAATTTGAGATCTGTGTTTTATTTTTGGCTAATGAAAGTGCATGCACCGTGCAGATCTCTCCTATAAAGTGTAGGAGCTCAAAGAAGCCATCAAACTCCTCTACACCAAATGAGAATACAGCCGCAGCTGCAATACATACAGTACTTGCCTACCCTCCTGGAATGGGAGGAAGGCTCCCGAAAATTGGGTCCCCTTCTCTGCACCACGGAAGTGTGGGCTGGCCCCCGCAGTCCCCTCCTCCAACCATTTAAATACCGGTCTTCGTGGGTCTTCTTGGAGAGGTGGGACCAAAGTGACGCAAAACGCAGCATTTACTGTACTGGGGGGCAGGGTTTGATGACATCAAGCTCTGCCCCCAGAAATGTTACAGAGAGTCTCCTCTCCAGGCTTCTACCGCAGAGAAGACATTTCAAGTAGGCAATTATTCTGCAATAGCCCATTTGTATACAATGCAATGAGAGTTGCCATACACTACTTCTGCCTGATTTCCCCCAATTCCGACACATCGTGCCGAGAAATTGAGCAAATCGCATGTGTTTTTGACCCGATGCGTGGTCCGGTGCACATCAAATTGGAGACCCTAGATTACAAGTGCTGAAAGTAGGATCTCTCGGATCGGACAGCTTCTTGCAGCATTTGCTGGGATTGCATAGATTTATAACATGCAAAATTAACAAATGCGTTCATGCCCCCTGGGAAGGTCGCGGGCCATTCGAGGGGGATAACGTATGACTTCTCCCCTCAGAGAAGTCGCACAAGTGTATGGGGGCGTTTAGTGCCCCCAGATCTAGAGATGCCCAAACCAGTTTACAGCAACCACCAGTTGAACTGTTATTTACTGGTCTCTTCTTTTCATGTAAAGGGCCAATGTATTTATGTTACCTGTGGGGACCAGTGTGATTGTTTTTTATATGGATGGCCAATATGTTTTTTTTTCCTGTGGGGGCCAATGTGTTTTTCCCTGTGGGGATCTCATGGTGTGCCTTGGCAATTTTTAAATCTTAGGTACTTATGTATTATCTGTGCTCCCATGTTAAATGCACCCCATTTTTTCATACCCCTACTATCCAACTATTCATGGAGTTGATTTTATATAGTGTGGCGAGCGCACTGTGCCCAAAGCGTGGCGAGCGGACGCGGTCTCATAAGAAAAATGGGAGCCCAGATATTACATAAGTACCAAATCTTATATAGTGTGCCGAAAAGTAAAAAGGTTGAAAATCACTGCTCTAGAGACCAACTAAGTTACTTCTTGCCACTTACTGAGCCCCCAAACCCTACCTGTCCTTTTTTACTGTGCCTTTACGTGACATCAGGCACACGTGTTAATGACTCACAGCAAGAGCAGGGTACATACTTTAGAAGGGGAGAGAATATATCAGTTCCACTGTCAGTCACAAGCATACCCCAATGCAGGATGAAGCTCATAGTAACTAGTCAGCGTATCACTGGAAGAGTGGAAGCTTCAGGCACAGATGGAAAGAAACATGCATTAAAAAAGTATTTTGCATGACAAAGCGTCAGATATATGGGGCTTTCTTACATAGGCATGGTTTGCTGCGGACGTGATGGTGGAACTGCGGGCTACACAGAGTGAAACGTATTTCCAGTCATTTAGCGTATGTACGATGATGACTAGTAGCAAATAAATAGTGATGGCACATTTGTTTCAATGAATGCATACCTATTTAAATCCAACTTTGCATCATGCCTACAGTGTCCTCTTAAGAGCCTTTTGTTGCCAGAAGGATGTATTGGGACTAACGGGTTCATAAGGGGCTTTAAATATATTTATCTATATTTATTGTCTGCCAGTACCCTCATCTGGGTCTATTTCAGGGATGTTCCACCTGGCTGTTTTTACATGCAACGCAGCATGATCCTACTCCAGGCATCTGAAGGACAAAGTCGCACTGCCTCTGTTGTGACAATAACATCCCTTCCCTGTCCTCAAGAGGCAGTGCAGTGTATGGTGAGAACAATGCAGATGGGCAGTGCAGACATACACTGTCAGCATGCAGCACCACTGTGTCTCACTGTTCCATCGAACTACTTATTAGTGCCACTTGGCTAGCAACATTTCCTGGGAGAACTCTGTAAGCCTCGTGCAAAGTCCACCATACAGCATCACTGTGTCTCAGCATTCATCATCACTATGTCTCGGCATACAGAACCACTGTGTCTCAGCACACAGCACCACTGTGTCTCAGCACGCAGCACCACTGAGTCTCACTGTTCCATCGAGCTACTTCTTAGTGCCACTTGGCTAGCAACATTTCCTTACTCTGTAAGCCTCATGCAAAGTCCACCAGACAGCACCACTGTGTCTCAGCACGCAGCACCACTGTGTCTCAGCACGCAGCACCGATGTGTCTCAGCACGCAGCACCGCTGTGTCTCAGCACGCAGCACCGCTGTGTCTCAGCACGCAGCACCGCTGTGTCTCAGCACGCAGCACCGCTGTGTCTCAGCGGTATAGCTGAGTCCAGCGAGCAATTGGGGGTATCTACAAGAGTCTGAATAATTTAACTGTCCAGCCAAATTGCACCGCTTTCATCGAGCTACATCTTAGTGCCACCTGGCTAGCAACATTTTCTTGGGAGAACTCTGTAAGCCTCATGCAAAGTCCACCATAAGGCCATTTGCAGAGAGTATCTTACATTGGAACTTGGTGCATGCAATTCTTTCACATAGGCAGATTTCAATGAGGACGCGCCGATCCAACTATGTGTTCAGACTAATCATTTGCACCAAGTGTAGATGATGCAAGTGTGCAGTAATAATTTTGAGACATACTGTATTTGTATCAAGTGCATGGTTAGATCAGGCCACAAAAATGCGTGCAACTGCATTATACGCATTTATTTCTGTATACGCAATGCAGCGGAATCATTCAGTGCGGCAACAGGCCTGCTTTATACTGTATATGTTAAACCTTTGAGCGCCAACGTTGCAGTGAGAGATCCTGTTAACCCCTTGAGTGTTTTTTTTTCTGGGGCAGGACAAACCCACCAGTGAACTTAGGGTGAGCCCCCCTCTCTATCGTGCGCAGCTCCCTTCCCCCCCCCCCCCATGCTCACTGCCAGCTGACTCCAGAACCAGGATCACCGGGGTTGCCCTTTGGCCAATCACAGCAGTGACCAGCCGGCAGGCTCGTGGATGTTTGGGGTGGCTCGGGTGGACTCGGGCGCCCAAACTCCTGAGGGCAGCGACAAAGTTTCCCAAGCCCGGAAATTTTGTGGGACAGCCTGCTGCGGCAGCGCGAGTTTCCGGGCATACCACCGAAGTGATCCGCTAGTTGACGGCATACAGCCACACTTCTTTGTACCCAAGAATTATTCACGGGGGATTGGATTTCCCCTACAGTTTGATAAGCCGTCTCCTCATGTCAAATAGTGGCTTTCATATTTTTTCTAAATGCTATGTACATATGTATTATCTAAATCATTATTTTTTCATGGCAGAAATCCACCTCGGACCTAAACTCCTGAAGGCCACAATGCAGATTTTGTGGAATAGTTATAGAATTTTTCATTGTGACATAATACATTTTTATCCATGTTAAATGTACTGTAGCAATTTGTTCAATGCAAAAACCAAATGGCCATGTACAGTCCATCTGGATAAATGAAATACACACATGTCAGCACTGCAATTTGTATAATGTATATGTGTCTACATGTAAATTGCTGATCTGGTAACATGATTTGCACACATAAACTATCTTTATAACAAGATTCCCATGCACTTTATACCCAATGTACTGTTCTTAATACTATTATCCTGGATGTATGTGTTAACGTATGACAAATAGGTCATGCCACATTCTATAAGCTGCACAATGCCTTCACAGTGGACTGGTGCGAACAAGCCCCCATGCTGATCCAATGCAGTTTTTTTGCCAATAAATAATATTGACACCAATGATAGTTGCGTAAAACCTTAAAATGCATCATAACAATACAATACTGTAGTTATATTAAACCACTAAAGAAATGTACTTACTGAAATAAATAGGAATGAAAAGATCAGTGTCCTTGGGACAGGGTAATCTCATCAGTATCCATAATTCTAGTAGTAAGTGTATTGTTATCTGACTGTATCACGGATACCACAGTAGAGACTCTGTTGTTGATGCCATTACCGTGGAGATAAATACTAATCTGCAGGTAAACCAATGACAATGACTGTGTTATTAATGATGTTACTCTAGCCAAGGTTATTACTTAGCCGTATACATTACTACTTATATATGTCCAAAAACCCATAACTAAACAAGGCCCCTATTGCACTCCAGGTACATTATATGGTTATGTATTTATTTATTTTAAAAGCTGTTTTGGAATTAATAAGTCATTGATTAGGAATGTAAAGGTCCCCACACATGGATGGGTACCTTTGAAATTGAATAGGATGAGAGATTCGGAAAGTGGGAGATTTGGTAAGAAAGCTCCAGTTTTTTTAAAGCGGCAATCATTTACACTGCAAAATCAAAATAATTGGCACTTTAAAAAACCTGTAGAATTCTTACCAAATCTCTCACTTTCTGAATCTCTCATCCTATTAAATTTCAACCATTGTGTCTAATTCAATATCAATCCCGTTTCCCTTAAAATCCAGAACATCCCTGAACATGCCCCCACCCCCACCACAGAACGATTGAGCAAATGATCAGAGGAGTGTTATGTATTTCAAGGGGAATAGGATATATATTGGATTGGTGACGATGCCACTGGTGGGAGCTGGAGAATGTGTGCTGTAGCGGTGGGCTGGCCGAATATTTCAAAACTCCCATTGAAATGAATGGGCGGCCGCTGATTGGCTGAGAGAGCTCTCCAACCTCCATCTTTCCGCCTCCTGAAGGGACCAGCAGGCTCGATGATTGACCCGAGGGCACCCGCATTTGATCATGATCATGTGCACCCAAGATTGGTTGTGCCGATCAGATGGAAATGGCCACATCGATTCATAAATCTTACCGTGTGTGGGCACCTTCATGTGTTGTATGGATAACCTAGCACAATGTCCCGACTTCAGACCTGTACACTACGCTGCAAATTTACAGGACTGCGCAAGCTTTCCCTGAGATCACCAGCATGCTGTGGAACTACACGTCCAAGCATAACCTGGCAGCTGATGTTTTGACAGCTCATGCTGGCACTTTTGGTTCCACCACATCTGGAAAGTAACAAGTTGCCATTCTCAGATGGTGAGATAAGTAGTGGGATCCGTGTCAGTACAGTGAGGGTAATGTCATATAAAATATAGGGGGGGGGGGCGAGTACTGTATTTGTGTATTTCCTTATTTACCCAGGGGTGCGATCATGGAGATATGACGGTTTCCGAAGTTTCTGAGATTGTTCATCCTCGGGGGTGTCAGTCTGTGAGGGCGGAGCCCTGCCTGGGGGATCTTCCCTGGGAAGTTACATCATTCCTAGTCTCCGGTTCTAGTTTTGCACCAGGCCTCTCACAGGAAGCCTCGTCTCAGGGTTTTCTGCAGTGCAGCGACTCAGAGAGACATCTTTTTATCAGGAACCACCATATACAGATGGAGCAGCTATCATTAGATAGAATCACCAATCACCATTGTGCGCCATCTGACAGAAGGGTGTACCCACACACGAAACGCTCGCATACCCCGTTTTGTCGGAGCCCGACCCCCGCAGCCCCCACTAATCCTGCCAGTCTCCCTGAAGCGGAGACAGGCCGGGAATCCGCTCCCCACCGCCATGCTGACGGGACGCGCAAGCGTGTGAGACGTCAAATGGAGCACCTGACCGCCAGCCTGCGCCAGCTCAGGGAATCTGGCGGTTCCACAGGCCGGCTGGGAGGCGCTCCATCTGTAGGAAATGTTATTATGCTGCCACTCGGCAGTGTGATCTCTCTACTCCTAGCAAGGGAACGGTAAAGGCTTATTTAGTGTTTTATTACAGAGAGAATTAATCTACTGTAGTTATTTATATATGATACTGATTTAATGTTGCACATTCCTTCCCATGACATTAGTGATGTTCGTCAATCTCCAATCATTAAAAATACTGCTTTTTCATGCCTGAAGCATATCCTATATAGATAGATTGTTTCTGGAGACATGAAACCTGCATGCAATGGCGATGTTCTCGTAAGTGGGCGATTTATAGACACAGGGAACAATTGAGCCATTATGACTCTGGAATGTACAGTATTGAGAGGTGGGTATGCACAAAGATATTACGTCTTATGGGAGTAATGTGGGTTTGTAGTGGTTCCAGACAGGCTGTTGCAGCAGTCCCTTTCTGTGAGTTTGTTTACAACGGCACGTGATTCAGAGGCATGCGCCACTGTGACTTTGTATGCAGGGCCTGTGCTAAATTATGCTAAAGCAGTCACATGGGCAGTAGCGTAACAATGGCACTGCCGCCCAAGCGGTGGCTTGGGGGGCGCATGGTCCCTGAAAATGTCTCTCCAAAAATGACTTCCGCATTGGAGGAGACAGATGCTAGAGGTCCTTCTGGACGGATGGATAGATGCTAGAGGTCCTACTGGATATATATATATATATATATATATATATATATATATATATATATATATATATATATATTTATATATGTTATTATTATTAATGCTGCCTGTAACCATCCCAAACAGCAGCAGCATGTCAATCATGTCGCGGACCCAGATCTGGATAAATACATATATACTCTGTAAGGCTCCTGCCCATGCACAAATCTATAAACATAGGCAAATTACACAACAATCACCACAGTGTCCACCTCTGAATCATTCTCAAAGTGCAGACCGCTTTATGTGGTCCTTCATGGTCACCCATTATTTGGTCCTATTTTCTATACTCCCTTCTAAACAAATGTCTGATTAGAAAGTAGTAGAATGGAAGGGGGCTAGAGCATATGGATGGCGGTGGATTCTAACAGAGGTTTCTGTCATTGTGGTTATCACAGAATTTGCAGATATTTATAGAAATTTAATTGTTTATTACTCCTTTAGATCAATGAAACCAGAAAGCTTTACAAATTGAGTTACTGTGCTTTTATCATTATCTGTATGGGGATTTTGTAACATGCTTCAATCACTGCTATAAAAGATTGAAAAATCATACAAAATTCTATTGCACATAAAGCAGGACAAGGAGTTAGTGGTGCAGATATGAGACAAAGGACAGAGAGAGAGAGAATGTCTTGTCATTTTATAGCAGTGGCGGATCCAGGGGTGGGGGGGGGGGGGGGATCCGGGCCATTGCTATTGAAGTTTTGGGGCAGCAAATAATGACAACGTTGGCACCACCCTAAGGGGGTGTGAGCAGAAATAGGCAATAGCTGCTGTTTTGACATGTAGAGTGATTTCAAGTCTATAATTGTATCTAGGAGTTGAAATACAGTGATACAACCTATGGATAATAGAAGTTGTGGGTGCAAAATGTACATCAACACTCTCTGGGGAGCGCTGATGGACCTTGGCAAGGTTTTTCTGGGGAGCGCCCAGAGAGAGGACGAGCAGACGGTAGGGATGGATCAGCACGGGTACAGGTTGGCAGGTCTTCGGCCAAGGGGCCTCTGGACGCCTTCTGAGTAGCCACCCAGGCCTAAGACCACAGAGCACACAAGCGAGCCTTGCCAATACCAGCCCTTTTCTCATATGACTTAATATGTCTACCGGTACTTGTATGCCGCCTGGACTTACGTCGACAAGTGGCAGTGTGGACTTAACCCCAAGGACCCCAGGCTGCGACTGGTAGGGAGCAGCAAGCACGGGAACTACACTGCCTACAGAAGACTAACCTAATACTGGATGACAGGACTGGGACACAAGGAGGGGTGCAAGGAGCAAGGACTTAGATACATAAACGTAGGTTGACTGCGACAAGGCACTTCACAATGACAAAGTGAGCATGACTAAGACAAGGAAGGTGCGCTGAAAAATAACAAGAATAACTGCAATGCAAAATATAAGGACATGGACAAAACAAGCAATAACTAAGATATTGTTAGGATCTCCTGTGCCACGCTGTCTGGCGAGACACCACGTGACACTGGCTGGAAGGAGATAGAGACAGGACCAGGGCAGCCTCGCCAACCTGACTCCGTTGTACCCAGATGGAGTTGACGTGTGTGTGCGGGGTGCTAGGCTTCACCAATAATAGCCGCGTTCGTGGGAGCCCGTTAGTCAGGCTCCCACCTCGATGCCACCTGGTCTTATGTTAGGACAACACACACGCCAAGGCCAGTGATGAACAAGGGGAAACCTATCTACAAACAAAGAGGCGAGGACCACCCTGCCCTGCGGAGAGGGGTGCCAGTGGATAGCACTCTTAAACAGGAACCCGCTGTGCTAATGCTTAACAGGTGTAACCATACACAGTATGCTGACACACTAAGAACTGCTGACGGGTGTAACAATACACGATATGCTGACACACTAAGAACTGCTGACGGGTGTAACAATACACGATATGCTGACACACTAAGAACCGCTGACAGGTGTAACAATACACTATACGCTGACACAATAAGCAAATGATTAGTACGGAGACAAAGAGGGGGAATCTTCCCAACTTATCTGGAACCGAGGGATATCAATATCTGGAGAAGGAATCCCACAAAGACCAACAGGAGCTGCAGGGACCGGGAGACGGATAAAGGACGACACACGGACACCGGGAGGACAGGAGACTGGATGGAGGACACAGCTGGGAATCAATGACAGGATGCAGGATGACTGGACACAGGAACCAGGAGCAGTGGGTAAGCAGGAACCAGGAACACTTGAGACCCTGAGGTACAAGCTATAACCGGCATGGGACTGAACAACCAGAGGGTTTATATAGAGAGCACAATGTGGTGCTGATTACACATAGCCTGAAGGTGTGCACTGCAGGCTAGGAGCCTAATCAAGACACCTGAGTCCAGAACACACAGTACTGAAAGTAACCTGCAATGGCCCAGGCTGACCACTGGATGCCACTAGCGAGTACACACACACACACAGGCTGAGATAAACCCAGGGAGAACACACAGAAAATGTGAATGGTACATGACACCGATCCGCTGGAAGCGGATCGTAACAGTATCCCCCCCTAAAAAAGGTGGACTCCGGACACCCCAGCTTGATCAAGGGGAACCAAGAACAAAAACAGACTCAATGTCTCCGACAAGACTTCTTCTTCTTCTTCTTCTTCCCAGGTTGCCTGGGAGTAAACACAGTAATACCAAAAATATTGTCTGAACTAACGGTACCCTCAACTAAAGGCATTTCATCGATTTCAGAGTTATAATCAGAGTTGGAGTCCGCATCTAAGGGAAGGATTATGGTTTCAATCTTGGTAACATTTGGCACTGGAGAAGAAGTGGTATCGCATGACTGAACATAGGCAGGACTCTTGACAGATTGAGTCGACACTGGACAAGACACTGGACAACCATCGATCTCTGAATCGGAATTCAAGACGGAATCAAGCCTGGATTCCACTGCTGTAAAAGCTAAGATTCCAGGGGCATTCCTGTTAAAACGAGCACACCCAGCGACCATAGCTATGGGCTGGGGCTTTTGTACTGACTTTCCTATGCATGATGGAGTCTCTGCAGAGAAGATGGTCAGTCCAGAGGCAGGTGAACCACTTTTATTGGGACCAAATTTTTTCAATACAGCGTCACTGAATGCTGGGAGATTCTTAAGAATGGGATCCTCAGATTCAATAAATTTGGACGCCCATTTGAAAGGTTCACCTCTGAAGCAATAAATTAAATGGAGCACCACATTATCTGAAGTGATACCTAAAAATGGTCTGGACTCCAAAATAGTGACAAAATGGTTAGTGAGCGCAACAAATTGGGTTAGGTCCCCGTCAAAAACTATAGATGTAGAGATATCGTTCAAAGCATCAACAGTAACTTCATTATCAGCTAACTGACTGGTCTGTATAGCTGGAATTATGGCCCTTGAGGCTGAGACTTTAGGGACCCCCTTAGAGGTTATGACCTCTTCCAAGTCTGATGGTCTTTCTGGTTGGGCAGCACTATGATGAGTCTCTGGCTGATCACCACTGTGATGCACTTCTAAGTGGGCAGCACTATAGTGAAACTCTGGCTGGGCAACAACAAAAAGACCAACAGATGGTCTCTCCATGTTACCGACATGGCTGGAACTCTGTTCAGAGACAGGACAATCAGAATCCCTCTTAGGGACTAGATGGACAGCGTCCCCATCTGGGGCGACACCGGCTTGAACCCCCTCTGGGGAGACACAGGCTTGAACCCCCTCTGGGGAGACACAGGCTTGAACCCCCTCTGGGGAGACACAGGCTTGAACCCCCTCTGGGGCGACACAGGCTTGAACCCCCTCTGGGGCGACACAGGCTTGAACCCCCTCTGGGGCGACACAGGCTTGAACCCCCTCTGGGGCGACACAGGCTTGAACCCCCTCTGGGGCGACACAGGCTTGAACCCCCTCTGGGGCGACACAGGCTTGAACCCCCTCTGGGGCGACACAGGCTTGAACCCCCTCTGGGGCGACACAGGCTTGAACCCCCTCTGGGGCGACACAGGCTTGAACCCCCTCTGGGGCGACACAGGCTTGAATCCCCTCTGGGGCGACACAGGCTTGAACCCCCTCTGGGGCGACACAGGCTTGAACCCCTTCTGGGGTGACACCAACTTGAACCCCTTCTGGGGCTGCGGCCTCCGGGCCCCCACTCGGGGCTGCGGCCTCCGGGCCCCCACTCGGGGCTGCGGCCTCCGGGCCCCCACTCGGGGCTGCGGCCTCCGGGCCCCCACTCGGGGCTGCGGCCTCCGGGCCCCCACTCGGGGCTGCGGCCTCCGGGCCCCCACTCGGGGCTGCGGCCTCCGGGCCCCCACTCGGGGCTGCGGCCTCCGGGCCCCCGGCCTCTGACCGGCTCGGCGGGCCACCGGCCTCTGACCGGCTCGGCGGGCCACCGGCCTCTGACCGGCTCGGCGGGCCCCCGGCATCAGACCGGCTCGGCGGGCCCCCGGCATCAGACCGGCTCGGCGGGCCCCCGGCATCAGACTGGCTCAGCGGGCCCCCGGTATCTGAGTCAACCACCTGGGTTTTCCCTTCAAGGGTTTGCAACTCTGACTCCCTGGTCAATAAAACATCAGCACTGGAACCAGTAGAAAAAGGCAGAGTGCTTTTGCTGGGAGACTCGGCAGAGAGCTCCTCTGCCACAGTGGAGACAGGCTTAGATCTGATAACCTGCTCAGACCTGGCCAGAGGAGATACCCTGACGGCACCACCAGAATTACGCAAGCCACACGTCTGCAAGAAGTGGCCAGAATCTCCACAGTATAAGCATAGGTTAAGGTTTCTACGCCGCTGACGCTCCTCTAACGGAAGCTTCGGTCGTAGATAACTTCTATGCTTTACCTGACCCTCTGGGTCTGAGGACTTGCTGCCTAATACTTCCCTAGGCAGGGCCTCATTAGGGGCTGAACAAACCCCAGTGACCTCTGGGAGGATCAGAAAAATATCAGTGATGAGTCTTTGCAGCTGCAGAAGAGACTGCTGCAAAATCTCCCACTGCCCAGGTTTTACGGCATTGAATGCCAAATTTAGAGCCGCTAATGACTCTTGCATGGCCTGCATGATATGGCCATGCAAGTTTATACACCAGCAAGAAAAAAACTGACACAAGAAAAAGCTGACACGGGCAAAAAGCTGACAAGGGCAAAAAGCTGACACGGCTTGAAATCTCTGGACTGAGAGGGCAGAACTCAGCTCCAGAGTGCTGTACGGCCGGTTATAATGTTAGGATCTCCTGTGCCACGCTGTCTGGCGAGACACCACGTGACACTGGCTGGAAGGAGATAGAGACAGGACCAGGGCAGCCTCGCCAACCTGACTCCGTTGTACCCAGATGGAGTTGACGTGTGTGTGCGGGGTGCTAGGCTTCACCAATAATAGCCGCGTTCGTGGGAGCCCGTTAGTCAGGCTCCCACCTCGATGCCACCTGGTCTTATGTTAGGACAACACACACGCCAAGGCCAGTGATGAACAAGGGGAAACCTATCTACAAACAAAGAGGCGAGGACCACCCTGCCCTGCGGAGAGGGGTGCCAGTGGATAGCACTCTTAAACAGGAACCCGCTGTGCTAATGCTTAACAGGTGTAACCATACACAGTATGCTGACACACTAAGAACTGCTGACGGGTGTAACAATACACGATATGCTGACACACTAAGAACTGCTGACGGGTGTAACAATACACGATATGCTGACACACTAAGAACCGCTGACAGGTGTAACAATACACTATACGCTGACACAATAAGCAAATGATTAGTACGGAGACAAAGAGGGGGAATCTTCCCAACTTATCTGGAACCGAGGGATATCAATATCTGGAGAAGGAATCCCACAAAGACCAACAGGAGCTGCAGGGACCGGGAGACGGATAAAGGACGACACACGGACACCGGGAGGACAGGAGACTGGATGGAGGACACAGCTGGGAATCAATGACAGGATGCAGGATGACTGGACACAGGAACCAGGAGCAGTGGGTAAGCAGGAACCAGGAACACTTGAGACCCTGAGGTACAAGCTATAACCGGCATGGGACTGAACAACCAGAGGGTTTATATAGAGAGCACAATGTGGTGCTGATTACACATAGCCTGAAGGTGTGCACTGCAGGCTAGGAGCCTAATCAAGACACCTGAGTCCAGAACACACAGTACTGAAAGTAACCTGCAATGGCCCAGGCTGACCACTGGATGCCACTAGCGAGTACACACACACACACAGGCTGAGATAAACCCAGGGAGAACACACAGAAAATGTGAATGGTACATGACACCGATCCGCTGGAAGCGGATCGTAACAGATATATACAATTGCTGAGCTGAGTGGCCTAAAGCCACGGCCTAAACACAGGCCCTAACTGGGAAGCTGACCTCATGCAGCTAACATGTCTGCTAATCTCCCTGCCAAATAACAGAATAACAGTAGCAAAAACTAGATGGTACTTGCTTGCAGGGGCAAGGGATTGAGCAACCAGAGGTAGCCTCCCGGGATTCAGGTAACAAAAGATTAACCAGCAGGACCGGGCACAACAACAGAGTCAGAGCAGTCTCCAAACTCGTCTATAACCGGCGCCAGAGCAGCCCAAATGAATCCCTTATAAAAGCTTGCTCTCAGTGTGTCCGCCCTCGATTAGGAATAGACAGCAGCTGCATGCTGTCAGTTGCGCTAACTGATTACTTCCCTGCGGCTGCCTGGTGTCCCTGTCAGGAAACGCTGGGGAAGAGGTGGTGCCGGCAGGGAGAGACGCTATGAGCGTCTAGCAACTGTTGACGTGATGCCGTCCCGGACCGGATGTTCGGAACCGGCAGTGACGCGTCATCCTGGCTGCTTAGCAACAGCCGGGACCAGAGCTACAGGACCTGGCTGTGCCAGGCAAGCGCCATTAATGTGGCCTCTAATAGGGGCTAATGCAGTGGTTCCCAAACTGTGTGCCTAGGCACCCTGGGGTGTTGCAAGACTTTTGCAGAGGTGCCTTGGGTAGGGATGGCCATTATTGCCATCGATGGCAATAGTGCAACTGGCCATCGATAGTGGCATACTATGCAATGAATGTTTTTACCTACCGATGGTCATCCACTTTCTTTGTCTGATTGGCCTGTGGGCCAATCAAAACATGGTGGTGGTGCTTCACAGGGGTTGCGGTGGAGCTATGCTCCATGTCCTGGCCTCTTGGGGGAAAAAGAAAAAAAATTGTTTATGCTTGACATCGATGGAGGTAAACCATCTGGTTCTTCCCCATCTATAACAAAACTGTTCTACATTGGCCATAAACCATCAATGATCTTAAATCATTGATGGTCAGGGGCCATCCCTAGCCTTAGGTTGGTGGTCCAGGACCAAATTAATTATCAAATTGAGAGGCAAAACTAGCGCTAGTGGCTACCAATCGTGCATTTCTCTCCCCAAATGTATCAATAAAAAACTTATACTAGGGGTGCTGTAAATAAAATCTGCTATTTGAGGGCGCTGTGATTCAAAAAAGTTGTCACTCCAATGTACTGTAGGATGGATCTCAGAGACATGTACTTATATCTACTGTACACGTCCTAACTGTACTGTACAGAAACACCCCGAATCATTATCTGAAAGTTCACCTACAGATGGAGACCCTCTCATTCAGCTGAGGGCTGGCGAAATAATCTAAGTGAATCGCCAGCCGCCGGAAGGGGGTGAGCATGCATGAGACGCTTGCGCGCCCTGTTCCGACTGAGCTCCCCGTCTGTCCCCGCCGGGCCCCTTCGGTCGCCGCCACCTCCCCGAACCCCCTCCTAACCCTGGCCGTCTCCCTGAAGCGGAGACGGTCAGGGTTCCCGTTCCCGGCCAGCCTGAAAACTGGGATGTGAGACGCTCGTGCATGTGAGATGCTCGTGAGTCCCAGTCAGATGGAGCGCCATCTCACCAGCGGGGGCATTCTGGCAAGCCCCGGCACTGGCTGAGAGGCGGCGCTCCATCTGTAGATTCTTATTTCCATCACACAGATTCACTTATATGCAACTCTAAAACAAGTCCCAAATGAACAACTCTTTAAGATTAGTGTATCAGATGTCTTTGGAGTGTTCTGTAACATATACATAAAATTGAGCCGCTACCACGTTCTATTGGTGTTCTGGGAGGCATGTTCTTGTAGTGCCATTTGGAGGTTTTAGGATTGACTCTACGTGACTTGACTTTCAATTTACTGTAGATATATTTTTGTATGTTTTATTACAGGTTGAGTATCCCTTATCCGAAATGCTCGGGACCACGAGCATTCCGGATAAGGGAATATTCCGGTCTTTGGAATAATTTTTTTTTAGCCATACTTACCTGCCCCTGGTGGGTCCCCGATGGTCCCTCGGTGTCCATGGCAGGCCACCAGCACTGTCTCCAGCGGTCCCAGGAGTGCTTTGCGCAAGTTCCCAGACGCGCCGGTGAACTCACCGGCGCGCGTGCACACTCGGGCAAAGCTGTATGATCCAATGTGGGTGCTATTATCATGTAGCATTAGGAACTACTGGAATGAGAGAAGCCGTGATGCGGCCTGGTGGCTTACCCATATCTTTGCAAACATATTGTATGCAACTAAGATCTCTTGAGTGTCCTATTATGTAGTGTTCAGGTCATACTGTTGCTACTTATTGTTGTGCTGCGGGATTTTTTCTTGTTGATTGAGCAGTTACCATGTTATGTAACAAATACCCACACGTCAGCTGACAATGTCGACAGTCATAATATATAGACACTATAATGTCGACATGTTCAGAACGTTGACAACCAGAATGTGGACATTCCAAAACCTTGACTCTGATGAAATGTTGACACCCACTTTTAAGCCTAACCCTAGAGTTTCTATTGTTGATAGTCTATAATTTGGAGTAAAACTTTTACCTGATTGTTGACTTGACTACAACGCAAATGAACTTTGGATACAGATTGGCATAAATTACAACTTTTAATACAAAAGTAATCAAAACAGTAATGTAAATAATCCAGCTGTACATAATAAATCTAAAAAGCGATAAAAATGAAAAGAATCAAGAATGCTTCAGAGGAAAGACTGTTAGAATTGTTTGCCGCAGATGAGGTTAGCATCCTGGTGGTCAGGATTTTGGCATTCTAACTGTCATCAGGGGACCGGCGCCAGAACCTTGAAACGGATCAGGATGCCAACATCAGAGTACTGTCAGCCAGCATCCCCATCAGTGAGCATGCAGGACGGGCTAGCGTGCAGCCTGGGAAGGGGGCTTAGGCACTAGTGGGGTAACCTAGGGTTAGGCTGCGGGGCAGGGGGTTAGGTTTAGGTGGCAGGATTCTCTGTATTGGGATGAGGGGGTCGATCTTTTGCCCTGTATCCTGACTGCCAGAATATCATGTGCATCCTGTTTTCAGTCAGTGGGAACTCCCTAAAGTTAGTGATATACACAAAACAATAACTGTTGTTTGCTGCTAAAAAAACCAAGAGAACATTTATGTAAACATTTCAGTTGGTTGATCTGTCTCCTGTCACTGAAAGGTGATTAATTTCCCTGAACTGAAAGCATGGCTTTAGGGTACAAGAGGAAGAGCAAGAAACAAGCCTTAGAGCCTGCGTCGGGGCATTGTAGGATAAATTATCGGGACACAGCCAGTAGCAGTAGAAGGTCTAACCCAGGTTTCCCGGTGGGCCGGCACCTTTTATGTCAGATTGGGCCGCCTATCCTACCTAACTGGGCTGCCGCGGCATCTCCGTGCTGGGCCGCGGCACTGTGCCCTAAATAAAGATGGCTGCATGTGCTTCCGTCCGGCTCCCTCCTCCCTGCTGCTGCAATGAGCTGCAAATACAGCCGCTGGCAGCCAGGGGGAGCACCTCTTAGACTGATGACGTCAGCCTGAGAGGGGAGAGAGACGAGGAGCAGCAGCGCTGTGGCCGGGCTTCTCAGCTTCCAGAATTATGTGAGTCCTGTCACACTGTGGGCTCTGGGGACACTGGTTGGCAACCTTGTTAGGAATGGGGGTGTGTGTTTGTGTGTGTAAGAGGAGAGAGAGAGACTCACTCCTGTCACGGGTGTGAGGGACATGGGGAATAAATCTCCCTGCATGTGCCAGTTTTACAGTGTAGGCTGTGCTGGAGGGGTTTCTGTGTATGTGACATTCCTGCACTTTAGGGGGAAGGGGGTCTGTGACTGTCTACTGTCTGCATTAGGGCAGACAGACTCACTGTGACAACTCAGCTCCCCCTCCAGCTCAGCTCCACCATAGGCAGACATGTGACATTCAGACCCCCCCCCCCCATGTCTGTCTATAGGGGCTGTGCTGGAGGGGTATGTAACATGTCTGCCTATGGGGGGGGGGGGCTGTGCTGGAGTGCCTGGGGCATGTGAATATGTGACAAGTCTGCCTATTTGTGGGGGGGCGGAGGGTGGCTGGGGGCTATGCTGGAGGGGGATCTGATTACGTGACATGTCTGCCTATGGGGGTGGGGGATGTACTCAGGCCCGGCTACAGGGAGGGTCAAAGGGTAAAGCTGACCCGGGCCCCGGTGTTCTCAGGGGCACCAAAGCATGGCTGCGGCGATGATGCACTACACAGCACCCTACTCAGCCGACCGCCCACTCAACCCTCCTGCCGCGCAAGTTCCTTCACCCACCACCCAGCCACACTGTGGGCGTTACATGTATAGGCGTCATTACTACTGCGGGCATTATGTGTATAAGTATTGTTACTACTGCGGGCATTATGTGTATAAGTATCGTTACTACTGCGGGCATTATGTGTATAAGTATCGTTACTACTGCGGGCATTATGTGTATAAGTATCGTTACTACTGCGGGCATTATGTGTATAAGTATCGTTACTACTGCGGGCATTATGTGTATAAGTATCGTTACTACTGTGGGCATTATGTGTATAAGTATCGTTACTACTGCGGGCATTATGTGTATAAGTATCGTTACTACTGCGGGCATTATGTGTATAAGTATCGTTACTACTGCGGGCATTATGTGTATAAGTATCGTTACTACTGCGGGCATTATGTGTATAAGTATCGTTACTACTGCGGGCATTATGTGTATAAGTATCGTTACTACTGCGGGCATTATGTGTATAAGTATCGTTACTACTGTGGGCATTATGTGTATAAGTATCGTTACTACTGCGGGCATTATGTGTATAAGTATCGTTACTACTGCGGGCATTATGTGTATAAGTATCGTTACTACTGCGGGCATTATGTGTATAAGTATCGTTACTACTGCGGGCATTATGTGTATAAGTATCGTTACTACTGCGGGCATTATGTGTATAAGTATCGTTACTACTGCGGACATTATGTGTATAAGTATCGTTACTACTGCGGGCATTATGTGTATAAGTATCGTTACTACTGCGGGCATTATGTGTATAAGTATTGTTACTACTGCGGGCATTATGTGTATAAGTATCGTTACTACTGCGGGCATTATGTGTATAAGTATCGTTACTACTGCGGGCATTATGTGTAAAAGTATCGTTACTACTGCGGGCATTATGTGTATAAGTATTGTTACTACTGCGGGCGGGAAACGGTCATCTATTAGACCAGACTTAGGTCGACAGTCATTAGGTCGACACGGAAGGTCGATATGGGCCAAGGTCGACAGGGTTAAAGGTCGATATGGGTCAAGGTCGACATGGGCCAAGGTCGACATGGTTCTAGGTCAACAGTCATTATGTCGACATTCATTTTTCACTGTTTTTTTGAGCCGACATGTGCCGACAGGCAGTATTTCATGCCCTACCATCCACTAGGGTGTGGTGGGAGAATAAAATAGTGTGCCGAGCGCAGCGAGGCACCATGCCCGAAGCATAGTGAGCGATGCGAGGTGCTGCGGTTTAACTCCAACTGTGTCCATGTCGACTGTGTCGACATTCGGGTAAAAAAAACAGTGAAAAACTCATGTCGACCTAATGACTGTCGACCTAGAACCCCTGGCAACAAGCATGTAGGTGAGCAGCACTTATGTACTATAATATATACTGGGCATTACGGTGTGTGCTATAATATATACTGGGCATTACGGTGTGTGCTATAATATATACTGGGCATATCGGTGTGTGCTATAATATATACTGGGCATTACGATGTGTATTATAATATATACTGGGCATTACGATGTGTATTATAATATATACTGGGCATTACGATGTGTATTATAATATATACTGGGCATCACGGTGTGTGGCATATGTATAATGGGCATATCGGTGTGTGGCATATGTATAATGGACATCACGGTGTGTGGCATATGTATAATGGACATCACGGTGTGTGGCATATGTATAATGGGCATCACGGTGTGTGGCATATGTATAATGGGCATATCGGTGTGTGGCATATGTATAATGGAGCATCACGGTGTGGGGCATATGTATAATGGAGCATCACGGTGTGTGACATATGTATAATGGGCATCACGGTGTGTGACATATGTATAATGGACATCACGGTGTGTGACATGTATAATGGACATCACGGTGTGGGGCATATGTATAGTGGAGCATCACGGTGTGTGGCATATGTATAATGGAGCATCACGATGTGTGGCATATGTATAATGGGCATCACGGTGTGACATATGTATAATGGGCATCACGGTGTGGCATATGAATAATGGAGCATCACGGTGTGCGGCATATGTATAATGGAGCATCACGGTGTGGGACATATGTATAATGGAGCATCACGGTGTGTGGCATATGTATAATGGGCATCACGGTGTGTGGCATATGTATATTGGAGCATCACGGTGTGGGACATATGTATAATGGAGCATCACAGTGTGTGGCATATGTATAATGGGCATCACAGTGTGTGGCATTTGTATAATGGAGCATCACGGTGTGTGGCATATGTATAATGGGCATCACGGTGTGGGGCATATGTATAATGGAGCATCACGGTGTGTGGCATATGTATAATGGAGCATCACGGTGTGGGACATATGTATAATGGAGCATCACGGTGTGTGACATATGTATAATGGGCATCACGGTGTGTGACATATGTATAATGGACATCACGGTGTGTGGTATATGTATAATGGACATCACGGTGTGTGACATGTATAATGGAGCATCACGGAGTGTGGCATATGTATAATGGAGCATCACGGTGTGTGGCATATGTATAATGGGCATCACGGTGTGGGACATATGTATAATGGGCATCACGGTGTGTGACATATGTATAACGGAGCATCACGGTGTGGGGCATATGTATAGTGGAGCATCACGGTGTGTGGCATATGTATAATGGAGCATCACGGTGTGTGGCATATGTATAATGGGCATCACGGTGTGTGACATATGTATAATGGACATCACGGTGTGTGGCATATGTATAGTGGAGCATCACGGTGTGTGGCATATGTATAATGGAGCATCACGGTGTGTGGCATATGTATAATGGAGCATCACGGTGTGTGGCATATGTATAATGGGCATCACGGTGTGACATATGTATAATGGGCATCACGGTGTGGCATATGTATAACGGGGCATCACGGTGTGTGACATATGTATAACGGGGCATCACGGTGTGTGACATATGTATAACGGAGCATCACGGTGTGTGACATATGTATAATGGGCATCACGGTGTGGCATATGTATAACGGGGCATCACGGTGTGTGACATATGTATAATGGGCATCACAGTGTGTGGCATATGTATAATGGAGCATCACGGTGTGGCAGGGAGTCTGCCAGGGTATTTTCTTCCCCCGGAACAAATACTGCTGTTCATGAAAGAACATTCTCTGTTGCCCAGCTCATGATCTTTGAGACGACTGACATCAGGTCCTTGCTCCTTGTTCCACCCTGATGAATAAGGTGTGAAACCACTGTCGTGTTGTCCGAGAAGACTCTTAGATGTTTTCCATTCAGTCTCTCTGCGAATTGACCTATCGCACTCCACACTGCTTCTGCTTCTCTCCAGTTGGACGACTTTAGGCTTTCTTTCCCTTTTACTACTGCGGGCATTATGTGTATAAGTATCGTTACTACTGCGGGCATTATGTGTATAAGTATCGTTACTACTGCGGGCATTATGTGTATAAGTATCGTTACTACTGCGGGCATTATGTGTATAAGTATCGTTACTACTGCGGGCATTATGTGTATAAGTATCGTTACTACTGCGGGCAATATGTGTATAAGTATCGTTACTACTGCGGGCATTATGTGTATAAGTATCGTTACTACTGCGGGCATTATGTGTATAAGTATCGTTACTACTGCGGGCATTATGTGTATAAGTATCGTTACTACTGCGGGCATTATGTGTATAAGTATCGTTACTACTGCGGACATTATGTGTATAAGTATCGTTACTACTGCGGGCATTATGTGTATAAGTATCGTTACTACTGCGGGCATTATGTGTATAAGTATTGTTACTACTGCGGGCATTATGTGTATAAGTATCGTTACTAGTGCGGGCATTATGTGTATAAGTATCGTTACTACTGCGGGCATTATGTGTATAAGTATCGTTACTACTGCGGGCATTATGTGTATAAGTATTGTTACTACTGCGGGCGGGAAACGGTCATCTATTAGACCAGACTTAGGTCGACAGTCATTAGGTCGACACGGAAGGTCGACATGGGCCAAGGTCGACAGGGTTAAAGGTCGATATGGGTCAAGGTCGACATGACTTAAGGTCGACATGGGCCAAGGTCGACATGGTTCTAGGTCAACAGTCATTATGTCGACATTCATTTTTCACTGTTTTTTTGAGCCGACATGTGCCGACAGGCAGTATTTCATGCCCTACCATCCACTAGGGTGTGGTGGGAGAATAAAATTGTGTGCCGAGCGCAGCGAGGCACCGTGCCCGAAGCATAGTGAGCGATGCGAGGTGCTGCGGTTTAACTCCAACTGTGTCCATGTCGACTGTGTCGACATTCGGGTAAAAAAACAGTGAAAAACTCATGTCGACCTAATAACTGTCGACCTAGAACCCCTGGCAACAAGCATGTAGGTGAGCAGCACTTATGTACTATAATATATACTGGGCATTACGGTGTGTGCTATAATATATACTGGGCATTACGGTGTGTGCTATAATATATACTGGGCATATCGGTGTGTGCTATAATATATACTGGGCATTACGATGTGTATTATAATATATACTGGGCATTACGATGTGTATTATAATATATACTGGGCATTACGATGTGTATTATAATATATACTGGGCATCACGGTGTGTGGCATATGTATAATGGGCATATCGGTGTGTGGCATATGTATAATGGACATCACGGTGTGTGGCATATGTATAATGGACATCACGGTGTGTGGCATATGTATAATGGGCATCACGGTGTGTGGCATATGTATAATGGGCATATCGGTGTGTGGCATATGTATAATGGAGCATCACGGTGTGGGGCATATGTATAATGGAGCATCACGGTGTGTGACATATGTATAATGGGCATCACGGTGTGTGACATATGTATAATGGACATCACGGTGTGTGACATGTATAATGGACATCACGGTGTGGGGCATATGTATAGTGGAGCATCACGGTGTGTGGCATATGTATAATGGAGCATCACGGTGTGTGGCATATGTATAATGGGCATCACGGTGTGACATATGTATAATGGGCATCACGGTGTGGCATATGTATAATGGGCATCACGGTGTGTGACATATGTATAACGGGGCATCACGGTGTGTGACATATGTATAACGGAGCATCACGGTGTGTGACATATGTATAATGGAGCATCACAGTGTGTGGCATATGTATAATGGGCATCACAGTGTGTGGCATATGTATAATGGAGCATCACGGTGTGGCAGGGAGTCTGCCAGGGTATTTTCTTCCCCCGGAACAAATACTGCTGTTCATGAAAGAACATTCTCTGTTGCCCAGCTCATGATCTTTGAGACGACTGACATCAGGTCCTTGCTCCTTGTTCCACCCTGATGATTCAGGTGTGAAACCACTGTCGTGTTGTCCGAGAAGACTCTTAGATGTTTTCCATTCAGTCTCTCTGCGAATTGACCTATCGCACTCCAGACTGCTTCTGCTTCTCTCCAGTTGGACGACTTTAGGCTTTCTTTCCCTGACCATTCCCCCTGAATCGTCAGGTCTTCTAGATGGGCCCCCCATCCAATCGAGCTGGCGTCCGTTGTGACCACCTGAAAAGAAGGAAGTGCCAACGATGTTGCCCTTTCTTCCATTTCTATGCTCCTCCACCAGGTCAATGACTCCCTCACTTGTGGTGATATTTTGATGCTTGTCTCCAATGCCGCACCTCTTTTTATATATGGAAGAATTGTCCATTGCAGCTTTCTTAACTTCCAATGAGCCCATGGGACTGTTCCGATGGTTGACATCATCATGCCTAACAATTTTAACAGATCTTTTAGTTGAGTCGACCTTGACTTCGCTATAGTCTTGGCTGTGGATCTTATCCTTTGACACCTTTCCTTTGAAAGCCTTACTTCGAAAGCTTCGGAGTTTATCACAACCCCCAAGAACTGTATATTTCTTGATGGCTTTAACTGACTTTTTTGGAAGTTTATTATCCAGCCGTGGACCTGAAGAAATTCTATCACGGTCTCTACATCTCTTTGGACTTTCCTTTCTGATGAAGCTGCAATCAGCAGATCGCCCAGGTACGGCCAGATCCGAATATGCTTTAGCCTTAGTTCCGCTATTAAGGTAATTAAGAGCTTTGTGAATACTCGGGAGGATGTGGCCAGGCCAAAAGGGAGACATCTGAATTGATAGTGCTTCCCCATCACGCAAAACCTCAGGAACTTCCTGTCTTGAAACTTGATTGGGACATGATAATATGCGTCCTTGAGGTCGAGTGAGACCATAAAGTCTCCGGCTTCTATGCCCGCCAGGATTGACTTCTGGGTCTCCATCCTGAATTTTCTTGTATTCACGTACCCGTTCAGCTTCTTTAGGTCTAATATCATGCGGTAGCTTCCTGAACTCTTTTTTACTAGAAAGATGTTTGAGTAGAAGCCTTTTTTCTGTTCTTGATCTGGCACTGGTTCTATCGCTTTTATGTTTTGTAGTTGTGTTACAATCTTCTTCATTTCTATTCTTTCTACTCCTTTTTTGGGAGTTCTTGACACCCAGAATCGGTCTCTTCTTGGTATCTGTATAAATTCTATTGAGTACCCCTCTTTTATGATCCTCATCGCCCATCTGTCCTGGACTGTATTTTCCCAGATCTTTGAAAACTGCAGCAGACGGGCTCCCACACATGGACTGTAGTTGTCATTGTCTGGGCCCTCTTCTAAAGTTCTGGCGAAAGGACTGCTTCGATGCCTGAAACATTCCTCTCTGATAGTAGGGCCTTCCTGGCCTATATCCCCTTGCTGACCTGTATTGCTGTCTAGCTGAAGACGTAAACGGGAATTTTGGTTTCTTATCTTGTGGCAGTTTGAGGGATTTTCCTCCTGTAATTCTGTGGATTAATGCGTCCAATTTAGAACCAAAAAGCTGCTCATCTTCGAACGGAAGGGACACCAGTCTGTTTTTTGAGTGAGAGTCTGCTGCCCAGGCTCTGAGCCAAAGAGCTCTTCTTGTCGACACTCCTGCTGCCATAGATCTCGCTGAGAAGGAAACCATGTCTATCGATGCCTCACAAACAAATTCAATTGCCTTTTGCATCATCTCTAGGTTCTTTAGGAGATACTGCTTAGATATTTTTTCATTAATATCGGTATGCAGAGACGTACCCCAGAGTCTCAGCACCCTAACTACTGATGCAATAGACACCCCTGATTTTAGTGCTACTGCTGATGAGAAATGCAGTTTCCTCGGGGACCCCTCCATTTTCCTGTCCATGGGGTCTTTAAAGGATGCCCAGTCTTCCAGAGGGATTGTGGTCTTGGAAGTCAGCTCCGCCACTGCGGCATCCACTTTCGGCAATGTGCACCATTTTAGAAACAGTTCGTCCTTGACTGGATACATATGGTCTATCCTAGAGAGTTTCCCTTGCCGTTTATCCAGGTTTGACCATTCCTTCAAGATTATATCTTTCATAACTTTATGGACTGGGAAGTGTCTACCTTTTTTCGACCTATCTTCATACAGTATATCCTCCCCTTCGGTAGGAGTGACTGTCTCTTTGATATTCATGGTCTTGTAGATGGCTTTCAATATGCTTTCCACGTTATCAAAGTTAAATACTCTGGGATCTTCCTTAATCTCTCCTTCAGAAGAAGTGTCATCCTTATCTCCTATCGGACCCTCTGAGGAGGCGTCTCCATCACTGAGGTCTGCTTGGTCCCTAGATCTCTTGTTAGTCTGGGAACTTTGGAACTCTTGTTTCGATACGAACGAATTCCTCATCCAATCCATCAGATCAAGCAGAATCTTAGATTGGTCTGGGGCAGGTATAGGGTTAACTTCACATTTATCACACAGGGATTTTTCCTGAGAGCTAGAAAACGCAGTGTCACACTCCATACACTTTCTATCAATGTACTTCTTTTTTGCTGTTTTCTTTTTTGGAACTGTGGCTGCTTCTTTAGAAGGCACACTAGTGAAAAAACAAAAAATAAAAAGTATCTGTCACTATCTAAACTATTCTGAAAGATCATTTCCTGGAAAGAATACTGCAGAGCTTACCTCACAAGGGCACTATCAGACTTATGGGGGAGGGCAAATCCATTTTCTGTTGCAGCAGAATAGACAGACCTGCATAACCAAACCATGTAAGTTTAGCATAACCTTATCCGTGTACATTGTGTCACAGGACAAAAGAAGAAAAAAACCACAGTTTTCCTACCTTACTCAGAGGCGCATCTGTCTCTAGGTCAGTGCATGGATCAATCACCCAATCTGCCTCACTTGTGCAGGGTTTAAATACCCCGCCTCACCGGGCATCCTGGGATTTTTCTCCCGATGCCTTATGGGAAAGAACATAATAATAAGAACACACATAATAAGATAAGATCCAAACAATATAACTCAAGAATCTAGGAACATGCAGGTCTTCTTCAGACCATGACAGTTGTACATTCTAATTGCAGCCGGAAGGAACGATCTGCGATATCTCTCCGTTGAGCATCGAGGAGCACCCCCTCCTTTCTATGACCGTTCTTTAGGGCCGCCTACCACTTATAGTCAGATATATAACTGTCAATTAATAAATGTGACAATTTATTTGAAACACCAGCACTTGTGCCTGTCTCTTTATTTTAGTGATAAGTTTATTTGTAAGTTAAATAAGTTTTGTTAAAGTGTGTGGCAAAAAGGTTGCCGATGGTGAGTTTATATCACAGCAAGTCTGACAGCACATTTAGACGGTTCTAACTTAACAGCAAAATGATTATTGCGTTGGTCCATGGTGGCTGTGCCACTACCAATTCTTAAAGAACTGGTAACCCCATCGCCAAGGGGCCACGCCCGATAGCCATGCAATAACAGCCACGGGTGGGGTGGGTTTCTTTGTCTGAGGTTCCCAAGCCTGTATTTGGGTCTCTTTTTGGTTCCCAAGTCAGAGCTGTTGGCTCTAATATCCACAAAGATGCTTGCACTTAGGACCGCACACTTTGCTATGCTTCTTGAGGTTACAGAGGAATTTTCTCTTCCTCTTGGTGTTACCTCTTGTATTTGGTAATTTGATTGCTTTTGCATCTTTTTTTGCCTTCTCAAGCGATATCGTGTCATCCATAAACGAAACTCTTTTTTTTTGGTGTTATCTGTCCGACTGGAAAAAGTTCATCTTTGTCTATTATGCTCCAGCTGCTATCATCTCCAATCTCAATGTCAGGTTCTGATTTCTTTCCTTTGAAGATGTATTTGCAGAGGGAGATCATAACTGCTAGAGATCCCACAAAGGCACAGGTAATGGCGATCATCAATCCAATATTTTCAAAAATGTTGGCATATTCATTTGTCGGGGCATGGCCTGAGGAGAATCCTAGATTTGTGGCTTCAGCCATCGCAGTTGTTGTTCCTTTGCCAGGTGTAATAAATAATCCTAGGACCATAAACAGGAACACTTCATTTCTTCTACGATCCCCATGGCAGCCAAGACCTTGGGATTTCATCCCTCTCCCTTCAGATAGACAGGTTGTTTTTTTCCAGGACCTCCCCCTTCCTGTATAAAGCCTCTCTCCTCCCCTTCCTCCTTGTCTTTTTTTCCTGCCTCCTAGTGTTCAGTTAGACTAGGGGAATAGTTTTGTTGTTTTTATAGTAAGAGCTTGCCTCCTTTAAAGCAAGGGTTACTCTGGGGAATAGGGCATATGGGAGTGTGCATTCAGAGACACGGCTCAATACAGATGGGGACAGGTCCGGGGAGGATAGGTAGAGCTGAGTATCATCCGCATACAGATGATACTGAAATCCAAAGGAGCTGATTAGTTTGCCAAGCTATCCAAGAATAGTGTAGTTTTAGCGTATTTAAGATAATTGCCCAATTCATTATGAACGATTCAAAGAAGCAGAAAACCAATATTTCTTTTTCACTGTCTCACAATGTAGGATGTGATCCAATTGGCCTAGAAATGGCCCTAATCTTTGCACAACATTTGGTGGTGATTTCGGAATTATTTATATGGAATAATATATGTTTTGCAAATTAAGCTGAAAGTTGGTCAGTGCATTCAGAAAACCGAGGGCTGCATAGGCTGGAGGTGACATAATCCACCGAAGGTACCTGAGTTGCTGGCACTTTAAGTAGCAAGTTGCTAGGGTCTGACTAGGAAGGGAGCAGCCAATCAGGGCTTAGGGTGGAGCTGTCTGTGCTTAAGGAAAGAGGAAGTTGGATTGAACTTCCTCTATGATCCAGCTTTCCCCTCCCTCCCATCCCTATATCTCTACTTTCCAGGCGGCGGTAAAGAACGGTCCCCCTGGACAGGCGATTGGCTGCACCATCCGGACGGGTGGGTGTGATGGGAGAGTAGAACACCAGCGATGTTTTGAATGGTGTGTGTGGTATTTACCCCCTCCTTTCTATGACCGTTCTTTAGGGCCGCCTACCACTTATAGTCAGATATATAACTGTCAATTAATAAATGTGACAATTTATTTGAAACACCAGCACTTGTGCCTGTCTCTTTATTTTAGTGATAAGTTTATTTGTAAGTTAAATAAGTTTTGTTAAAAAGTTAAACAACAAAACTATTCCCCTAGTCTAACTGAACACTAGGAGGCAGGAAAAAAAGACAAGGAGGAAGGGGGAGGTCCTGGAAAAAAACAACCTGTCTATCTGAAGGGAGAGGGATGAAATCCCAAGGTCTTGGCTGCCATGGGGATCGTAGAAGAAATTAAGTGTTCCTGTTTATGGTCCTAGGATTATTTATTACACCTGGCAAAGGAACAACAACTGCGATGGCTGAAGCCACAAATCTAGGATTCTCTGCAGGCCATGCCCCGACAAATGAATATGCCAACATTTTTGAAAATATTGGATTGATGATCGCCATTACCTGTGCCTTTGTGGGATCTCTAGCAGTTATGATCTCCCTCTGCAAATACATCTTCAAAGGAAAGAAATCAGAACCTGACATTGAGATTGGAGATGATAGCAGCTGGAGCATAATAGACAAAGATGAACTTTTTCCAGTCAGACAGATAACACCAAAAAAAAGAGTTTCGTTTATGGATGACACGATATCGCTTGAGAAGGCAAAAAAAGATGCAAAAGCAATCAAATTACCAAATACAAGAGGTAACACCAAGAGGAAGAGAAAATTCCTCTGTAACCTCAAGAAGCATAGCAAAGTGTGCGGTCCTAAGTGCAAGCATCTTTGTGGATATTAGAGCCAACAGCTCTGGCTTGGGAACCAAAAAGAGACCCAAATACAGGCTTGGGAACCTCAGACAAAGAAACCCACCCCACCCATGGCTGTTATTGCATGGCTATCGGGCGTGGCCCCTTGGCGATGGGGTTACCAGTTCTTTAAGAATTGGTAGTGGCACAGCCACCATGGACCAACGCAATAATCATTTTGCTGTTAAGTTAGAACCGTCTAAATGTGCTGTCAGACTTGCTGTGATATAAACTCACCATCGGCAACCTTTTTGCCACACACGTTAACAAAACTTATTTAACTTACAAATAAACTTATCACTAAAATAAAGAGACAGGCACAAGTGCTGGTGTTTCAAATAAATTGTCACATTTATTAATTGACAGTTATATATCTGACTATAAGTGGTAGGCGGCCCTAAAGAACGGTCATAGAAAGGAGGGGGTGCTCCTCGATGCTCAACGGAGAGATATCGCAGATCGTTCCTTCCGGCTGCAATTAGAATGTACAACTGTCATGGTCTGAAGAAGACCTGCATGTTCCTAGATTCTTGAGTTATATTGTTTGGATCTTATCTTATTATGTGTGTTCTTATTATTATGCTACTACTCTTATCTGTACTTGAACCTTGCTGTAACACTGAAATTTCTCCATTGTGAGACGAATAAAGGGATTCTATTCTATTCTATTAAATACCACACACAACATTCAAAACATCGCTGGTGTTCTACTCTCCCATCACAGCCACCCGTCCGGATGGTGCAGCCAATCGCCTGTCCAGGGGGACCGTTCTTTACCGCCGCCTGGAAAGTAGAGAAATAGGGATGGGAGGGAGGGGAAAGCTGGATCATAGAGGAAGCTCAATCCAACTTCCTCTTTCCTTAAGCACAGACAGCTCCACCCTAAGCCCTGATTGGCTGCTCCCTTCCTAGTCAGACCCTAGCAACTTGCTACTTAAAGTGCCAGCAACTCAGGTACCTTCGGTGGATTATGTCACCTCCAGCCTATGCAGCCCTCGGTTTTCTGAATGCACTGACCAACTTTCAGCTTAATTTGCAAAACATATATTATTCCATATAAATAATTCCGAAATCACCACCAAACGTTGTGCAAAGATTAGGGCCATTTCTAGGCCAATTGGATCACATCCTACATTGTGAGACAATGAAAAAGAAATATTGGTTTTCTGCTTCTTTGAATCGTTCATAATGAATTGGGCAATTATCTTAAATACGCTAAACCTACACTATTCTTGGATAGCTTGGCAAACTAATCAGCTCCTTTGGATTTCAGTATCATCTGTATGCGGATGATACTCAGCTCTACCTATCCTCCCCGGACCTGTCCCCATCTGTATTGAGCCGTGTCTCTGAATGCACACTCCCATATGCCCTATTCCCCAGAGTAACCCTTGCTTTAAAGGAGGCAAGCTCTTACTATAAAAACAACAAAACTATTCCCCTAGTCTAACTGAACACTAGGAGGCAGGAAAAAAAGACAAGGAGGAAGGGGAGGAGAGAGGCTTTATACAGGAAGGGGGAGGTCCTGGAAAAAAACAACCTGTCTATCTGAAGGGAGAGGGATGAAATCCCAAGGTCTTGGCTGCCATGGGGATCGTAGAAGAAATGAAGTGTTCCTGTTTATGGTACTATGATTATTTATTACACCTGGCAAAGGAACAACAACTGCGATGGCTGAAGCCACAAATCTAGGATTCTCTGCAGGCCATGCCCCGACAAATGAATATGCCAACATTTTTGAAAATATTGGATTGATGATCGCCATTACCTGTGCCTTTGTGGGATCTCTAGCAGTTATGATCTCCCTCTGCAAATACATCTTCAAAGGAAAGAAATCAGAACCTGACATTGAGATTGGAGATGATAGCAGCTGGAGCATAATAGACAAAGATGAACTTTTTCCAGTCAGACAGATAACACCAAAAAAAAGAGTTTCGTTTATGGATGACACGATATCGCTTGAGAAGGCAAAAAAAGATGCAAAAGCAATCAAATAACCAAATACAAGAGGTAACACCAAGAGGAAGAGAAAATTCCTCCGTAACCTCAAGAAGCATAGCAAAGTGTGTGGTCCTAAGTGCAAGCATCTTTGTGGATATTAGAGCCAACAGCTCTGGCTTGGGAACCAAAAAGAGACCCAAATACAGGCTTGGGAACCTCAGACAAAGAAACCCACCCCACCCATGGCTGTTATTGCATGGCTATCGGGCGTGGCCCCTTGGCGATGGGGTTACCAGTTCTTTAAGAATTGGTAGTGGCACAGCCACCATGGACCAACGCAATAATCATTTTGCTGTTAAGTTAGAACCGTCTAAATGTGCTGTCAGACTTGCTGTGATATAAACTCACCATCGGCAACCTTTTTGCCACACACTTTAACAAAACTTATTTAACTTACAAATAAACTTATCACTAAAATAAAGAGACAGGCACAAGTGCTGGTGTTTCAAATAAATTGTCACATTTATTAATTGACAGTTATATATCTGACTATAAGTGGTAGGCGGCCCTAAAGAACGGTCATAGAAAGGAGGGGGTGCTCCTCGATGCTCAACGAAGAGATATCGCAGAACGTTCCTTCCGGCTGCAATTATAATGTACAACTGTCATGGTCTGAAGAAGACCTGCATGTTCCTAGATTCTTGAGTTATATTGTTTGGATCTTATCTTATTATGTGTGTTCTTATTATTATGCTACTACTCTTATCTGTACTTGAACCTTGCTGTAACACTGAAATTTCTCCATTGTGAGACGAATAAAGGGATTCTATTCTATTCTATTAAATACCACACACAACATTCAAAACATCGCTGGTGTTCTACTCTCCCATCACAGCCACCCGTCCGGATGGTGCAGCCAATTGCCTGTCCAGGGGGACCGTTCTTTACCGCCGCCTGGAAAGTAGAGAAATAGGGATGGGAGGGAGGGGAAAGCTGGATCATAGAGGAAGCTCAATCCAACTTCCTCTTTCCTTAAGCACAGACAGCTCCACCCTAAGCCCTGATTGGCTGCTCCCTTCCTAGTCAGACCCTAGCAACTTGCTACTTAAAGTGCCAGCAACTCAGGTACCTTCGGTGGATTATGTCACCTCCAGCCTATGCAGCCCTCGGTTTTCTGAATGCACTGACCAACTTTCAGCTTAATTTGCAAAACATATATTATTCCATATAAATAATTCCGAAATCACCACCAAACGTTGTGCAAAGATTAGGGCCATTTCTAGGCCAATTGGATCACATCCTACATTGTGAGACAATGAAAAAGAAATATTGGTTTTCTGCTTCTTTGAATCGTTCATAATGAATTGGGCAATTATCTTAAATACGCTAAACTTGGCAAACTAATCAGCTCCTTTGGATTTCAGTATCATCTGTATGCGGATGATACTCAGCTCTACCTATCCTCCCCGGACCTGTCCCCATCTGTATTGAGCCGTGTCTCTGAATGCACACTCCCATATGCCCTATTCCCCAGAGTAACCCTTGCTTTAAAGGAGGCAAGCTCTTACTATAAAAACAACAAAACTATTCCCCTAGTCTAACTGAACACTAGGAGACAGGAAAAAAAGACAAGGAGGAAGGGGAGGAGAGAGGCTTTATACAGGAAGGGGGAGGTCCTGGAAAAAAACAACCTGTCTATCTGAAGGGAGAGGGATGAAATCCCAAGGTCTTGGCTGCCATGGGGATCGTAGAAGAAATGAAGTGTTCCTGTTTATGGTACTATGATTATTTATTACACCTGGCAAAGGAACAACAACTGCGATGGCTGAAGCCACAAATCTAGGATTCTCTGCAGGCCATGCCCCGACAAATGAATATGCCAACATTTTTGAAAATATTGGATTGATGATCGCCATTACCTGTGCCTTTGTGGGATCTCTAGCAGTTATGATCTCCCTCTGCAAATACATCTTCAAAGGAAAGAAATCAGAACCTGACATTGAGATTGGAGATGATAGCAGCTGGAGCATAATAGACAAAGATGAACTTTTTCCAGTCAGACAGATAACACCAAAAAAAAGAGTTTCGTTTATGGATGACACGATATCGCTTGAGAAGGCAAAAAAAGATGCAAAAGCAATCAAATAACCAAATACAAGAGGTAACACCAAGAGGAAGAGAAAATTCCTCCGTAACCTCAAGAAGCATAGCAAAGTGTGTGGTCCTAAGTGCAAGCATCTTTGTGGATATTAGAGCCAACAGCTCTGGCTTGGGAACCAAAAAGAGACCCAAATACAGGCTTGGGAACCTCAGACAAAGAAACCCACCCCACCCATGGCTGTTATTGCATGGCTATCGGGCGTGGCCCCTTGGCGATGGGGTTACCAGTTCTTTAAGAATTGGTAGTGGCACAGCCACCATGGACCAACGCAATAATCATTTTGCTGTTAAGTTAGAACCGTCTAAATGTGCTGTCAGACTTGCTGTGATATAAACTCACCATCGGCAACCTTTTTGCCACACACTTTAACAAAACTTATTTAACTTACAAATAAACTTATCACTAAAATAAAGAGACAGGCACAAGTGCTGGTGTTTCAAATAAATTGTCAAATTTATTAATTGACAGTTATATATCTGACTATAAGTGGTAGGCGGCCCTAAAGAACGGTCATAGAAAGGAGGGGGTGCTCCTCGATGCTCAACGAAGAGATATCGCAGAACGTTCCTTCCGGCTGCAATTATAATGTACAACTGTCATGGTCTGAAGAAGACCTGCATGTTCCTAGATTCTTGAGTTATATTGTTTGGATCTTATCTTATTATGTGTGTTCTTATTATTATGCTACTACTCTTATCTGTACTTGAACCTTGCTGTAACACTGAAATTTCTCCATTGTGAGACGAATAAAGGGATTCTATTCTATTCTATTAAATACCACACACAACATTCAAAACATCGCTGGTGTTCTACTCTCCCATCACAGCCACCCGTCCGGATGGTGCAGCCAATTGCCTGTCCAGGGGGACCGTTCTTTACCGCCGCCTGGAAAGTAGAGAAATAGGGATGGGAGGGAGGGGAAAGCTGGATCATAGAGGAAGCTCAATCCAACTTCCTCTTTCCTTAAGCACAGACAGCTCCACCCTAAGCCCTGATTGGCTGCTCCCTTCCTAGTCAGACCCTAGCAACTTGCTACTTAAAGTGCCAGCAACTCAGGTACCTTCGGTGGATTATGTCACCTCCAGCCTATGCAGCCCTCGGTTTTCTGAATGCACTGACCAACTTTCAGCTTAATTTGCAAAACATATATTATTCCATATAAATAATTCCGAAATCACCACCAAACGTTGTGCAAAGATTAGGGCCATTTCTAGGCCAATTGGATCACATCCTACATTGTGAGACAATGAAAAAGAAATATTGGTTTTCTGCTTCTTTGAATCGTTCATAATGAATTGGGCAATTATCTTAAATACGCTAAACTTGGCAAACTAATCAGCTCCTTTGGATTTCAGTATCATCTGTATGCGGATGATACTCAGCTCTACCTATCCTCCCCGGACCTGTCCCCATCTGTATTGAGCCGTGTCTCTGAATGCACACTCCCATATGCCCTATTCCCCAGAGTAACCCTTGCTTTAAAGGAGGCAAGCTCTTACTATAAAAACAACAAAACTATTCCCCTAGTCTAACTGAACACTAGGAGACAGGAAAAAAAGACAAGGAGGAAGGGGAGGAGAGAGGCTTTATACAGGAAGGGGGAGGTCCTGGAAAAAAACAACCTGTCTATCTGAAGGGAGAGGGATGAAATCCCAAGGTCTTGGCTGCCATGGGGATCGTAGAAGAAATGAAGTGTTCCTGTTTATGGTACTATGATTATTTATTACACCTGGCAAAGGAACAACAACTGCGATGGCTGAAGCCACAAATCTAGGATTCTCTGCAGGCCATGCCCCGACAAATGAATATGCCAACATTTTTGAAAATATTGGATTGATGATCGCCATTACCTGTGCCTTTGTGGGATCTCTAGCAGTTATGATCTCCCTCTGCAAATACATCTTCAAAGGAAAGAAATCAGAACCTGACATTGAGATTGGAGATGATAGCAGCTGGAGCATAATAGACAAAGATGAACTTTTTCCAGTCAGACAGATAACACCAAAAAAAAGAGTTTCGTTTATGGATGACACGATATCGCTTGAGAAGGCAAAAAAAGATGCAAAAGCAATCAAATAACCAAATACAAGAGGTAACACCAAGAGGAAGAGAAAATTCCTCCGTAACCTCAAGAAGCATAGCAAAGTGTGTGGTCCTAAGTGCAAGCATCTTTGTGGATATTAGAGCCAACAGCTCTGGCTTGGGAACCAAAAAGAGACCCAAATACAGGCTTGGGAACCTCAGACAAAGAAACCCACCCCACCCATGGCTGTTATTGCATGGCTATCGGGCGTGGCCCCTTGGCGATGGGGTTACCAGTTCTTTAAGAATTGGTAGTGGCACAGCCACCATGGACCAACGCAATAATCATTTTGCTGTTAAGTTAGAACCGTCTAAATGTGCTGTCAGACTTGCTGTGATATAAACTCACCATCGGCAACCTTTTTGCCACACACTTTAACAAAACTTATTTAACTTACAAATAAACTTATCACTAAAATAAAGAGACAGGCACAAGTGCTGGTGTTTCAAATAAATTGTCACATTTATTAATTGACAGTTATATATCTGACTATAAGTGGTAGGCGGCCCTAAAGAACGGTCATAGAAAGGAGGGGGTGCTCCTCGATGCTCAACGAAGAGATATCGCAGAACGTTCCTTCCGGCTGCAATTATAATGTACAACTGTCATGGTCTGAAGAAGACCTGCATGTTCCTAGATTCTTGAGTTATATTGTTTGGATCTTATCTTATTATGTGTGTTCTTATTATTATGCTACTACTCTTATCTGTACTTGAACCTTGCTGTAACACTGAAATTTCTCCATTGTGAGACGAATAAAGGGATTCTATTCTATTCTATTAAATACCACACACAACATTCAAAACATCGCTGGTGTTCTACTCTCCCATCACAGCCACCCGTCCGGATGGTGCAGCCAATTGCCTGTCCAGGGGGACCGTTCTTTACCGCCGCCTGGAAAGTAGAGAAATAGGGATGGGAGGGAGGGGAAAGCTGGATCATAGAGGAAGCTCAATCCAACTTCCTCTTTCCTTAAGCACAGACAGCTCCACCCTAAGCCCTGATTGGCTGCTCCCTTCCTAGTCAGACCCTAGCAACTTGCTACTTAAAGTGCCAGCAACTCAGGTACCTTCGGTGGATTATGTCACCTCCAGCCTATGCAGCCCTCGGTTTTCTGAATGCACTGACCAACTTTCAGCTTAATTTGCAAAACATATATTATTCCATATAAATAATTCCGAAATCACCACCAAACGTTGTGCAAAGATTAGGGCCATTTCTAGGCCAATTGGATCACATCCTACATTGTGAGACAATGAAAAAGAAATATTGGTTTTCTGCTTCTTTGAATCGTTCATAATGAATTGGGCAATTATCTTAAATACGCTAAACTTGGCAAACTAATCAGCTCCTTTGGATTTCAGTATCATCTGTATGCGGATGATACTCAGCTCTACCTATCCTCCCCGGACCTGTCCCCATCTGTATTGAGCCGTGTCTCTGAATGCACACTCCCATATGCCCTATTCCCCAGAGTAACCCTTGCTTTAAAGGAGGCAAGCTCTTACTATAAAAACAACAAAACTATTCCCCTAGTCTAACTGAACACTAGGAGACAGGAAAAAAAGACAAGGAGGAAGGGGAGGAGAGAGGCTTTATACAGGAAGGGGGAGGTCCTGGAAAAAAACAACCTGTCTATCTGAAGGGAGAGGGATGAAATCCCAAGGTCTTGGCTGCCATGGGGATCGTAGAAGAAAAAGGGATTTTTGTAAGAACTTACCGTTCGAATCCCTTTCTCTGATATGGTCCTGGTGACACAGCTTCACATTGGGATGTAGGAGGGTCCGCAGGAGCCAGGCACCTATCCTAAAGCTTTTGGAGGGTAGGCTCCTCCCCTACTGCATCCCAGATTCCTCAGTTCAATCTTTCAAAGCCACTGGAATACATTAACTCAGTACAAACACCTGCACATATTATATGCACAATTTTAAATTTAACTTTTCAACCAATTATAACATGAAACATCATGAACACTGGCATACTTACTGAGCGTAAGGGAGGGATCGCTGTGTCACCAGGACCATATCAGAGAAAGGGATTCGAACGGTAAGTTCTTACAAAAATCCCTTTTTCTCTTTCAATGGTCCTGGTGACACAGCTTCACATTGGGACGTTCCAGAGCCGGTCCTTTTGGGTGGGTACGCTCTGGTCTGCAGTTGTCATCACTGCTCTCCCGAATGATGCGTCCACCGACGCAAACTCATGGAACCTATCGAATTTGGCAAAAATATGAACAGATGACCAAGTGGCAGCCCTGCAAACCTGCACAGCTGTTGTCCCATGTCGAACCGCCCAAGAGGTGGCAACCGACCTGGTGGTATGCGCATTAATCCTGGCCGGTACAGGCCTACCAACTTTAGTATATGCAAACGCAATAACAGAGCGCAACCACCTAGCAATGGTCTGCTTAGAAGCAGGCCAACTAAGTTTGTGTATGTCATACAAAACCAGTAAAGTATCAGTCTTTTGACACTCTTAACTCTGTCCACATAAACGCGCAAGACGCGCACAACATCCAAATTCCTCAATTTGTCCCTATTCCTAACAACCCTCTGGAGGTTGAAACACAGGCAGAACAATCTCCTGATTTATATGAAAAGCAGAGACTACTTTTGGTAAAAATCTAGGGGTACTGTCCGAAAGACAGCCCTATCATCATGACATATAAGGGAGGAAGACTTGTAGAACAAAGCTATCCTCCGATACTCTCTTTTTTTTTTTTCTCTGACGCCACCGCCAACAAAAATACCAGCTTCCCTGAAAGGAAACTAAGGTCATCCGACCTTAATGGCTCAAAAGGCGCCTCTTTACGGTACTCCAGAGCCAGAGATAATTCCCTAGGCGCTACTGGTTGGTTGTAGGGAGGTTTCAATAGAGAAACCCCCTGCAGGAAGGTCTGTACTTCTGGTTCTAACGCAATCCTTCTTTGGAAAGAAATTGACACGGTCGAGAGATGTACTCTGAGTGACTGAAGGCCTAACCCAGAGGAAAGGCCCTCCTGTAAAAAACTCCAACAATTTAGCCATTTTAAATCTCGGTGTGCGTGACCTCTGTCTTACACACCACCAAATATAGGTCTTCCAGGCCCCAAAATAATTTACAGAAGACACTGACTTTCTGGCTTTCCTCATTGCATTAGCCACCGCCTCTGAGAATCCTATATTCCTCAAAATGGCGTTTTCAACAGCCAGACCGTCAAAATTAATCGAGCTGAATCCAGCTGGTTGAACGGTCCTTGTTTTAGAAGGTCTGACCTCAGAGGTAGACGCCACGAGTCCACCGAAAATCTCTGAAGCCTCGAGTACCAGGATCTCCCTGGCCAATCTGGGGCCACTAAAATTACTGGAATTGTCTGGGCCTGTATTGTTTTCAACACTCCTGCCAGCATTGGAACTGGCGGAAAATCATAAAGAAGATTCCCCTCCCAGGGGATAGTCATGGCATCCACTGCTTCTGCCAGTGAATCCCACGTCCTGTCATAAAACCTGGGTACCTGATGGTTGAACCTGTATGCCCTCAGGTCCCTATCCGGGGTTTCCCCCTTATTGTAATCTAGTGGAAAACTTGTGGATTCAGCCTCCATTTCCCTTCCATCAGTTTCTCCCTGCTCAGGAAGTCGGCCTCTATATTCTCCACTCCTGGTATGAATATTGCTGATAATGCTAGAACATTCTGTTCCGCCCACAAGAAGATTCGGGACACCTCCCACATGGCCAGATTGCTGTGTGTGCCTCCCTGGTGATTCAGATACGCCACAGCTGTGACGTTGTCGGTCTGAATGCCTAAAAAGGGAGCCCTTGTAATCTTTTCTCCCGCCAGAGAAAACCTCTTCCACACAGCCCTCAGTTTCACGATGTTGATCAGTAAGGCAGACTGTAAAGTATCAGTCTTTCTGCTCTAAAGTCCACAAGCCCTGCAGACGCAGGTCCACGACTACTGCCCTTCAGCCTCTGAGACTGGCGTCGGTAATGACTACCAACCAGCTCCAGGACTGCAGGGACCGACCCCCCCGAAGGGAATCCACCTCCATCCACCATTTTAGGAAGGATCGAGTTTCTGAAAACAACACCATTTGTTCTGACCTCATGGTCTGAGTGTTCCCTGACCACACTCTAGAGTGGAACCTGGCGAACTATAACGTCTCGAAAAACGCCACCATCTTCCCCAGCAGTTTGAGGCACCTCCATACTGCTGTGCTCTGAGACCCTAGGATCTCCTGTACCAAGGCAGCCAGATCCCTGACCTATGCCTCTGGTAGAAACACCCAATGCAACTGGGTATCCAAACCAATCCCCAAGAATTGGAGTCTCTGTGACGGCACCGATTGAGACTTTTGTAAATTTAAAAGCCAGCCGTGAATCTGCAAAACCCGATGGTTTCTGCCAAGTGACTCTTCACTTGTCTGCTGACTCCGCTTTAAACCACAGGTCATCCAAAAATGGAATAACCATGATTTCCCACAGTCGAAGCACATCCGCCATTTCTGACATTATTTATTGAACACCCTTGACGCTGTGGCCAGACCGAAAGGCAACGCCTGTAATTACAGGAGAAGGTACCCTATTGCACACCCCAATAGTGTTCCGGGTGGATAGGAACCTGCAAGTATGCGTCCTGGACCTTCATGGACGCTAAAAATTCTCCCTGGTCCCGGCTTAGCAGCACAGACCGTAGAGACTCTATTTTGAAATGGTCTACCCACAACTGGCTATTAATGCCTTTAAGTTTAGGATCAGCAGAAAGACCCGTCTGGTTTGGGCACCAAAAAACAGAGTGAAATAAAAGCCTTTTTTCCCTCCGCTCTGGGGACCGGGACTACCACACCCTTCTCTAAAAGAGAATGAGCCGCTCCCAAGAGAGCTGTACGGAGCCGAGCCTCCTTTGGTAGTGATGAAGGAATGAACCTTCTCGGTGGAAGAACTTTGAAGGGAATCTTTTAACCCTGGGTTATATTTCTAACCCAAGCGTTCCGTCTAACAGTGCCCCTGCGTCTATGAACAGTGACAGACGTCCCCCCTCCTTAAACACCGCCGGGCAAAACCCCTGGCAGTATGCGGAGGATTTTTCCTCTCCTTTGGTTTCTTATAAAAAGAACCAATTTTTTTACTTTGGGGCCTTGCCCCTGGAGGACTGAGACTATCCCTTAAAAGACTGTCCTCAAAAGGACGCACCTCCTCTAGGGGAGGGCCGAAAGGATGGCCTGAAAGCAGAAAACCTTGATGTCTGCTTGGCTGCAGGGGTAGGCAGGAAAGTGCTTTTTTTTTTTTTCCACCTGTGGCCTGCTTATTAATCTCTTCCAGTTGTAAACCAATAACAGCTTTCCTTTAAAAGCTAATGCCTCTAAGCCTTTTTAGACTTGTTATCTGCCTTCCAAACTATAAGCCAGAGTACTCTCCTGGCATTCACAGACACTGAGGAAACTCTGGCAGCCATTTTGAGAGCTTCCTGCTCAGCCTGAATCACATTTCTGCAGCAGCATTAGACCTCTCTGCATAGTAACAACACACAAAAGACAGTATGTCAACTAGAGCAAAGGTCACTGACCCACCAATCCTGGCCTTAGAGACCCAGACTGAAGCCAATCAGAGGACTTGCTTGCTTGAAGGCTTGCACTGGTAGCACAGTTGGTTTTTGACAAGTATACCACAGAAGCCTCTACCACTGGAACATTTTCCCAGAGGTCTGCATGATCCTCAGGCATGGGATACAGGCTTAACCATCTATTAGGCATCTAAAGCCTTTTGTCAGGGGTTTTCCAATAAATCTTGTAAACCCTTGTCTGCAGAGAGATATCATTTCCCTCACGCTGTCTCTTAAAAACAACCTTAGCAGGAGTTTTTACTTCACAGACAAATTCAATGCCTGTTTACAGCAGTAATTAAATCCTCCACCCCTGAGGGTGAGGACTCTTCAGAAACATCACCCTGAACCCAGGTTATGTCTGTGTACTCTCCCTCCTCATCAGCAGCTAATAATGGCACTGAATAAGACCATTTAGGGGTCCCCCCAGAATAACCATAAAGTTTGTCAAACAAGTAATTAAACCTGCTGATTCCCATAGCAGTATCCTGCATGACTTGTATAAGTCAGGATCTGTCTGGGACCGAGGCAAGGAGCTGGACGGACTGCTGAGAGAATGGCCATGGTCAGCATTTTCAGACCTGTCTCAGGGACTTAGCCCTCGCAAGGTCCGATGCACTACCCTCTGGGGTTCACTCCCCATGGGTTTCACAGCAGCGCAACAAATACAAAAGCCCCCCTTAGGGACAAATTTCAGTGTACAACCACTGCAAGCGCTCAATGCATTAAAGGCTCCCTCCCCCAAAACCACAGACTGTTGCTCAGACATGATGTTCTCAATAACACAGTCACAGCATTAAATGTACATACATTATATACAGTGTACTCAGTCACTTAGCTTTCTGTAGTCTTCAGAATGGGGAAAGCGAAGCCCAGGAAATCCAATCACTCTGTCAGGATCTGTAAGCCAGCTCAGCTCCGCTGCAAGCGTTCTGAATGGCGCCAAAACAGAGTGAGGGAAGGGACCAAGTCCCTGCTGCTGCGGGGTCTGTGACTTTTGGCGCCAACTACCCCCAGACAGCCGCTCCCATTGTAGGATCTCCTCGTTCCAGTATCTCCCCCTCAGCTGGGGACCACTCGGAACATGCCTGTAACAACACTGCTGTCCTCTCATATCAGGAGCTCAGTGTGTAAGCTCCGCAGAAAATGGCCGCCGCCATCACGGAGCGCCTGTCCCCCATGATCCCCACCTAGCGTGAAGCCGGTTTCAGAGCGCTCCGGAGCCCAGGCAGCTTCTTAAAAGAAGCTGTAAGCGCTGCACAGGGAGGCCAGACAGCGTCTCCCTCGTGCACAGTGAGCTGACAGGACTCGTTTCTGTCAGCTCCTGCTGCGCTAGCAGTGTGAGGATTCACTAATGAGAATCCTCACACTGTGCCTACCTAGCTAGTGTAGAAGTTAATAAAATAATAAAAACCCTAACTAACTCTACTCCTTCGGCTGCTCCAGCAGCCCTTTAGAATAGCACCCACTCCAGTGGGCACCTAACACGAACTGAGGAATCTGGGATGCAGTAGGGGAGGAGCCTACCCTCCAAAAGCTTTAGGATAGGTGCCTGGCTCCTGCGGACCCTCCTACATCCCAATGTGAAGCTGTGTCACCAGGACCATTGAAAGAGAAATGAAGTGTTCCTGTTTATGGTACTATGATTATTTATTACACCTGGCAAAGGAACAACAACTGCGATGGCTGAAGCCACAAATCTAGGATTCTCTGCAGGCCATGCCCCGACAAATGAATATGCCAACATTTTTGAAAATATTGGATTGATGATCGCCATTACCTGTGCCTTTGTGGGATCTCTAGCAGTTATGATCTCCCTCTGCAAATACATCTTCAAAGGAAAGAAATCAGAACCTGACATTGAGATTGGAGATGATAGCAGCTGGAGCATAATAGACAAAGATGAACTTTTTCCAGTCAGACAGATAACACCAAAAAAAAAGAGTTTCGTTTATGGATGACACGATATCGCTCGAGAAGGCAAAAAAAGATGCAAAAGCAATCAAATTACCAAATACAAGAGGTAACACCAAGAGGAAGAGAAAATTCCTCTGTAACCTCAAAAAGCATAGCAAAGTGTGCGGTCCTAAGTGCAAGCATCTTTGTGGATATTAGAGCCAACAGCTCTGGCTTGGGAACCAAAAAGAGACCCAAATACAGGCTTGGGAACCTCAGACAAAGAAACCCACCCCACCCATGGCTGTTATTGCATGGCTATCGGGCGTGGCCCCTTGGCGATGGGGTTACCAGTTCTTTAAGAATTGGTAGTGGCACAGCCACCATGGACCAACGCAATAATCATTTTGCTGTTAAGTTAGAACCGTCTAAATGTGCTGTCAGACTTGCTGTGATATAAACTCACCATCGGCAACCTTTTTGCCACACACTTTAACAAAACTTATTTAACTTACAAATAAACTTATCACTAAAATAAAGAGACAGGCACAAGTGCTGGTGTTTCAAATAAATTGTCACATTTATTAATTGACAGTTATATATCTGACTATAAGTGGTAGGCGGCCCTAAAGAACGGTCATAGAAAGGAGGGGGTGCTCCTCGATGCTCAACGGAGAGATATCGCAGATCGTTCCTTCCGGCTGCAATTAGAATGTACAACTGTCATGGTCTGAAGAAGACCTACATGTTCCTAGATTCTTGAGTTATATTGTTTGGATCTTATCTTATTATGTGTGTTCTTATTATTATGCTACTACTCTTATCTGTACTTGAACCTTGCTGTAACACTGAAATTTCTCCATTGTGAGACGAATAAAGGGATTCTATTCTATTCTATTAAATACCACACACAACATTCAAAACATCGCTGGTGTTCTACTCTCCCATCACACCCACCCGTCCGGATGGTGCAGCCAATCGCCTGTCCAGGGGGACCGTTCTTTACCGCCGCCTGGAAAGTAGAGAAATAGGGATGGGAGGGAGGGGAAAGCTGGATCATAGAGGAAGTTCAATCCAACTTCCTCTTTCCTTAAGCACAGACAGCTCCACCCTAAGCCCTGATTGGCTGCTCCCTTCCTAGTCAGACCCTAGCAACTTGCTACTTAAAGTGCCAGCAACTCAGGTACCTTCGGTGGATTATGTCACCTCCAGCCTATGCAGCCCTCGGTTTTCTGAATGCACTGACCAACTTTCAGCTTAATTTGCAAAACATATATTATTCCATATAAATAATTCCGAAATCACCACCAAACGTTGTGCAAAGATTAGGGCCATTTCTAGGCCAATTGGATCACATCCTACATTGTGAGACAATGAAAAAGAAATATTGGTTTTCTGCTTCTTTGAATCGTTCATAATGAATTGGGCAATTATCTTAAATACGCTAAACCTACACTATTCTTGGATAGCTTGGCAAACTAATCAGCTCCTTTGGATTTCAGTATCATCTGTATGCGGATGATACTCAGCTCTACCTATCCTCCCCGGACCTGTCCCCATCTGTATTGAGCCGTGTCTCTGAATGCCTTTCTGCTGTTTCATCCTGGATGTCATCTCGCCACCTCAAACTTAATATCTAAAAAACAGAATTAATTATATTTCCGCCAATAAATAGTAGTTACCAACCTGATATCTCTATAGCTCCTACCTCTCAAGCTCGCTGCCTAGGTGTTATCCTTGACTCAGAACTTTCCTTTGTACCCCACATTCAATCTGTCTCAAAATCATGCCACATGCACCTAAAAAACATATTTAAAATTCGCCCTTACCTTACACAAGACCAGCGGCGGATTGGCCCACCGGGAAACCGGGCCGTTTCCCGGTGGGCCGGCACCTTTTATGTCAGATTGGGCCGCCTATCCTACCTAACTGGGCTGCCGCGGCATCTCTGTGCTGGGCCGCGGCACTGTGCCCTAAATAAAGATGGCTGCGTGTGCTTCCGTCCGGCTCCCTCCTCCCTGCTGCTGCGGCTGCAATGAGCTGCAAATACAGCCGCTGGCATCCAGGGGGAGCACCTCTTAGACTGATGACGTCAGCCTGAGAGGGGAGAGAGACGAGGAGCAGCAGCGCTGTGGCCGGGCTTCTCAGCTTCCAGAATTATGTGAGTCCTGTCACACTGTGGGCTCTGGGGACACTGGTTGGCAACCTTGTTAGGAATGGGGGTGTGTGTTTGTGTGTGTAAGTGGAGAGAGAGAGACTCACTCCTGTCACTGTGTGTGAGGGACATGGGGAATAAATCTCCCTGCATGTGCCAGTTTTACAGTGTAGGCTGTGCTGGAGGGGTTTCTGTGTATGTGACATTCCTGCACTTTAGGGGGACTGTCTGCTGTCTGCATTAGGGCAGACAGACTCACAGGCCCTTATTCTGATCGGTGCGGATATATCCGCGTGCGTTCGGTGTGGGACATATGTATAATGGAGCATCACAGTGTGTGGCATATGTATAATTGGCATAACGGTGTGTGGCATATGTATAATGGAGCATCACGGTGTGTGGCATATGTATAAAGGAGCATCACAGTGTGTGGCGTATGTATAATGGAGCATCACGGTGTGTGGCATATGTATAATGGGCATCACGGTGTGTGACATATGTATAATGGGCATCACGGTGTGTGGCATATGTATAATGGGCATCACGGTGTGTGGCATATGTATAATGGGCATCACGGTGTGTGGCATATGTATAATGGAGCATCACAGTGTGTGGCATATGTATAATGGGCATCACGGTGTGTGGCATATGTATAATGGAGCATCACAGTGTGTGGCATATGTATAATGGGCATCACGGTGTGTGACATATGTATAATGGAGCATCACAGTGTGTGGCATATGTATAATGGGCATCACGGTGTGTGGCATATGTATAATGGGCATCACAGTGTGTGGCATATGTATAATGGGCATCACGGTGTGTGGCATATGTATAATGGAGCATCACAGTGTGTGGCATATGTATAATGGGCATCACGGTGTGTCATATGTATAATGGGCATCACGGTGTGGCATATGTATAATGGGCATCACGGTGTGTGGCATATGTATAACGGGGCATCACGGTGTGTGGCATATGTATAATGGAGCATCACAGTGTGTGACATATGTATAATGGGCATCACGGTGTGTGGCATATGTATAACGGAGCATCACGGTGTGTGGCATATGTATAATGGGCATCACGGTGTGTGGCATATGTATAACGGAGCATCACGGTGTGTGGCATATGTATAATGGGCATCACGGTGTGTGACATATGTATAATGGGCATCACGGTGTGTGACATATGTATAATGGGCATCACGGTGTGTGGCATATGTATAATGGAGCATCACGGTGTGTGGCATATGTATAATGGAGCATCACGGTGTGGGGCATATGTATAATGGGCATATCGGTGTATGACATATGTATAATGGGCATCACGGTGTGTGACATATGTATAATGGGCATCGCGGTGTGTGACATATGTATAATGGGCATCACGGTGTGTGGCATATGTATAATGGAGCATCACGGTGTGTGGCATATGTATAATGGGCATATCGGTGTATGACATATGTATAATGGGAATCACGGTGTGTGACATATGTATAATGGGCATCACGGTGTGTGGCATATATATAATGGGCATCACGGTGTGTGGCATATGTATAATGGAGCATCACGGTGTGGGGCATATGTATAATGGAGTATCACGGTGTGTGGCATATGTGTAATGGAGCATCACGGTGTGGGGCATATGTGTAATGGAGCATCACGGTGTGTGGCATATGTGTAATGGGCATCATGGTGTGGGGCATATGTGTAATGGGCATCACGGTGTGTGACATATGTATAATGGAGCATCACGGTGTGTGGCATATGTGTAATGGGCATCATGGTGTGGGGCATATGTGTAATGGGCATCACGGTGTGTGACATATGTATAATGGAGCATCACGGTGTGTGACATATGTATAATGGGCATCACGGTGTAGCATATGTATAATGGAGCATCACGGTGTGGGGCATATGTATAATGGAGCATCACGGTGTGGGGCATATGTATAATGGAGCATCACGGTGTGGGGCATATGTATAATGGGCATCACGGTGTGTGACATATGTATAATGGGCATCACGGTGTGTGGCATATGTATAATGGAGCATCACGGTGTGGGGCATATGTATAATGGGCATATCGGTGTGTGACATATGTATAATGGGCATCATGGTGTGGAGCATATGTATAATGGAGCATCACGGTGTGCAGCATATGTATAATGGAGCATCACGGTGTGTGACATATGTAAAATGGGCATCACGGTGTGTGGCATATGTATAATGGAGCATCTCGTGTGTGGCATATGTATAATGGGCATCACGGTGTGGGGCATATGTACAATGGAGTATCACGGTGTGTGGCATATGTGTAATGGAGCATCACGGTGTATGGCATATGTGTAATGGAGCATCACGGTGTGGGGCATATGTGTAATGGACATCACGGTGTGTGGCGTATGTATAATGGAGCATCACGGTGTGTGGCATATGTATAATGGGCATCGCGGTGTGTGGCATATGTATAATGGGCATCACGGTGTGGGGCATATGTATAATGGAGCATCACGGTGTGGGGCATATGTATAATGAAGCATCACGGTGTGTGGCATATGTGTAATGGAGCATCATGGTGTGTGGCATATGTGTAATGGGCATCACGGTGTGTGACATATGTATAATGGAGCATCACGGTGTGTGACATATGTATAATGGGCATCACGGTGTATGACATATGTATAATGGACATCACGGTGTGTGGCATATGTATAATGGGCATCACGGTGTGTGACATACTGTATGTATAATGGACATCACGGTGTGTGGCGTATGTATAATAGAGCATCAACGGTGTGTGGCAAATGTATAATGGGCATCGCGGTGTGGCATATGTATAATGGAGCATCACGGTGTGGCATATGTATAATGGGCATCACGGTGTGTGGCATATGTATAATGGAGCATCACGGTGTGTGGCATATGTATAATGGAGCATCACGGTGTGGCATATGTATAATGGGCATCACGGTGTGCGGCATATGTATAATGGGCATCACGGTGTGCGGCATATGTATAATGAGCATCACGGTGTGCGACATATGTATAATGGCATCACGGTGTGTGTCATATGTATAATGGAGCATCACGGTGTGACGCATACGTATAATGGGCATATCGGTGTGTGGCATACGTATAATGGAGCATCACGGTGTGGGACATACGTATAATGGGCATCACGGTATGTGGCATATGTATAATGGGCATCACGGTGTGTGGCATATGTATAATGGGCATATCGGTGTGTGGCATATGTATAATGGAGCATCACGGTGTGGGGCATATGTATAATGGAGCATCACGGTGTGTGGCATATGTATAATGGGCATCACGGTGTGTGACATATGTATAATGGAGCATCACAGTGTGTGGCATATGTATAATGGGCATCACGGTGTGTGGCATATGTATAATGGGCATCACAGTGTGTGGCATATGTATAATGGGCATCACGGTGTGTGGCATATGTATAATGGAGCATCACAGTGTGTGGCATATGTATAATGGGCATCACGGTGTGTGACATATGTATAATGGGCATCACGGTGTGGCATATGTATAATGGGCATCACGGTGTGTGGCATATGTATAACGGGGCATCACGGTGTGTGGCATATGTATAACGGAGCATCACGGTGTGTGACATATGTATAATGGGCATCACGGTGTGTGGCATATGTATAACGGAGCATCACGGTGTGTGGCATATGTATAACGGGGCATCACGGTGTGTGGCATATGTATAACGGAGCATCACGGTGTGTGGCATATGTATAATGGGCATCACGGTGTGTGACATATGTATAATGGGCATCACGGTGTGTGGCATATGTATAATGGAGCATCACGGTGTGTGGCATATGTATAATGGAGCATCACGGTGTGGGGCATATGTATAATGGGCATATCGGTGTATGACATATGTATAATGGGCATCACGGTGTGTGACATATGTATAATGGGCATCACGGTGTGTGACATATGTATAATGGGCATCACGGTGTGTGGCATATGTATAATGGAGCATCACGGTGTGTGGCATATGTATAATGGGCATATCGGTGTATGACATATGTATAATGGGCATCACGGTGTGTGACATATGTATAATGGGCATCACGGTGTGTGGCATATATATAATGGGCATCACGGTGTGTGGCATATATATAATGGAGCATCACGGTGTGGGGCATATGTATAATGGAGTATCACGGTGTGTGGCATATGTGTAATGGAGCATCACGGTGTGGGGCATATGTGTAATAGAGCATCACGGTGTGTGGCATATGTGTAATGGGCATCACGGTGTGTGACATATGTATAATGGGCATCACGGTGTGTGGCATATGTATAATGGAGCATCACGGTGTGCAGCATATGTATAATGGGCATATCGGTGTGTGACATATGTATAATGGGCATCACGGTGTGGAGCATATGTATAATGGAGCATCACGGTGTGCAGCATATGTATAATGGAGCATCACGGTGTGTGACATATGTAAAATGGGCATCACGGTGTGTGGCATATGTATAATGGAGCATCTCGTGTGTGGCATATGTATAATGGGCATCACGGTGTGGGGCATATGTACAATGGAGTATCACGGTGTGTGGCATAGAGCATCATGGTGTGTGGCATATGTGTAATGGGCATCACGGTGTGTGACATATGTATAATGGAGCATCACGGTGTGTGACATATGTATAATGGGCATCACGGTGTATGACATATGTATAATGGACATCACGGTGTGTGGCATATGTATAATGGGCATCACGGTGTGTGACATACTGTATGTATAATGGACATCACGGTGTGTGGCGTATGTATAATGGAGCATCAACGGTGTGTGGCAAATGTATAATGGGCATCGCGGTGTGGCATATGTATAATGGAGCATCACGGTGTGGCATATGTATAATGGGCATCATGGTGTGTGGCATATGTATAATGGAGCATCACGGTGTGGCATATGTATAATGGGCATCACGGTGTGCGGCATATGTATAATGGGCATCACGGTGTGCGGCATATGTATAATGAGCATCACGGTGTGCGACATATGTATAATGGCATCACGGTGTGTGTCATATGTATAATGGAGCATCACGGTGTGACGCATATGTATAATGGGCATATCGGTGTGTGGCATACGTATAATGGAGCATCACGGTGTGGGACATATGTATAATGGGCATCACGGTATGTGGCATATGTATAATGGGCATCACGGTGTGTGGCATATGTATAATGGGCATATCGGTGTGTGGCATATGTATAATGGAGCATCACGGTGTGGGGCATATGTATAATGGAGCATCACGGTGTGTGACATATGTATAATGGGCATCACGGTGTGTGACATATGTATAATGGTCATCACGGTGTGTGAGATTTGTATAATGGACATCACGGTGTGAGGTATATGTATAATGGAGTATCACGGTGTGGGGCATATGTATAATGAAGCATCACGGTGTGTGGCATATGTGTAATGGAGCATCACGGTGTGGGGCATATGTATAATGGGCATATCGGTGTGTGACATATGTATAATGGAGCATCAGTGTGTGGGGCATATGTGTAATGGGCATCACGGTGTGTGACATATGTATTATGGAGCATCACGGTGTGTGACATATGTATAATGGGCATCACGGTGTGTGACATATGTATAATGGACATCACGGTGTGTGGCATATGTATAATGGACATCACGGTGTGTGACATACTGTATGTATAATGGAGCATCACGGTGTGTGGCGTATGTATAATGGAGCATCACGGTGTGTGGCGTATGTATAATGGAGCATCACGGTGTGTGGCATATGTATAATGAGCATCGCGGTGTGTGGCATATGTATAATGGGCATCGCGGTGTGGGGCATATGTATAATGGAGTATCACGGTGTGGAGCATATGTATAATGAAGCATCACGGTGTGTGCATATGTATAATGGGCATCACGGTGTGTGGCATATGTATAATGGGCATCACGGTGTGTGGCATATGTGTAATGGAGCATCACAGTGTGTGACATATGTATAATGGAGCATCACGGTGTGTGGCATATGTATATTGGGCATCACGGTGTTTGGCATATGTATAATGGGCATCACGGTGTGTGACATACTGTATGTATAATGGACATCACGGTATGTGGCGTATGTATAATGGGCATCACGGTGTGTGACATATGTATAATGGGCATCGCGGTGTGTGGCATATGTATAATGGAGCATCACGGTGTGGCATATGTATAATGGGCATCACGGTGTGTGGCATATGTATAATGGAGCATCACGGTGTGTGGCATATGTTTAATGGAGCATCACGGTTTGGCATATGTATAATGGGCATCTCGGTGTGCGGCATATGTATAATGGGCATCACGGTGTGGGGCATATGTATAATGGAGCATCACGGTGTGGGGCATATGTATAATGGAGCATCACGGTGTGTGGCATATGTATAATGGGCATCACGGTGTGTGGCATATGTATAATGGGCATCACGGTGTGTGGCATATGTATAATGGAGCATCACGGTGTGTGGCATATGTATAATGGAGCCTCACGGTGTGCGGCGTATGTATAATGGAGCATCACGGTGTGTGTCGTATGTATAATGGAGCATCACGGTGTGACGCATATGTATAATGGGCATATTGGTGTGTGGCATATGTATAATGGACATCACGGTGTGTGGCATATGTATAATGGGCATCACGGTGTGTGGCATATGTATAATGGGCATATCGGTGTGTGGCATATGTATAATGGAGCATCACGGTGTGGGGCATATGTATAATGGAGCATCACGGTGTGTGACATATGTATAATGGGCATCACGGTGTGTGACATATGTATAATGGGCATCACGGTGTGTGGCATATGTATAATGGACATCACGGTGTGGGGCATATGTATAATGGAGCATCACGGTGTGTGGCATATGTATAATGGGCATCACGGTGTGTGACATATGTATAATGGGCATCACGGTGTGGGGCATATGTATAATGGGAGTATCACGGTGTGGGGCATATGTGTAATGGAGCATCACGGTGTGGGGCATATGTGTAATGGAGCATCACGGTGTGGGGCATATGTGTAATGGAGCATCACGGTGTGGGGCATATGTATAATGGGCATATCGGTGTATGACATATGTATAATGGGCATCACGGTGTGTGACATATGTATAATGGGCATCACGGTGTGTGACATGTGTATAATGGGCATCACGGTGTGTGGCATATGTATAATGGAGCATCACAGTGTGTGGCATATGTATAATGGAGCATCACGGTGTGGGGCATATGTATAATGGGCATATCGGTGTATGACATATGTATAATGGGCATCACGGTGTGTGACATATGTATAATGGGCATCACGGTGTGTGGCATATATATAATGGGCATCACGGTGTGTGGCATATGTATAATGGAGCATCACGGTGTGGGGCATATGTATAATGGAGTATCACGGTGTGTGGCATATGTGTAATGGAGCATCACGGTGTGGGGCATATGTGTAATAGAGCATCACGGTGTGTGGCATATGTGTAATGGGCATCATGGTGTGGGGCATATGTGTAATGGGCATCACGGTGTGTGACATATGTATAATGGAGCATCACGGTGTGTGACATATGTATAATGGGCATCACGGTGTAGCATATGTATAATGGAGCATCACGGTGTGGGGCATATGTATAATGGAGCATCACGGTGTGGGGCATATGTATAATGGGCATCACGGTGTGTGGCATATGTATAATGGAGCATCTCGTGTGTGGCATATGTATAATGGGCATCACGGTGTGGGGCATATGTACAATGGAGTATCACGGTGTGTGGCATATGTGTAATGGAGCATCACGGTGTGTGGCATATGTGTAATGGAGCATCACGGTGTGGGGCATATGTGTAATGGACATCACGGTGTGTGGCGTATGTGTAATGGAGCATCACGGTGTGTGGCATATGTATAATGGGCTTTGCGGTGTGTGGCATATGTATAATGGGCATCGCGGTGTGGGGCATATGTATAATGGAGTATCACGGTGTGGGGCATATGTATAATGAAGCATCACGGTGTGTGGCATATGTGTAATGGAGCATCACGGTGTGTGGCATATGTGTAATGGGCATCACGGTATGTGACATATGTATAATGGAGCATCACGGTGTGTGACATATGTATAATGGGCATCACGGTGTATGACATATGTATAATGGACATCACGGTGTGTGGCATATGTATAATGGGCATCACGGTGTGTGACATACTGTATGTATAATGGACATCACGGTGTGTGGCGTATGTATAATGGAGCATCACGGTGTGTGGCAAATGTATAATGGGCATCGCGGTGTGTGGCATATGTATAATGGAGCATCACGGTGTGGCATATGTATAATGGGCATCACGGTGTGTGGCATATGTATAATGGAGCATCGCGGTGTGTGGCATATGTATAATGGAGCATCACGGTGTGGCATATGTATAATGGGCATCACGGTGTGCGGCATATGTATAATGGGCATCACGGTGTGCGGCATATGTATAATGAGCATCACGGTGTGGGGCATATGTATAATGGAGCATCACGGTGTGTGACATATGTATAATGGCATCACGGTGTGTGTCATATGTATAATGGAGCATCACGGTGTGACGCATATGTATAATGGGCATATCGGTGTGTGGCATACGTATAATGGAGCATCACGGTGTGGGACATATGTATAATGGGCATCACGGTATGTGGCATATGTATAATGGGCATCACGGTGTGTGGCATATGTATAATGGGCATATCGGTGTGTGGCATATGTATAATGGAGCATTACGGTGTGGGGCATATGTATAATGGAGCATCACGGTGTGTGACATATGTATAATGGGCATCACGGTGTGTGACATATGTATAATGGGCATCACGGTGTGTGAGATAAGTATAATGGGCATCAGGGTGTGCGGCGTATGTATAATGGAGTATCACGGTGTGGGGCATATGTATAATGAAGCATCACGGTGTGTGGCATATGTGTAATGGAGCATCACGGTGTGGGGCATATGTATAATGGGCATATCGGTGTGTGACATATGTATAATGGAGCATCACGGTGTGGGGCATATGTATAATGGAGCATAACGGTGTGTGGCCTATGTATAATGGGCATCACGTGTGTGGCATATGTATAATGGAGCATCACGGTGTGTGGCATATGTATAATGGGCATCCCGGTGTGTGGCATATGTATAATGGGCATCACGGTGTGTGGCATATGTATAATGGGCATCACGGTGTGTGACATATGTATAATGGAGCATCACGGTGTGTGACATGTATAATGGGCATCACGGTGTGTGACATATGTATAATGGACATCACGGTGTGTGGCATATGTATAATGGACATCACGGTGTGTGACATACTGTATGTATAATGGAGCATCACGGTGTGTGGTGTATGTATAATGGAGCATCACGGTGTGTGGCGTATGTATAATGGAGCATCACGGTGTGTGGCATATGTATAATGGGCATCGCGGTGTGTGGCATATGTATAATGGGCATCACGGTGTGGGGCATATGTATAATGGAGTATCACAGTGTGGGGCATATGTATAATGAAGCATCACAGTGTGTGCATATGTATAATGGGCATCACGGTGTGTGGCATATGTATAATGGGCATCACGGTGTGTGGCATATGTGTAATGGAGCATCACGGTGTGTGACATATGTATAATGGAGCATCACGGTGTGTGGCATATGTATATTGGGCATCACGGTGTGTGGCATATGTATAATGGGCATCACGGTGTGTGACATACTGTATGTATAATGGACATCACGGTGTGTGGCGTATGTATAATGGAGCATCACGGTGTGTGGCATATGTATAATGGGCATCGCGGTGTGTGACATACTGTATGTATAATGGAGCATCACGGTGTGTGGCATATGTTTAATGGAGCATCACGGTGTGGCATATGTATAATGGGCATCACGGTGTGCGGCATATGTATAATGGGCATCACGGTGTGGGGCATATGTATAATGGAGCATCACGGTGTGGGGCATATGTATAATGGAGCATCACGGTGTGGGGCATATGTATAATGGGCATCACGGTGTGTGGCATATGTATAATGGAGCATCACGGTGTGTGGCATATGTATAATGGAGCATCACGGTGTGCGGCATATGTATAATGGAGCATCACGGTGTGCGGCGTATGTATAATGGAGCCTCACGGTGTGCGGCGTATGTATAATGGAGCATCACGGTGTGACGCATATGTATAATGGGCATATCGGTGTGTGGCATATGTATAATGGACATCACGGTGTGTGGCATATGTATAATGGGCATCACGGTGTGTGGCATATGTATAATGGGCATATCGGTGTGTGGCATATGTATAATGGAGCATCACGGTGTGGGGCATATGTATAATGGAGCATCACGGTGTGTGACATATGTATAATGGGCATCACGGTGTGTGACATATGTATAATGGGCATCACGGTGTGTGGCATATGTATAATGGACATCACGGTGTGGGGCATATGTATAATGGAGCATCACGGTGTGTGGCATATGTATAATGGGCATCACGGTGTGTGACATATGTATAATGGGCATCACGGTGTGGGGCATATGTATAATGGGAGTATCACGGTGTGGGGCATATGTGTAATGGAGCATCACGGTGTGGGGCATATGTGTAATGGAGCATCACGGTGTGGGGCATATGTGTAATGGAGCATCACGGTGTGGGGCATATGTATAATGGGCATATCGGTGTATGACATATGTATAATGGGCATCACGGTGTGTGACATATGTATAATGGGCATCACGGTGTGTGACATGTGTATAATGGGCATCACGGTGTGTGGCATATGTATAATGGAGCATCACAGTGTGTGGCATATGTATAATGGAGCATCACGGTGTGGGGCATATGTATAATGGGCATATCGGTGTATGACATATGTATAATGGGCATCACGGTGTGTGACATATGTATAATGGGCATCACGGTGTGTGGCATATATATAATGGGCATCACGGTGTGTGGCATATGTATAATGGAGCATCACGGTGTGGGGCATATGTATAATGGAGTATCACGGTGTGTGGCATATGTGTAATGGAGCATCACGGTGTGGGGCATATGTGTAATAGAGCATCACGGTGTGTGGCATATGTGTAATGGGCATCATGGTGTGGGGCATATGTGTAATGGGCATCACGGTGTGTGACATATGTATAATGGAGCATCACGGTGTGTGACATATGTATAATGGGCATCACGGTGTAGCATATGTATAATGGAGCATCACGGTGTGGGGCATATGTATAATGGAGCATCACGGTGTGGGGCATATGTATAATGGGCATCACGGTGTGTGGCATATGTATAATGGAGCATCTCGTGTGTGGCATATGTATAATGGGCATCACGGTGTGGGGCATATGTACAATGGAGTATCACGGTGTGTGGCATATGTGTAATGGAGCATCACGGTGTGTGGCATATGTGTAATGGAGCATCACGGTGTGGGGCATATGTGTAATGGACATCACGGTGTGTGGCGTATGTGTAATGGAGCATCACGGTGTGTGGCATATGTATAATGGGCATCGCGGTGTGTGGCATATGTATAATGGGCATCGCGGTGTGGGGCATATGTATAATGGAGTATCACGGTGTGGGGCATATGTATAATGAAGCATCACGGTGTGTGGCATATGTGTAATGGAGCATCACGGTGTGTGGCATATGTGTAATGGGCATCACGGTATGTGACATATGTATAATGGAGCATCACGGTGTGTGACATATGTATAATGGGCATCACGGTGTATGACATATGTATAATGGACATCACGGTGTGTGGCATATGTATAATGGGCATCACGGTGTGTGACATACTGTATGTATAATGGACATCACGGTGTGTGGCGTATGTATAATGGAGCATCACGGTGTGTGGCAAATGTATAATGGGCATCGCGGTGTGTGGCATATGTATAATGGAGCATCACGGTGTGGCATATGTATAATGGGCATCACGGTGTGTGGCATATGTATAATGGAGCATCGCGGTGTGTGGCATATGTATAATGGAGCATCACGGTGTGGCATATGTATAATGGGCATCACGGTGTGCGGCATATGTATAATGGGCATCACGGTGTGCGGCATATGTATAATGAGCATCACGGTGTGGGGCATATGTATAATGGAGCATCACGGTGTGTGACATATGTATAATGGCATCACGGTGTGTGTCATATGTATAATGGAGCATCACGGTGTGACGCATATGTATAATGGGCATATCGGTGTGTGGCATACGTATAATGGAGCATCACGGTGTGGGACATATGTATAATGGGCATCACGGTATGTGGCATATGTATAATGGGCATCACGGTGTGTGGCATATGTATAATGGGCATATCGGTGTGTGGCATATGTATAATGGAGCATTACGGTGTGGGGCATATGTATAATGGAGCATCACGGTGTGTGACATATGTATAATGGGCATCACGGTGTGTGACATATGTATAATGGGCATCACGGTGTGTGAGATAAGTATAATGGGCATCAGGGTGTGCGGCGTATGTATAATGGAGTATCACGGTGTGGGGCATATGTATAATGAAGCATCACGGTGTGTGGCATATGTGTAATGGAGCATCACGGTGTGGGGCATATGTATAATGGGCATATCGGTGTGTGACATATGTATAATGGAGCATCACGGTGTGGGGCATATGTATAATGGAGCATAACGGTGTGTGGCCTATGTATAATGGGCATCACGTGTGTGGCATATGTATAATGGAGCATCACGGTGTGTGGCATATGTATAATGGGCATCCCGGTGTGTGGCATATGTATAATGGGCATCACGGTGTGTGGCATATGTATAATGGGCATCACGGTGTGTGACATATGTATAATGGAGCATCACGGTGTGTGACATGTATAATGGGCATCACGGTGTGTGACATATGTATAATGGACATCACGGTGTGTGGCATATGTATAATGGACATCACGGTGTGTGACATACTGTATGTATAATGGAGCATCACGGTGTGTGGTGTATGTATAATGGAGCATCACGGTGTGTGGCGTATGTATAATGGAGCATCACGGTGTGTGGCATATGTATAATGGGCATCGCGGTGTGTGGCATATGTATAATGGGCATCACGGTGTGGGGCATATGTATAATGGAGTATCACAGTGTGGGGCATATGTATAATGAAGCATCACAGTGTGTGCATATGTATAATGGGCATCACGGTGTGTGGCATATGTATAATGGGCATCACGGTGTGTGGCATATGTGTAATGGAGCATCACGGTGTGTGACATATGTATAATGGAGCATCACGGTGTGTGGCATATGTATATTGGGCATCACGGTGTGTGGCATATGTATAATGGGCATCACGGTGTGTGACATACTGTATGTATAATGGACATCACGGTGTGTGGCGTATGTATAATGGAGCATCACGGTGTGTGGCATATGTATAATGGGCATCGCGGTGTGTGACATACTGTATGTATAATGGAGCATCACGGTGTGTGGCATATGTTTAATGGAGCATCACGGTGTGGCATATGTATAATGGGCATCACGGTGTGCGGCATATGTATAATGGGCATCACGGTGTGGGGCATATGTATAATGGAGCATCACGGTGTGGGGCATATGTATAATGGAGCATCACGGTGTGGGGCATATGTATAATGGGCATCACGGTGTGTGGCATATGTATAATGGAGCATCACGGTGTGTGGCATATGTATAATGGAGCATCACGGTGTGCGGCATATGTATAATGGAGCATCACGGTGTGCGGCGTATGTATAATGGAGCCTCACGGTGTGCGGCGTATGTATAATGGAGCATCACGGTGTGACGCATATGTATAATGGGCATATCGGTGTGTGGCATATGTATAATGGACATCACGGTGTGTGGCATATGTATAATGGGCATCACGGTGTGTGGCATATGTATAATGGGCATATCGGTGTGTGGCATATGTATAATGGAGCATCACGGTGTGGGGCATATGTATAATGGAGCATCACGGTGTGTGACATATGTATAATGGGCATCACGGTGTGTGACATATGTATAATGGGCATCACGGTGTGTGGCATATGTATAATGGACATCACGGTGTGGGGCATATGTATAATGGAGCATCACGGTGTGTGGCATATGTATAATGGGCATCACGGTGTGTGACATATGTATAATGGGCATCACGGTGTGGGGCATATGTATAATGGGAGTATCACGGTGTGGGGCATATGTATAATGAAGCATCACGGTGTGGGGCATATGTGTAATGGAGCATCACGGTGTGGGGCATATGTGTAATGGAGCATCACGGTGTGTGGCATTTGTGTAATGGGCATCACGGTGTGGGGCATATGTGTAATGGGCATCATGGTGTGTCATATGTATAATGGGCATCCCGGTGTGTGACATATGTATAATGGGCATTACGGTGTGTGACATACTGTATGTATAATGGACATCACGGTGTGTGGCTGTTAGCAGGGAGCTAGCTGGTTTGACAGATACAGTACTGTAACCTGCATGGATGAGACAAGGTTGTTTACTCAAAACTGGCCACACGTAACAATACGTAAAAGATGACACACAAATGATGTACCTAGAGTATGGTACAGAGATGTAGGTAATATTACTGATCTCGTAACAATACGAAGGATGGTATAAGTAGTGAATCTGATACTCCACCAGAGATGTCAAAGATGAAAAAATCACCCTGATGTATACAGATCCCTACTAAATAAATGTGTGGTGTTTTACACAGTATATAATCTGGAACACACCAGATGGAGTAGTGTGTTACCAGGTTTTGATGAGACCGACTGGAAGTACCAGAACCGACTGTCGGCAGAACCACCAGCTCGACTGAATTGCTCAGCTGCAGGCTTACCTGTACTGACACTAAGCAGTAATGGCAGGGAGAACACACCACTCCAAAGCTCACATACAGGTAAAGGCTGGAACTCTCTGCAGCTGTTACAATTCAGTGTTCTAGTCTCAGGCTGAAAATCCCTCTCAGAGAACAGACTAGCAGGATTAGTCTAACAATTTGTTCACAGATAAACTGGCTGACTAGCTGACTAAAGTCTCACAAATTGCTTCTCTAATACTGCTAACTGACTGACTAGACAAGATTTCAACTAAGTACAGGCTGACTAAATAATCACACAGGAATAATCACACTGGATAAGGCTGACTGACTACAGACAATTCTGACACCTAAGTGAAAGCAGGAAATATCAGCAGCACCTGTTTGCAGCAAAAGCCTCCCTGAAATACCCTGCCACCGCCCACACATTTCCTGGTCTGATGTCAGAGCAGGATGGTGGCCTGACCAGACCAAAGTTAGCTCCAGCATTGTGGTCGCATCTGGGTTGCCATAGCAACCTGATGTGACTGCCGACGGCAGCTAACAGTGGCGTATGTATAATGGAGCATCACGGTGTGTGGCATATATATAATGGGCACCGCGGTGTGTGGCATATGTATAATGGAGCATCACGGTGTGGCATATGTATAATGGGCATCACGGTGTGCGGCATATGTATAATGGGCATCACGGTGTGGGGCATATGTGTAATGGAGCATCACGGTGTGTGGCATATGTATAATGGAGCATCACGGTGTGACGCATATGTATAATGGGCATATCGGTGTGTGGCATATGTATAATGGACATCACGGTGTGTGGCATATGTATAATGGGCATCACGGTGTGTGGCATATGTATAATGGGCATATCGGTGTGTGGCATATGTATAATGGAGCATCACGGTGTGGGGGCATATGTATAATGGAGCATCACGGTGTGTGACATATGTATAATGGGCATCACGGTGTGTGACATATGTATAATGGGCATCACGGTGTGTGGCATATGTATAATGGACATCACGGTGTGGGGCATATGTATAATAGAGCATCACGGTGTGTGGCATATGTATAATGGGCATCACGGTGTGTGACATATGTATAATGGGCATCACGGTGTGTGACATATGTATAATGGGCATCACGGTGTGGGGCATATGTATAATGGAGCCTCACGGTGTGTGGCATACGTATAATGGAGCCTCACGTTGTGTGGCATATGTATAATGGAGCATCACAGTGTGTGGCATATGTATAATGGGCATCACGGTGTGTGGCATATGTATAATGGAGCCTCACGGTGTGTGGCATACGTATAATGGGCATCACAGTGTGTGGCATATGTATAATGGGCATCACGGTGTGCGGCATATGTATAATGGACATATCGGCGTGTGACATATGTATAATGGGCATCACAGTGTGTGGCATATTTATAATGGAGCATCCCAGTGTGTGGCATATGTATAATGGGCATCACGGTGTGTGGCATATGAATAATGGAGCATCACGGTGTGCGGCATATGTATAATGGAGCATCACGGTGTGTGGCATATGTATATTGGAGCATCACGGTGTGGGACGTATGTATAATGGAGCATCACGGTGTGTGGCATATGTATAATGGAGCATCACGGTGTGTGGCATATGTTAATGGAGCATCACGGTGTGGGACATATGTATAATGGGCATCACGGTGTGTGGCATATGTATAATGGATCATCACGGTGTGAGGCATATGTATAATGGGCATCATGGTGTGTGGCATGTGTATAATGGGCATCACGGTGTGTGGCGTATGTATAATGGGTTTCACGGTGTGTGGCGTATGTATAATGGAGCATCATGGTGTGTGGCATATGTATAATAGGCATCACGGTGTGTGACCTATGTATAATGGACTCGTTATACATAGGCCACACACCGTGATGCCCATTATGCATTTGCCACACACTGTGATGCTTAATATACATATGTGGCTCTCTGTGTCCCCGCTGTCACTCTCTCTGTCCCTTTGAACTTGCTGTCCTTGAGTTTTTGCTCATACTGTGTGGCACAATGTGTTAAGGGCACTAGTATTAGATTGTATAAGGGGTCCTACTAGTGTGGTGTATAAGGGGTATGTAGTGTGGTACGCTACACTTAAAGACACAACCCTTTTTCAGTGGCCACACCCCCTTTCCTGGAGCATATATAAGGCCTTTATTTTTCAGTACCCCCACTTTCAAATTTCCACTTCGAGCACTGTGTATATATATATATATATATATATATATATATATATATATATATAGTTACCAACAGGATAAGGCACTCGTAACTGGCAACTGGGTCCTCAAATACACAGTCAGGCACATACCCCTGTGTGGGTCTCTTCATTTCTACATTTTTTTTTGGAAGTTGCCAGTTACGAGTGCCTTATCCTGTTGGTAACTACATATCCCCTGTTGGGGTGAAAGCAGCACCGTACAAGTTGTTCCCCACAAGCTGAGTGCCAGGCATCATCTGATATATATATATATATAAATATACATATACGCCACCCTGCTTCCCCCTCCCTACCTGAATCCTCCGCAAACCCACATCCTATGCCACTCTGTGTCTCCCCTCTGTCACCCTACATCCTGCGCCACCCTGCGTCCCCCCTCCCTGTATCCTCTGCCACCATGCAACCAACGCCACTCTGCGTCTCCCCTCCCTGCATCCTCCACCACTTTGCGACTCCCCTCCCTGCATCCTCTGTCACTCTGTGTTCCCCCTCCTACACTGCATCCTGTGCCACCATGCCCCCTCACAATCTGCGTCCTACGCCACCCTGCATACGTCCTCCCTCCCTTCGTCCTCAGCCACCCGGCATACGTCCTCCCATGCGCCTATTCTGCAGCCTGAGGGGCTGAGGACTAGCCATGCCCCCACAGCTGCGAAAATGGGGCATGACCTTGTTGAAATAGGCCACACCCCAATAATGCTACCACCCCCCCCCCCTTCCCCTTCCCATTAGGGCTGCTTCAAGATATTTCCCGGGCTGGTTTTAATTCCCAATCCGCCCCTGGTCTAACCAACTGAAATTGGCTAATACATGGCATTTCAGAAACAACACTGTTGGTGCTCTTTAAGTCCTGTCATTTAAAATGTCCTTTATAAGAACTTTTAGATCTTGGTAGCTGTGCTAAGGTCAGACTGCCAAGATTTACAAATTAAATATCGACAAAGCCCACTTGAGATGCAGAAGTATTTGTAGATCGTAGATTCTGTCACTGAAAAATAAATATACCTTCGTCAAGGAAACATATAGGAATTTGTTTTGTAGCAGAAGACATCCTCTAAATGCAAGATTAGACTAGAATGACCGTCCTTGGTTTGGGAAAATAAAGGTTAAATACGTTTTTTTCACCTAATGGGATCATTTTTTTTGTATGCAAAACATGTATACAAATGCAAACTGAGATTAGTTCATGCTATAATCTAGGGATTAGCTGTGGCATAACTACAATTTGTGCGCCCCCCTGCCACTAAAAATTGTGCGTCCCCCCTCAACGCTGTATCTGCCTCTGCCGCACGGTCCGTTGCTGCTCCCTCCATTCCTGGCCCGTCAGGACCAGCATATCCTGTCTGTGGTCCTGGCACTCCTCCTGTTCAAATGTCACTTGCAAAATGGCCGCCTCCTTACAGTAGACCGTTACTTAGGATGCAAGAGGAGGTAGCCGCCTCCTCTAGCATCCTTAATAACCGTCTACTGTGAGGGGGGTGGCCATTTTGCAAGTGACATTCTAAGAGGAGGAGTGCCGGGACTGCAGACATGAAGCACTGCTGGGGCTGGCATAAACAGATTCGGCGGCGTAACAATAGCTTCCGCAGACCCCACATGGAGCCCAAATCTGCCTTGTGCCTCCAAGCCACCGCAGGGGCTGCGGAGCTATAGTTATGCCAGTGGGGATAGATGCTATTGTCTCAATGGCAATAGTGCAAATGGTCATTGATGGTTGCATACTATGTGATCTATGACCACCAATGGTTTTACCTATTGATGGCCATTGCTTTTCTTTGACTGACATGGCGTTGCTTCATGAATATTTGGGGGGTAACTATGCTCTGTGTCCCAGCACCTTGGGGGAAAATAAAAAATTTGCTTAAGCTGAGCCATCGATGGAGGGATGGAGAGAAACCATCTGGTTCTCCCCCCATTGATGGCAAAAATAATCTACATCATTCATAAATCATTGATGATTACGAATCATCGATGGTCCATGTCTGGGCCTAATTCAGATGCGGTCGCAAAGAGGCTATTGTACACAAAATGGTCGATGTTTATGTACCAGGCATCGGCTGAGCCCTAGTGCGCAGCAAGTGAATGGCAAAGACGGATGCAACGAAGGATGTAGTGAGTGACAGGAAGACAGCGTTTGGGGTTAGTACTGGTGAGTGCTCAGATGGTCTCAAGCATGTTACTGCCATTCAGACAGTGTTTTCTGGCCGTGCATATATTAGCACTTGGGATCTCCATTGCTACTGGAGAGTCCTATGTGTCCCAGGAGAGCGGCTCAGCCTGCAAACCTACTTTAGGCATTCAGGATCTGCGACATGACACGATTCGCGACGATGACTGTATCAATGTATCAGCAGGTGTACGCCATTGGATGGAACTGATGTAACAGCTGTGGGGCCATCCTGCAATTAAACCCTGCTGCTTTTTTGGATTGCTGGCTGCACGCAAGGTGATTGACAGGAAGTTGGCGTGTGGCCGGTAACCTGCCGTTTCATGGGAGTGCCAAGAAAAATGCTCGGAGTGACAGGGAATACTCAGGCATGTCTGAGCCTTTTAAGGGAGGGTGTGTAATGTCAGCAACAGGCCGGATGTGCCGGTTTTACACGCAGCCACCGAGTAAGTCTCTGGCTACTCTGAGACTACGATTACATCAGCTACCATTCTACGCACTGCAATTCAGTCTACAGTCATCAAAATCCTTTCTACACAGCTCATTTCACATGGCAAGATCCAGTATCCAGGTCTGCTAGCTTTAGGTATGGCTATCGACCATCGATGAGTCAAAACTGAATACTTTTGCCATCGATGGGGGAGAACCAGGTGGTTTCCTTCCTAAGATGACACAGCAAAACTGATGGTTTTTTTTTAAGGTGTCGGGATACGGAGCATAGCTCCACCTCCTGACAACCCTGAATCACACGGGTCAGTCAGTCAAAGAAAATGGGTGGCCACCAATAGATAAAACTATTGATGGTCATCCATCACATAGTTTGTTACTATCGATGGCTGGTTGCAGTATCGCCATCGATGGCAGCCATCAATGGCGACTGCACAAATGGCCATCCCTAGCTAGCTTCAATATCATGCCTCGTAGTGCACTACATACTTCAACTACATATATTTTGACTATCTATTCAGGACCATATTCGTAGGGCTTAATGCCCTTCCTCACTGTATAACAGTCCATACGTTGTTACTGCTGGTACTCAGTGTACTCCACATGAGGAGTAACCTCATTAAGACTCCTAGCTTCCTACATTGTTCAAATACCTGAGCCCGACCCTCTGGTTCCTAATTAGATCCTGGAGCCCTGACACTGTCATCCTTGGGTTCTGTTATCTTCTGGCGGACAGGGTCGCGCTTGCTTGTCCGCAGATTGACAGCCACCAGCACTGGTTTTGCCTATGACATTGTCCATTAATATTATGATTTGGCCTGGACCATTAACTCCTGGAACCCCTTCAAGTGCCCCATAGTACCCAGTTTGCAAACCACCGCTACAGACAATTGTGGCAGCCATTTTGAATCACTCTTCATGAGGTTAGATTACAGTTCAGGAGGAAAGACATTCACAAGGCTATTTGATCATGATGTGTCTATGTTATCAGTGGTATCTATTGCACCAATTGGCCTTCATCTTAAATATATTAGGTCAGAACACAAAATGGATTCCCCTTTTGTGTTTAGGTAATAAATGCACTTTAAACAGCAACCGATTTGTGAAGCTTAGTTTCATAATAAGTACAAAAACAATATTAAAATGGTGTGCAGAATTTCTTGGGTAAGGCCAAGACGATGGGCCCACATGGGAAGTTTGAAAGAACTAAAAGTTTTACTTTCTGTTAAATGTCTACCTATATTGTATATGCAGTATTTCTGTGGGATCATTTCATTGCACATAAGCTGTTAAGTATGAAACGGTTTAACCTACTGAATAGTGATAATAGCAGAAATGAAAAGAGACATTGATCTATTGCTAGAGCATTTACTGAAGGAACGGAGCCATCAAAGAGACACTTAGAGAAGAGAAATTGTCTCTGGACACTGATGAAAGCGATATCATTGCCTTTTTTTGCTCCAATCATTTCAATACTGCTGAAAAATGCATGCCGTGGGAGTCAGATGGAAAAGCAAGAAAAAAATAGCTCAAATTCTATGCCCTTCGGAACTAAGGAATACATCTATACTATACATATTGAAAAGCTTGATTGTGTGAGGTATTCCCGTGAATATTGTGTCTCTCCTCCACCGTCATTTAATCGTCAACTTGGTTTCAAGGTGACAGTGGACGTGGTTTTGGCTTGAGTACATACTGTATGTCTATATGGAGGTATAAAACAATGTGAATATTAAATTGTCTCATATTAAAAAAAAAAAACAGTGAATTATGGTAAAATGCGGATTACATTTTAATTGTTATGTCGCAGCGGTTCCCTAAGCTCGGAGCATAAGGCACACTAACAGTTTAGATGTTAATGATATCCATGTTTAAGCAAAAATGCTTAATTAGGTCACCTGTGATCAAGAATGGTTATTATCTAAACCTTTATTTTAGGGTTCCTCTGTTGGCCATAGGGCAAGATCTCTTGCTAACAACCCTGATTGAATTTAGATATGAGCATTTTATACCCCCCCCCCCCCCCCAGTTCCGCCACTGCACCAACCACTGTATAATTATTGCTCTTACCCTTATGTAAATCACAGAAACATATCCTGTCTCACATATACAGGTTGAGTATCCCTTATCCAAAATGCCTCGGGAGGAATTTTGGATAACGGATTATTCTGTATGCCAGAATATTTTTTTATATTTCAATGAAATATCTTGAGGTATTTTACATTTATGTTGTACAAACACATGAAATACACAAAAATATATTTTATTTGTGCATGAAACAAGGTTTGTGTACTATCTCAGGCACTGACTTTGAATGCCAAGCAATCATTTTCTTGCACATATTTAGTGCCAGTTACATATCATCTCCTCAGTAGTACTGTTACAGATGTCCCCAGTAGTGCCAGTTAAATATGTCCCCAGTAGTGCCAGTTACATATCATTTCCTCAGTAGTGCTGTTACAGATGTCCCCAGTAGTGCCAGTTACATATGTCCCCAGTAGTGCCAGTTACATATGTCCCCAGTAGTGCCAGTTACATATCATTTCCCCAGTAGTGTCAGTTACATATCATGTCCCCAGTAGTGCCAGTTACATATCATGTCCCCAGTAGTGCCAGTTACATATCATCTCCTCAGTAGTGCTGTTACAGATGTCCCCAGTAGTGCCAGTTACATATGTCCCCAGTAGTGCCAGTTACATATGTCCCCAGTAGTGCCAGTTACATATCATCTCCTCAGTAGTGCTGTTACAGATGTCCCCAGTAGTGCCAGTTACATATCATCTCATCAGTAGTGCTTTTACAGATGTCCCCAGTAGTGCCAGTTACATATGTCCCCAGTAGTGCCAATTACATATCATCTCCTCAGTAGTGCTGTTACAGATGTCACCAGTAGTGCCAGTTACATATCATCTCATCAGTAGTGCTTTTACATATGTCCCCAGTAGTGCCAGTTACATATGTCCCCAGTAGTGCCAGTTACATATCATCTCCTCAGTAGTGATGTTACAGATGTCCCCAGTAGTGCCAGTTACATATCATGTCCCCAGTAGTGCCAGTTACATATCATCTCCCCAGTAGTGCTGTTACAGATGTCCCTATTAGTGCTTTTAGCAAAAAAAAAATACTAAAAAACAGATACTCAACCTGTATTAGACTTAGCCAGGGATATTATTTACTAAAAATACACATCATGCAGATTGATTGGAAAAAAAAAATGGTTCCATAACAATTTGAATTGACAAGTCTGTTATTTCTGCCCTTTGCTGGGCTCCCTGCCTCTCATACAGAGAAACCCTCAATCACACGGGGATCTGGAACATGCCGCTGTATCGGTGATGACAGTTTGGCTGTGTTCTCTGCACTCCACTGCTCCTATAGAAGACTACAGCTATGTTACATACGTGCTGTAATGAAGACTGACATGTTGCCTACTGGCTTATTGATGATTCTGCAAATAAGATCAAAGGTCAATCAGCACTATGTGGGAGGGAGGGGCAGTAGAAGTAAATCATAGTCCTATGTATAGAACAGTACAACACAAACTGTGATACGCTGCTCTAAAATTACAGTTTGTCACTCTTGATGTGTCTTTATTTGATATAGAGATACATTTTCCTCCATTATATTATGCCTCAATTGAAATTAAGATTCTCAAAGTACTTCACCCACCTCCCAAATCCTGCTATGTATTATGTCTCTCTTTACACCATGACTCAATGGGGAGAAGTCAGTCCGGCCATGCGCCCCCTGCTGGTATTCTATAGAAATGGCCAGCTTTGAACATGTGGATTGCTCCTCATTTAATATTATTGTCTTATGTCCTTTTTATCTGTACACGATGTGATTGGTGAGGATCGATAAAACATTTAAAAAAAAAAAGAAACGGGCAGCTATCAAAGCTATTCAATGTTGCGCCGATCAGACACACATTTTTTTCTCACAGCCGTGGGAGGTTTGAGAATTTTTTTGGGGAGTTCCAGATGCGGACTTTAATAGCACTGTGTTAGAAAATAAAAATGGATGGTTACGTGAAACACTGAGAAGACTTATTACATCTTTAACATTTAGATCTCTCAATGTTCACCATGGAAATCGACACAGTTTGAGCCTTCGTTCATGATCTTTTAAGGCCACAGCCTGATCTACCCAAACCTCCTTAAATGGGCTTAGTCACGCCTCCAAATCAGGAAGCCACAAACATACATTATCCTTTTAATCACTTAAGTGGTAAGCCTGGAAATCTTACAGACCAAGCTGCGCTACTGGCTCTGGCCACCTCTGAAGATTTTCGGGCTACATCACCTTTTACTCTCCTGGGGCCCGCCAACACTGCTCGTAGCGCAAAGGACTCAGCATAATGCATTATACACTTAAGCCGGGACCCCAGACTCCTATTGGCCTGGGGGTGGGTTTAACTGTAATGCATAATGCTGATTCCTGGGAGCTGCAATGCGTTCCTGGAATCAGCGCTGATTCTGGGTATCCCTGCTGGCGATTGGCGCTGGTGATCTCCCCCTGCACTCTTCCCAGTAACTAGGTAAATTTAAAAGACACCCTCCCAAGTTTTTTTTTATTGTTTAACCCACCACTGAAAGGGTTAAGAAATAGATAGGCTTTTAAACTTTTTGTTTTTACAGTCTATCACTTTTGTAGCCTGGAGTCTTGAATCCCTTGTCCCTTGTTCTCTCGTTTTCCTCGTTGTTCCTTCTCCTTAACTCTTTTATTCATACCACCCCTCTCGTTTTTTCCTTATATAATTTAAATTTTTCTGTTAGCCTCGTTTGGTAAATTAGAGTTTATTTAACGTGTTTAATTTCCACGACGGATCACCAGTTGGTGGATCTGGTCAGGGAATCAGGGCTGCTAATGTGTAGGAAAGGTGCGCAAGCCTCCCGTATGTGCCCAGGCTCCCCCTGCACCTCCCTGGAGCCGCTAATTCAAATTCTGGAATTTTCGGCTCTTCAAGGAGGGGGCGGGAGTAAAATGATGTGAATCATGTAATTTGGTGCTGTGGGGGAAGGGCTTGGTGAAATTATCCTCATAAACCACCCCCCTCAATATGTGGTATCTGGTCTCCCCTCCGGGCTTCTTCTAGAGAGATTTGGGGTGGCACATTACAGGGACAGGGGCAGTTAGTTAATATGGTTCCTTGTAAAGGGGGTGTCCTGGGACTAATTCCATCTTTGCTATGCCTATGGCACAATTTTGAATCCGAAGGTCATGTACGTTTAGTATTCCCTTTTGATTCCCACCGCATTAATATACCCACAGCTTTATTCCTGTTTGCAGATTATGTATGAGGCAGCATCAGGTGTCTACTATGGTAGTTTACATCCCTTTAATTTCCATCAATCGGGTACAGGTAACCGCAAACCATATTTATGAATGTCCACTACTCACATGTTAATGCTGTTTCTATATTAAGATCAGTCACTAGAGTCTCAATCACCTTAGGAACCTCCGTCCAATTTGCCCATCCTCCTGCCAATACCAAATGCCAAATTGAAATATTTTTTTTCAGCATTCACTTCAACTGTTTGCTCACAGAGATCTGCAAACTGGGACGACAATACAGGTTTAGCAATTGAACCCAAGTGAGTACATCTTGCAGTAACATGTTACATTGTCTGTCAGGCGGCTGAATATGAGAACCGGATCACCAGGGAGCTGCCTGACAATTACATAACGGAAAAAGTCGGATGCCTAATAAATGTAACATTTTCCTCATGTAGGTACATACCATACTCATTGCTGCAGAAACCATTTTCATTGCCGTTTCTGCACAAACACTTGGATAATGCCAGTGATGTTACCATACTTCGCCATAAACTCCACATCTGATTGTCGCGGTCTAAAAACGGACTGAGGCATATGTAATAGGTTCCGAGTTTGCCAGAGGTGCGGGATGCTGACTTTTCTCAGATGTTTTTTTAAACCATCCTTGTAAATTATTGCCGCTTTAAAAAAAGGTCAGGATTGGACACACAAGGGACCTGATGCTGAGTTGGGCATTGGACTCTTTCGGGGTATTCAATCTGCAGGGAAACAGGGAAAATAGCAACACTCATCTATAAAATGCTGCCATTAACGACAACAATGAAGGCAATCAGATCCAACTTTTTTGTGGAAAACCGCCACAAATTGTCGAATTCACGGCCATTTTCTTGGCAATCCGTGGCCATTTTTGCTGATCCACAGACTTTCCAACACTCATTAGTTGGAACATTGATTTCAGACTGTCGAGATAATGTTGGATCAGACAAAACTGTGCAGGATTCTGACTGTGGAGACGTTCTGACAGTCGGAATTCCATATTAAATAACCCCTAAGTGTGAATATCGTGTGTATTTTTGCATTCTGAATGCTTCCCTATAAATTTTATTCCATTACTTTTTATCTAGGTTCCTACACATTTCAATTACTTCTCCACAACTACAAGGGGTGTAACTGGACATGGTTGTGTAGGTGAAGTTTAATGAGGTGACAAAATTGCAAGCTAAGCAGAGTTGGAGGAAAGCTGGTGCAGACACCTCCTGAAAAATTTATAATTTATGCGCAGAAATGGGGAGACAGCTGATACCCAAAATAAAGGTTATCAAAATCTATTCTACAAATACTTGGACAACAAATGAAAAAGGATATTGTGCTCCTCAATCAGGATTCCATATGTAGGGGTTCACAACGTTGACATACTGTATAATTTGGATATTTCCCATAAAATACAAAAAGAAACACTGAAAACAATGTCTTATTCAAAGATTCTTTAAGCCATAATCTTCAAAAAATATTTGGGCCTATAGATTCCCTGGTCTGTGTGTTAAGAGTTCAGTAATTGATCACCATGTGTGGGTTTGTAGAAAAGAAACGCTCACTTTAAAGCTTACTGTACATCAAAAACATAGGGCAAAGCATATCAAGGTATCTTTGCATCAGATACTGTAAAATGAAAAGAAAGGAGATGAAATGCTCATGTAAATGCTAACTTCTACATACGCCTTTTCACTCCTATAAAGGTATCTTTGGTTCTCACAGGTAGGTCACACACCAGCCAATTATGATAAAAAAAGGGTTTTTATTTCTCCAAAACAAATAAAATCCAAGTGTATACACACCAATAGAAAAGCAAAGGTACCATATTTGCCGGCGTATAAGACAACTTTTTTCCCCTGAAAAACATGCCTCCAAGTGGGAGGGTGGTCTTCTACGCCGGGTACACTGGTATCAGGCCAGGATGTGCAGGGTTACTGGAGGGGAGCCGGGGGTGGGGATCAGCTGTATGATCCCCGCACCCACAGTACAGGTGCAGCGGGGATGGAAGCGGTGACGAACGGAGCCGTGCTTTGAATCTGGCGCCGCTGCGGCCGCCAATCCAAAGCGCCGCTCACGGCGGTTTGAATCTCCCGAGGCGGGATCCAATGGCAGACGGCTGCGGCGAGCCAATCAGCGCTCGCCGCGCCGTACTCGGCCCCGGCGTCTGACGTCAGACGCCGCCGGGAGGGTGAGGAAGGAAGTCCCCCGGCTGAGGAGCAGGAGGACGGCACAGAAGACGGCAGCGGGGAGAAGAGCTCCTGCGGGCGCTGAAGAGGCCAGGAGATGCCGGGATCAAGAAAGAAGATCTCCGGCGCCTTTTACAGGAAGAGGAGAAGTGGCGCTGCCGCTGGCCAGGACAGGCCAGTGGCAGAAGAAAGATGGCAGCCGGATCCGGAGAGGCCAACAGGGGTGGAAAGCAGAAGAGCTGACAAAGCTCCCCTCTGCGGCCTCTCCCAACAGCAGGTAGGCGGCCCCAGGCCACCTACCCCTCCCTAGACCACCGGGTGATCGGGCACTAGGCCCGTGGGTACAGATCAGGCCCCTCCGGCCTGTGGGCATGATAGTCGGGCCCTCTCGGCCCGTGGGCATTTCATTCTTGGGCCTTCCTGGCCCTTTTTGTATTTAGCTGGGGCCCTCCTATTGTTGGGGGGTCGTCTTATACGCCTGGTCGTCTTATACGCCGGCAAATACGGTAAGTCTCTTCTCTACCAGGAGAGGACATGCACACAGTCTGATGTGAAAAAGCCAGGTATAAGGTGGGTTATTTACCCGGGATGCAATATCACCACAATTCCAACTGAGTAGGGATGGGACATCGAAAGAAAACATCGGTCAAATGATGTTTTTCAACATTGGTTGCAAAACATCATTTAGACCTAAACATTGGTACTGTGAACCCGATGTTAACCGATGTTTCGATATTTTTTAAATAAACTGGTTACCAAAGCATATAATACACTAATAAGCTTCTGAAATGATAAATAATCCCTCTATTAAGTTTATCTTGTTGGTGGCTTACAGTTTCTACACACACAATGGGTATATGATTCATGTTTTGGGGTAAATCAAATTTGTTACGGAAGGAAAAAAACATGAAGCATTAACTATCAAAACTTTATTGCAACAACTCTCAATCTGCTACTTTTACCTAGATTTTTAACTGTAGCAACAGGCTAATAACTTATGTTGATCATAGAAAATAACAAACAAACTGTACACACAGTGCAACATAGAACATACTACATAGAACAATCACATAGTACATTGAAAAAAACTCTTTGTAGCAAAATAGGAATCTACTATTGAGGTACATTAATTATGGGCCTCACAATACAGGTGGATAAAACAAAATAAAAACTGGGGGGAGAATAACATAAATTGGGGAAGGTGAGACTCCAGTCCAGCTTTCTTTCAAACTGGCCCCCAAATTTTCATATCCTCATGTGCAGAAAAAAAAGTAATTTTGACAGTAGTTTCCCATCTAGCCTATTCCTCGTTTTACTTTTAATTTCACCAGCTTTAGAGAACAGGCGTTCTGAAGGTACTGAAGTGGCCACAGTTGTTAAATATCATCTAGCTATTTTGGCAAGATTTGGGTATGTTGGTTCCATAATTTTCCAGAATATTAGTGGGTTCTCCATGATACTCTCTGACTCTCCGTAACAAGTTATAAAAAAACATGACTATGCTGGCATTTTTAATAGCAAGCTATTGCTAATTCATAAAAAAAATACTTTAATTTAAATACATTTATCACGACTGTTTTAATATGAAAAAACTTTGGGCCTAATTCAGAGGTGGATGCAGTTGCACTCTCAAATCCACCACTTAAGTATAAAAGATGCAACATTGCCAACATCAAACATCTGAGCAACCCTATTGTTGCTTAGAATAACCATCAGAACAAAGACGCTGGAGCCAGTGCAACTGCAAATTAATATTTGAAACACGTCTGCATTTGACAAACCAGGCCCCCATCCCCTCCCTCAAATAGAAACTACTGTACCTGTCACTCAGTATCTGCAGCCGCTGTTACTAATAAATCACTGCACAGAAATAAACTGTGCACATGTCTGCATCCACAACTGAATCAGGCCCTTTGTAGGGCGCTGTGATATGCTTGCTGCATAATAATAAATCAATTGATAGATTGTAAGCTTGCGAGCAGGGCCCTCATACCTTTGACTGACTGTAAATACCCAGTTTGTTGTATCACTGTCTCCTATTGTAAAGCGCAAGTGAATATGCTGCGCTATATAAGAAACTATTAATAAATAAATAAATATGAAGGGAGTTCACCAAAATGTCACTACTAGTGACTATCATATTATACTGTTCATTCTAGCACCCGCTATCTTTGAAAACCCATGCAGTTCCTCTTCCCTGCCTGGAGTGTCGCTGTTTGCTGTAGTGCTTCTAGCACAGTGTGGTCTGTATATCAGCACTGATATGCAAACCAGACCTTTGCAACAGTGACTCACTAACAGCACCAGTTGCAGTGAGGCAGGGGTGGGGCTGTCCTGTGTGCTGCTGAATGGCTGGCCAGACTGTCTTTCACTGTCAGCTACCACCCACAGCAGCAGCACACAGCCACACACACATATGAAAGCCCAGCCAGCAGCGATACTGTCATGTTTGTTAATGTTTTTTTTATCAGTCTCTTAAGTTTTTAATGAATATAAATCAAGGAGAGAGTGAGCTGGCTGCAAAGCATTGAAAGCAGCACACATTGACACACAAAAGAAAAAACATTGGAAGATTGAAAAAAACATCGGGGGAGAAATCTAGCGATGTAGATGAAACATTGGATCCTCAACATTGCAGGGTTAAACATCGAACATTGAAACCATAAATCCGATGTTACCGATGAAACATCATATGATTACCCATCCCTACAACTGAGATGACGTGTGTGTCCGGTATATGAAAAGCCTTCACCCTGCCACTACTCTAACATGTTTTGACTCAACAGGTTTTTTTCAGGTGATGATGATGCAGATAGCAAACAGAGCGTATGGATATGGGGCGGGGCGGACCTTCCGGATTCACCCCAAAGATGTGTGAAACTGCATACAGGAGGCGATACCCTTTCAGTTTTGTGCGTGCATCGCTGGAACAGTGTTCGGTTTACACCCTATTCTGAATCATGCCCTATGTGTGCATTTGGAGAGAGTTGGACTTCTCTTCTAAGTGAATGGCGTAACTGGTTGGCAATGGTGCGTTTGCATGTAGGCTAAGTGCTTTGAGGGTATGTTTTCATGGGTGCATAATTACAAGCTATTCAGTATTGTATCATACGCGAGGATCCATCTGATTTTACACACATGTCCTGAACCAACGCTGGCGCTAGTGCAATTGCACACGGATTGTAACATTGGCGACTTCTGCATGTAGATGAATGGGATAGCGTGGCCGAAGCTGCGTATGGGCGAGGATCCACATTTATTACCGTTTACGCGATGTGGCAAATTACTTTATCTGGCCCCAGAATCGGATATTGGAATGTGTCTGTATTATATGAAATGACTGCCGTCTATTCAGATTACTTGACATTTCCATGTGGACGATTGCAGAAGAAAGACTCCCTCTTGATTTTTACATGGGAAAACAACAGATGCGTGTATTTCATTTCATTTGTATTTTGTAGTTCTGTTTATATTTAATTACATTTTATATGGAAGATGTAACATTACTTATTAACATTGACAGCCACCTCTCTATCACTACACAATTGTGGGCACGAATATACACACTTGTCACACACCCAAGGAATTCCTGGTGCAAATGCTGCTGTGTTCATGCTTAAAGCACTTTCAAGATACATGCAAATGAACATACAGTATGTGTGTAAATTGGCTTCTTTGCATGCGGTTTTACTTTAATACGTTCTGAGATCGCCTCTGTATGGGTCTGTTAAGTCCAAGGTCCAGTGGTTAATTTTTGGACTTGATTAATTTTGGTATTGTAAAATGCACTATCTAGCCCGTTCCAGCCGCATAACACCCATTCTGTACTCCCTTCGCTGATGATTGGCTTACTTCGGGAAGTCCTCACTAACCACAACCAACAAGACCCTCAGCCCCTCCCCCCAGCATCTCTCACAACCTTTATTGGTGTCAGCAGGGATCGGCAAATATGTGAGGGCTTTTGGCTATGGTACTTCCTTATTATCAGTGGTTCTGTGAGGCTCCCTAGAGACCCATAAGGGCAGACGCATATGGACATCCCAGTACATTAGGGGCCTAGTAGAATAAATGATCTAAATTAGTAAATATAACTATGATTTAAATTAATAGAAGATGTTTAGAGAGCGCCACACAATTTTTGAAAAATTGATTACAGTTTATTATAAAAAATACATATAAAAATAAATATAAAAATACACAATTAGAAATAACTCATACTGTATAAAAAAGTCACAATAAATGACCAAGATATAATTAGTAGTATCCGGCTCCAAATCACTCAATTTAGGAATATATAATGAGATTTCAAATTTTCTTAGACACACAACCCTGTGCGCACCAGGGTGTGTGTATTAATTGAAAAAAATATATAGTCCTCCAAATTTCTTTTTAGAAGATACGTGTATGGCAATTTTTGTCAGTGCCAAAAGAACTTTAAAACTTTGATTGGTGAAAATAACAGGACACCCTGAGAGTTGGATAGGTGTCTAATCACCATGAGGTACAGACTGTACAATATATTGGCTGCAATGTTCCTCTGTATATGAATGTGAAATATACTTATTTGCCGCAGAAGAAAGGTATTTAATAGGTGAGCTCGCTACGACCCGCTTAGGCTCTAGCTGTATGTGGCGAGCCTCTGTTGTGGGTAGAGCGGGGAGCAAGCCTCACTGACCTGTTGATGTTTGTGACAGGACCTTCTTCTCCAGTGTTAAACGGCTTGCAGACACTTTGAGTAGATGGCAGCTGTGCGTTATAGAGGATGCAGTCGTTCTCAGGGAAATCAAGATGTGATGAGTGAGGGCTCTGGATAGGTATGGGTCACAAAGTGACAGTCCTTGACGCGTTTCTCTGCAGACGATAACGGCGGTTTCTTCAGAAGGATTGTGGTATGATTCAGACCTGTTCGCTGGGCTGCAAGTGTTTGTAGCCCAGTAAGCATTAAGCTGCTGCCCTTCCCCATCGCTGTGCATGGCTGCGAATGTATAAGCAACCATGCACAGAGGGGAAAATGATTCACTATCAAATGATTTTCCCCTTGCTAGAAACACAGAGCGAGCCAGGGCCCCCTCAGCGCTGTGAAGGCCTTGGGGAGAAGGAGGCCGCTGATGACGTCCCGATGGGCCGGAGAATGCCTGTGTGTTTTCTGGGAAATGCCCATAGAATGCCGGAGGCACGTCCTCAGAATGTCGATCATCCTGTGATCTTCGGGCAGATACAGTAGCTCACGCATGCAGAAATCAACAGCCAATCAGCTCCTGCCTGCAATGTCACAGGATGTGTTTGAAAAATGACAGGTAGGAGCTGATTGGTTTGTTGTCTATCACTCTCCATTTTATCACTTGTCAAGGCTTAGTACATCTTGCCCTTTGGCTTTTCTTATATAAGATTAATGGGACAGTATCGGTCTTCTGTCCATTTAATAGACTTCCCCAGTTCCATTTGACACAATTGCCAATTGTGCTGTAAATAAACCTGGGTCGAAGCTAAAATGGTGGTCTCAGCTGTGCCATAGCTGGAGTCTGCATGCAATAAACAAGGATTACTATGACTACTCTTATCAGCCATATTGTTAATCTGGCCTTTACAACCTTGCCTCCCATGCCTCTTACTTATGATTGTCAAAGCATGATGGCCTATTGTCATTGCCTATTCTTTTCTAACTAATCATTTTCACATGATATATTGATATATTTATTATCTGCTTAATAAGAAAAAAACAGCAATATTTGATGTCAAATAACTCATATTTTACATACACGCCCGGAATGAGGCGAATTGATTTTCATTTTCCATTATCTAAAGACCCTCAACAATAATTCGGGCTGTTGAATTTACCTTTCATAGCACTTAATGTGCCCGATTCTGCCGAATTCCCTCTTTTGTAAAAAGTAATGACTCTCAACTAGAGTAATGTTTTCCTGTGATTCAAAAACCATTTTGCTTAATGAGGTACTAAGTCTTTATAATTAGACCCAGAAGGGCGCAAAGAACTGCCCAAACGAACAATCATTATTTAGGTAATTTATAGTAATGCAGGGAGAGAGAGAAAAAAAAATGTCCATTCTTTCCGAGAAAGTGACTATTTTGTTCTGTGTACACTCCCTAGCATCCAATTACCCTATTACAGCAGCATTTTGTTGCTAAGGACATTAATTGAAATGTAAATTAATTTATGCAGGATCGCCTAATTAAGTTGATATATGATGAGAGTGTCAGAATGGTTTGTGCGGTTCATTTTTTTTTTTTACATTTTTTTTTCTTCTGAGTACTGTTATATTTAGCCCGTGAGTTAATTTGTATGTAAGATCTCGACATTCTCCTCCTTTGTGGTTATCGCTATTTAATAAACAAGTCAACTGCCCTTTTTTTTCTTCGCATTTTCAACACCAACTTGACTCTTGATGTTGAGAAATACTTAAGTCTGAAGTTTACAGAGAAATTAAACACTCTCGCGGGAGAGACGATATACAGAGACTGTCAGGGAACGTAAATTAGTAATTCCTCTTTTTTTTCCCTACGGACTGAGAACTAACAGTAAAATTCCTGAGATCATCAACGATTTGTGTTTCACTGGGACTCATGTCATATGTTACATCCTATTGTAATTACGCTACAATATTCCTCATCAGAGAGATAGCTAGCAACGGCGCAAATTCAATTAGATTCTTTTAATTAGTTCTCGGGTCACAGATTGATCTTCGCGCTAAACATGGGTAACCCGGTTCGTGCTGAAGAGGCGGTTAGCACAATTAAGTGTTCTGTACTTTATAATGCACAAGTGATGTTAATATATGTATGGATCTTTGTGTACGTTGTGAGTAGTCATGTTAATTGCTGCAGGCTGTGGCAAGTCAAGTTGTTTTGACACCTGATGACGGCGAACTGCACCCGTCTACCAGCTTTCAGATATACTGTACTAGGAGCTATATAAGAAGAATACAGAGAAAATGACTTAGGGGGTTATTCTAAATGACTCGCTATTTAGCCAGTTCGAATCATCCCGATGTTTTGGGGACTGCGCATGTGCACGGTCTATTATGCGCATGTTCAACTGCCCTTTGCGAATGGCTTTGGTGACTTGCATAGTCGCCGAGCCATATACGCAACCATTGGGGAGGACAGCGGAGGGAATGGGGCTCGCTCTTGGCGTTTTATGGACATCACCATGAAAACACAGGGCGTTGTTTTGGGTACGCAGGCGGGATGATGCCTGCCAGGGCGGATTGCTGATGTCACAGGCCACATGCAAATAAAAGTCGGTTTTCACTGACTTCTATTTAACATAGTAACATATTAATTAAGGTGGAAAAAAGACGTTAGTCCACTAGTTCAACCCATCTGACTTGTAACTAGTGACTTGAGTAAATCATATGTATAGGATTCCCTTAGTGGCCAAAAATGCATCCAGTTTTGACTTAAATTCCTTCACAGTAGTTGCTGTAACCACCCCCGCCGGTAATGAGTTCCAGAATGTTACTGCTCTAATGGTAAATAATCCTCTTCTTAATTCAATAGGGAATTTATTTTCCTCGAGCCTCGGTACATGCCCGCGTGTCCTAAGTATAGGCCTGTTAGTGACCAATCATCTCCCAGTTCCATATGATTCCTAATCCTGTATTTGAACATACTAATCATATCACCTCTCAACCTCCATTTCTCCAGTGAAAACATATTCAGCCTGGTTAACCTATCTTTGTATTCTAGTGATTTGAGACCTTTTCCTGGCTTAGTCGCCCTTCTCTGTACCTGTTTCAATTCATTTATGTCCTTTTTAAGGTGCGGTACCCAGAACTGAACACAATACTCCAAGTGTGGTCTCACCAATGCCATGTAATGAGGCACTATCACATTGACATCCCTTGAATCCATTCCCCTTTGAATGCATGCAAGTGTCCGGTTTGCCTTTGCTGCTGCACTTGAGCATTGTGCTGCACTATTACCCAATTATTCATCTATGATGACCCCAAGTCCTTCTCTACAGCAGAATTCCCTATAACTCCATTTAGCCTATAAGTAGCTTGTTCATTTATGTTACCATAATGAATTACTTTACATTTTCAACCTTAAACTGCATTTTCCACCTTTCCAGTTTATTTAAGACACTTTATAGTGTTTCCACATCCTCTCCTGAGTCAATTTCCTTACTCAATTTCGTGTTGTCTGCAAATATTGCAATTTTACTCACTATAGGCCTTATTCTAGTTCACTCTTTCTGACAAAATCCTTCTTAGATGGACAAAACCATGTGCACTGCAGGTGGGGCAGATGTTACTTGTGCAGAGAGCATTAGATTTGGGTGAGTTATTTTGTTTCTGTGCAGGGTAAATACTGGCTGCTTTATTTTTACACTGCAATATAGATTTCAAGTAAAACCCCACCCAAATCTAACTCTCTCTGCACAAGTAACATCTGCCCCACCTGCAGTGCACATGGTTTTGTCCATCTAAGAATGATTTTGTCAGAAAGAGTGAACTAGAATAAGGTCCCATGTCACTTTTAATATCATCATTATTTGTAAAGGCAGGAGATATATTCTGCAGCAGAGGCATGCAAGGGGATGTGTTTTTGTTACACATCCCCTCCCATGGTACCGGCGGAAATCAGCAGCTTCTCAGGTGCTCGGTAAGCTGTGATGTTCCCCTCTTACCGAGCAAACCAGAATCAGGTCCTTAGTTCTCTATAGATATATAAATATGAGCTTTTGTAAATAAATCAAAAACATTACAAATTGTATTTTCTAGTGGTGATCAAGTGCAGATCTGGCACTAAAAGAAATTGTTCCTTGTTATTCTGTGGTGGAATTAGTTCCTTTTTTTAAAGTGAGAATCTCAGGTTGCACAAGTGTTCCTAGATTTTCACTAAAGCACAGAGGCTTATCAATTTTAATGCAGCGTCAACAGCCTACTTAATCTGTCTATATCAAACATCCATGTGTCTACTCCTGGATTTGTTATCCTGCCCACTGCTTTTCCATTTTCAGGTACACCTGAAATGCCATCCTGTCTTCTGTTACACCTGAAATGCCATCCTGTCTTCTGTTACACCTGAAATGCCATCCTGTCTTCTGTTACACCTGGGATGCCGCCCCTCCGACTGTTTTCCTGCCTGCAGTTACACCTAGGATGCCCCGTGCCCACTGCTTTCCTGTTTGCAGTTACACATGGGATGCCCCATGCCCACTGCTTTCCTGTTTGCAGTGACACCTGGGATGCCCTGTGCCCACTGCTTTCCTGTTTGCAGTTACACCTGGGATGCCGCCCCGTGCCCACTGCTTTCCTGTTTGCAGTTACACCTGGGATGCCGCCCCGCCCACTGTTTTCCTGTCTGCAGTTACACCTGGGATGCCCCGTGCCCACTGCTTTCCTGTTTGCAGTTACACCTGGGATGCCCCGTGCCCACTGCTTTCCTGTTTGCAGTTACACCTGGGATGCCCCGTGCCCACTGCTTTCCTGTTTGCAGTTACACCTGGGATGCCCCATGCCCACTGTTTCCTGTTTGCAGTTACACCTGGGATGCCCCGTGCCCACTGCTTTCCTGTTTGCAGTTACACCTGGGATGCCCCGTGCCCACTGCTTTCCTGTTTGCAGTTACACCTGGGATGCCCCATGCCCACTGTTTCCTGTTTGCAGTTACACCTGGGATGCCCCGTGCCAACTGCTTTCCTGTTTGCAGTTACACCTGGGATGCTCCGTGCCAACTGCTTTCCTGTTTGCAGTTACACCTGGGATGCCGCCCCGCCCACTGTTTTCCTGTCTGCAGTTACACCTGGGATGCCCCGTGCCCACTGCTTTCCTGTTTGCAGTTACACCTGGGATGCCCCGTGCCCACTGCTTTCCTGTTTGCAGTTACACCTGGGATGCCCCGTGCCCACTGCTTTCCTGTTTGCAGTTACACCTGGGATGCCCCATGCCCACTGTTTCCTGTTTGCAGTTACACCTGGGATGCCCCGTGCCCACTGCTTTCCTGTTTGCAGTTACACCTGGGATGCCCCGTGCCCACTGCTTTCCTGTTTGCAGTTACACCTGGGATGCCCCATGCCCACTGTTTCCTGTTTGCAGTTACACCTGGGATGCCCCGTGCCAACTGCTTTCCTGTTTGCAGTTACACCTGGGATGCCCCGTGCCCACTGCTTTCCTGTTTGCAGTTACACCTGGGATGCCCCATGCCCACTGTTTCCTGTTTGCAGTTACACCTGGGATGCCCCGTGCCAACTGCTTTCCTGTTTGCAGTTACACCTGGGATGCCCCGTGCCCACTGCTTTCCTGTTTGCAGTTACACCTGGGATGCCCCATGCCCACTGTTTCCTGTTTGCAGTTACACCTGGGATGCCCCGTGCCAACTGCTTTCCTGTTTGCAGTTACACCTGGGATGCCCCGTGCCCACTGCTTTCCTGTTTGCAGTTACACCTGGGATGCCCCATGCCCACTGTTTCCTGTTTGCAGTTACACCTGGGATGCCCCGTGCCAACTGCTTTCCTGTTTGCAGTTACACCTGGGATGCCGCCCCGCCCACTGTTTTCCTGTCTACAGTTGAAGGTTTTAGTATGTGGACATTAATGCATTCCATGCTTGTTGCAAAAGATCCATTGGAAACAGACATCCCATCTCTGTCCGCAGGCTACTGAATTTGTTTTGCATGCCCATGGCATTTCCCACATGCATGTTACCACCCAGAAATGCCAATTTCATTAAAGTCTGATCAATAAATCCATGCAATCTGCAACTGTGTGCGTGTGCCTGATCCAGCATATGTGACGTTTCTGATCTCTTTGCATTATGCTTAAGTCTGTGGGATGCAGCCACAACCCCTCTTGCATCGACTTGAATTAACCCCTCAGTCTTGAAATTAAGCTAAATGGGCACAATCTTAGTAAATGGGAAGCATTCTACTTAATTAAAAAAGTGAGGTTTCTAAAGTGGTCGGAAGTGTGACTTTCGGACATCGCAATTTTTCAGTCTTCCACTTGGATGTGCTTCCAGTTTGTCTGCGTCTTATGAGGCTGAGGGATGCAATGCCTCTCCATGAGCTTAGGGGATCCAATATAGCTGTATAGGTGCTATATGAAAGATTTAGCATGAAATGTGTATTCTGCCTGTCCCCTAAGTGTCTCCTTTTCATCAGCGACCAGAGCTGAAAAGTAGACACTTCCGGGGGAAACAGCTGATTGCCGGGGGAAGTCGCAGGAGCATGCGACCACCCCAGGGCTGGTTGCGGGAGCGCACTCACCGGCGACAGTCACCCCGTACACACGGGGATATGGCCACTGAGGGGCAGATTTATTAAGCTCAGTGAAGTGATAAAAAAGTGTCTTGTTTTCATCATCGTCTAATCAGTTCCTACCTGTGATTTTTTAAACCAAGCCTGTAACTTCACAGTTAGGAGCTGATTGTCCGGTGATAAAAACCAGACAGTTTATCACTTCACCAAGCTTAATAAATCTGTCCCTCAGGAGGTTATTCTGGTTGGTGCGGTCCATCCCGAATTCTTTCGGAGCTGACCGAACGCCCATTGTAAGAACTAACAAGCGGACATTGGCCCTTATTCTGATCGGTGCGGATATTCCCGCATTCTTACGGAGCGGTCCGCACGCCACGGTGTTTTTCCGCGTGCGGCCATCGTCCGTAGAAACGCCCACGTGTCCTCCGCATTCGGACGGACTCACTCTTTAAGAACAGGGCGTGTTTACGGACGACATACAAACCATGCGTGTGCGGGAGAAACACTCAGATTCTGCACGGTATTACAGAGTATTACAGAGTATGCTCGGGAATACCGCATCCGAACGGGAGCCAAGCGGTGCTACCGCCCGTAAGCGGAGTATTTACGCCAAACAACCCACTATTATGTATCTTCTGCAATACATCACATGACCCACTTATTCAATTACCTATCCTCATAAAAAACTGCTTATTTGGAATTGGAATCAATTAGATGCCAATATATCCTTACAAGCATGCCTAACACATGCATTGCACACATTAACCCTTACAGCAATTGAAGCAGCAATGGTTTCAATTAAAGCACTGACAAGCGTCCTATTAGTGAGTAATGAGTAAAGGAGTCGATTCTATTGGGTTCAGGTGTTAATGCTTGTAGTCATTAGGCGGTCCGTTCGCCTCCCGCAGGAACGAGTGGTGTCCGCAAAGCAATAGTGGCCTTTTGGACACCGCACATTTCTTCCCTTTTTGTTCGCGTGCATTCGGAGTGCTATCCGAATGTACGCCCCCCAACATAAGTGTACTCCCCCGTGTCCGCCCATGTTTCCGCCCCGTTTTGCCCACTTTGAAACTACGCCCATGTGTCATTCCGCATGACGCCCATAATACGCCCATATTTCCCGACTGATTGCGGTGCACAGTTTTGTACGGGATTTGGCCGAACAGGTACGGAGTCAATGCGTGGCACATGCGCGTGGCGTTCGCCACGCATGCGCAGACGCCGTAAAGACGCGATCCGAAAGTATGCGGTAAAGTACGCGTCAATCAGAATAAGGGCCATTGTAAGAACAAACGCCCACAGGTCCTCCGCATTTGGACGGACTCACTCTCTAAGAAGAGGGTGTGTTTTCGGACAACAACCAAACTGTGCGTGTGCGGTGGCAACACAAAGATTCTGCACGGTCTAACAGCGTCAGAACGGACGGGAAGCTGCCCGTACGCACCGATGCGGGGTATGTCCGCAAAACTCACGACTGTTATCTGAACTCATACGTCTGCCACATGACACACTTATGCAATAAGCCAACCTCATAAAAAATGGATTGTTTGTAATTGTAATCAATTAATTCCTAATTGATGCTTAAACACATTACTACCACTTTACATTAACCCTTACATCATGTGAAGTGCTATTCATTCATTGTTACCCCTTTACCTATGTGTTGCTGTTGCTGAATGTAAAAGTGACATGTATATTTATATTAGTGATACCAATTTCTGCCCATTGCTTGCAGTGTAAATGTGTGTAAAATAGCAAGAATGCAGTCGTGCTTTCAGCATATATTTGTGTATTTAGTAATGGGCCATTTAGGCAGCAATGGTTCCAATTGAAGCTATGAAAAGAGTGTAATTAATCACTAATGAGTAGAGGAGTGGATTGTATTGTGTTCAGCTGAGAGTGATTCAGGTGCGGGCGTACTAATTGGGCGAACCGAATGCCTAGCACATGAACAAGTACTCTCCGCAAACTGAAACTTGCTTATAAAGACCGCATATTTCATGCGTGTTGGTTCGTTTGCAGTCGGTGTGCTGTCCGAATGCACGCCTACCAGAGTTAGTGCACTCCCTCGTGTACGCCCATATTTACGCCCAGTTTTGCCCACTTTGAAACCACGCCCTTGTGTAGGTCCGAATGACGCCCATATTACGCCCATATTTCCCGAGTCAATTCGGTGGACATTTCTGTACGGTATTAGTGAGAACGAGTACGTAGACCATGCGTGGCACATGCGCAGTGCGTTGCCTACGCATGCGCAGACGGCTAAAAAGCGCCCTCCGAAAGAATTCGGAACGGACCGCACCAACCAGAATAAGGCCCTCAGTGACCATATCCCCGGTAATAACTGCTTAAATCGCACCGTGTGTATGGGGCTTAAGTGTAAATATTTTGTCATGAGATGATCTAATTTTTGAAACAGAAGAAATATGTGACCACATTTTAACAAGTTGTATTTATTTAGCAATACGAACAAACATACAATGAATACAGAACAGTTCAGAAATATGTAAATGCAATAGAACCGGACAATCAATGTTATTTGTAGTCTATGAAGGCTTGGAGCTGCTTGTTGCTGGCTTGCGCGTTTCACCCGATATCCCGGCACCCATTTGACTTATTCTGGATGCAGCTGGTGACATCTCCCTGCTTAAATAATAAACAAGAAACAGCCTATGAGAAGCTATGTTAGAGCACAATTCACAAACAATGCTGTGTAACATAGTAAAGGGGGCAGCCATTTTGTGTTTTGAAACAATGGGAAAAAGACTTTTGGCTAACAATAGTTTATCGAACCAATACATCCTGAATACTGCACCACTGATACCAATGGTATGAACACTCACATTGTTGGAGATTATACTCCTTGTAGGTTACAAGTATATGTTAAATATTGTATAGTATATGACACAATTTCCAGTTTGTACTATTGCCACATGGAAAACACAGTAATGGACAATTGCAAGAAGTTGCCAGTTTTATATTATAAAGTAGTACATCCTTAATAAACTACTGTACCAAGGCTAACTACAGTATATATATATATATATATATATATATATATATATATATATATATATATGCAATACAGTATGCCTGGAACTCTCCTGGTTAATAAGTTGCTTGCTCCGGTGCCTTCTTTGGCTTATGTAACCGTAGGTTACATGCATACTTGACTACTTTTGAAAACTAGTTTCAGGGAGATTATAGTTGGTAGCAGAATTTTGTACATCGCCCCATTGAGGGGGCGTGTCATGCTCCATCCAATGGGCGTGTCTAGTTCCATATATGAGCGATTGTGAAAAGAGATTTTGAATGTGTCTTTTAAAATGACTTATATCCAAGTGTAGATGAGCCCCAAAGCAGTTAGTAAGAGATACTATACTTGGTAACGTGCTGGGAAATGGTGCAGATGATTCAATGTAAATGCATCTACAGTATGTGTCCTATATTTCAGTGGTTTCTCTGGGCTGGTTTTGGTAAAGTCCCATGACCTAGCTTTGAACCCTTAAGGCCACCATACACTATGCAACTTCTCCGAGGTGGCAGGGACACATACGATTTATCATGTGCAGTCCTTCTGTTTATGATTTATCGTATGCAATCCTGTTCCCCGCTGCTGGGATGGGGGGCCAAATCGGAGATGGTACGTTCAGCATATGCGATGTATGACTCCAATCAAATGCGCACGGGACCACGCATCGGATCGGATGTCAAACACCTCCAATCAGACAAGAGTATGGGGGCCTTTAGAATGTTAGGGACTTACCCGATGATGTTACCTGGAGGGGGGTGTAAACCCATAAACCTGACCAAGATTATGAAAAGCAAAATATATTACAGCATCTATAACAGATGTAATTAATAATGGTGAATAGCGCACCTGCATCTTTATTTTCTATTAGTGGCCGGGATGTACCATAGGTGTCTATGGGGTTACACCGGCTAGAGCTGGCGAAGCCCCGGCGGTGGGGCTTTAATGCCTATGAAAATGCAGTACTTAAGTAGTCATTGCATACGGCTGTGGCCGGATAGGCTGTGGGCAGATTTTATCTGTGGGCCTAGATTGAAGTGGGCCGTTATTAAAGTGGGAAAACTGATTCATAACTACAGCGTTATACCAGATTCATCTGACTCATCATCTCTTGTCTCCAACAGGTAACACACTGAACATCTCCTCTGTACTGCAGAGCATTACATCTATTGTGTGGGATTGATTTGTATATCTAGGTAACACACTGAACATCTCCTCTGTACTGCAGAGCATTACATCTATTGTGTGGGATTGATTTGTATATCTAGGTAACACACTGAACATCTCCTCTGTACTGCAGAGCATTACATCTATTGTGTGGGATTGATTTGTATATCTAGGTAACACACTGAACATCTCCTCTGTACTGCAGAGCATTACATCTATTGTGTGGGATTGATTTGTATATCTAGGTAACACACTGAACATCTCCTCTGTACTGCAGAGCATTACATCTATTGTGTGGGATTGATTTGTATATCTAGGTAACACACTGAACATCTCCTCTGTACTGCAGAGCATTACATCTATTGTGTGGGATTGATTTGTATATCTAGATAACACACTGAACATCTCCTCTGTACTGCAGAGCATTACATCTATTGTGTGGGATTGATTTGTATATCTAGTTAACACACTGAACATCTCCTCTGTACTGCAGAGCATTACATCTATTGTGTGGGATTGATTTGTATATCTAGGTAACACACTGAACATCTCCTCTGTACTGCAGAGCATTACATATATTGTGTGGGATTGATTTGTATATCTAGGTAACACACTGAACATCTCCTCTGTGTACTTTACAACAGTACCTAGCCTGTGTGTAGGGGGGAATTTATTTTTATTCTAGATGATATATAGTATCCTGGAATGCTAGTTTTGTTTTTCTAAGCCACTTTTATTGCTATGTGTTGTAGGGGGTGGGGACTAAGCGAGTGGATTCCAATTATGGGGAATTGGGAACTCATGCATTGTTAGAGTACTTAAGTAGTCATTGCATACGGCTGTGGGCAGATTTTATCTGTGGGCCTAGAGTGAAGTGGGCTGTTATTAAAGTGGGAAAACTGATTCATAACTACAGCGTTATACCAGCGTTAAACCGAAGTGTAACTGAAGGACAAAACAACAACGGAGAAAACCAAAGTCTGCTTTGAGTGTGTTAAATTCATTCACACAACATACTACTCCTGGCTGCTTAATCTGGCAATTCAACCATAACATCAGCATTTTACATCTGCAAACAACTTTTACTATCACTGTTAAAGCTTGTACTTGCACTGTCAGTTTTGAAAATGACCAGCTGTACCTCTAATGACCTCACCTCTCCTGCTCTTCCATTGATAGTAGGTGTCCTCTTTCTCTATATATCCTCTCTGGGTGAGCTTATGTGCTCACTCGACTTCCGCTATCACATCTATGCTGATAACACTGAAATCTACCTCTCCTCTCCTGATCTCTCTCCCTCTATCCTCACTCATATCTCCAACTGTCTCTCTGCTGTCTACTCTTGGATGACTCAGCGCTTCTTTAGACTTAAAATATCAAAGACTAAGCTGTCATCTTCCCACCCTCCTGCATTAAACCTGACCATCTCTCATCCTAACCTACTGTTTATGAACACTTCGGTACTTATGTAATATCTGGGCTCCCGTTTTTCTTATGAGGCCGCGGGGCTCGCTGCGCTCGCCACGCTTCGGGCACGGTGGCTCGCTGCGCTCGCCACACTATATAAAATCAACTCCATGCGTAATTGGATAGTAGGGGTATGAAAAAATCGGGTGCATTTAACATGGGAGCCCAGATAATACATAAGTACCAACACTTCTTCCCCCTTCTGTGTCACCCCTGTCTGTCTAACCCTCCCCTTTAGAATGTAAGCTCTCACGAGCAGGGCCCTCTCTCCTCATGTGCCTTTCTTAGAATATATAAACCACTGCCACCCTGATGATTGCTTCAGTGTCCTGTCCCCTGATGCAACTATCCATATTAACCATGTACTTGTCCTAAACTGTCTTGTAATGTAATTTGTTATGTGTTTTTGATTATAACTATGCTCTGTAAAGCGCTGCGGAATCTGTGTGCGCTCTATAAGAAACTGTTAATAAATAATAATAATAAATAAATAAATGCGGTAAAACCCCAATAATGGGGTTTTAACCGCATTTTTAGTTTAGTAAATCCAGTGTGTGGCACTATAAGTCTCAGCAAGGCAGCACCTCTCATTACATAGGGAGTGCAGCATAGGGCCTCTCCCTATATCTCCTGTGTGTATACTGCTTCCCCTGCATCTCTCCAGCCACCATATAACAGTAAGGGCCTGATTCATGTTTGTGATACCCCTTTCACATGGCAATGCCGGGTCGGACCTGGGATCTTGATGTCTGGTCCATCCCAGAACCAACCCGGGCCGATGCTTTCACATTAAACTCAGGTCCGCCCATTATAAAAAGGACAACCTGGGTAGTAAGCTTTAGCGCCACACCTCGACCCGAGTCGTCACATCATCAAACCAGTAATTACCAGGGTCTGAGGTGCGATGTGAAAGGGGTGTACAGAAAGCAAAAACATAAAGTAACTTTGTGTCTGGAAGAAACCATGTTGCCCTGCAGGGGGAGCAAGAACATTTATATTTGTTCTGTTCAGGGTAAATACTGGCTGGTTTTGCATGCAGCCCACAAATGTTAGACAGCTTTATCACTCTGCACAACACACCTTCCCCACCTGCAGTGCCGCCCCCGATGATGCAGGCACATGGCAGCAAGGATGGTAAAGTCCCATCCAATGCAGCCTATATTCCCCAGTCCAATAAGGAAGACACCAGAAACATTCCGGAACCTTTATTAGTTACATCACTAATAAATAACTGAAGAATACTCATAACTATAGAGTTACATAGAAATATTATGCTGATTGGTACACATGACTATGACTGATACATATTTGCCCTGTCAGTAATAGAACAGATAACATTGGACATGACACACAACTACTGTAACACTGAATACACAACTTGCAGTGCCCACACAATTATACACCAATTCCCTGCACCAGACTCACTGTCTGTATATACATATAAACATCTGTATCCACTGCATCATACTATTGTTATGATGTTAGGAGTCCCAATGGACTGCACGACAAGGAGCAATGATACTTGCTGGAGGAACAGACAAACGGAGGCAGGATGGATGAAATTCACTGCTTTATCAGGTTAAATCAATCAGGAACAGGAATCAAGGTACAGGACAAGGCTCCAAAAAACTCCAAACAACTCCCAAAAACTCCATAACTGGCCCTGAGCTCAGGGCAATAGCAGTTTTTAAACCAGAGCCAACCAATAGCTGCAGCCCACAGAGACAGGCCCCTTAATGATCAGAATATGCTGCAGCTGGGAATGGCACTCTGAGAGCAGCCCAGTCCAGCTAATTACACCAGCTGGAACTGCTCTCAGAGACCACTGCTCTGCAGGCAGAACCCACTAGCAGCACCTCTGGTCACCCACAGGTACTGCAAGGTGAACATAACAGCAGCACCTCTGTGTAACCAGAGGCACCTCAGACCAAACAAAGATAATAGTAGCCCTGGCCACACACAGGCACTGCAAGCTGGACATAACAGCAGCAGCACCTCTGTGTAACCAGAGGTACCACAGACCAAACAAGATATACATGGCAGTCCTGACATAATGCCCCCCTTGAGAAGGCGGATTCCAGACGCCTTCTGGAAGTTCAAGCTCAGGCTTCTCTCACTGGGCAGAGCAACAGTCCATTCCGGCACCACCAGGACATCAGACGTGGACAGGACCTCCGAGATGGCAGACACTGGCTGGATCTTGGTCACTCTGAAAATTTTTTCACCATGATCGACATATCCAATGGCAGACGCAACCAGGTCCTCATGCCCGAGGGCAAGGGCAGACAGGACCACATGCCCGAAGGCAAGGGCAGACGGGACCTCATGCCCGAAGGCAAGGGCAGACGGGACCTCATGCCCGAAGGCAAGGGCAGACGGGACCTCATGCCCGAAGGCAAGGGCAGACGGGACCTCATGCCCGAAGGCAAGGGCAGACGGGACCTCATGCCCGAAGGCAAGGGCAGACGGGACCTCATGCCCGAAGGCAAGACCCCCTCCTGGGTCTATGATACATGGACCCCCTTCTGGGGCTAGATCATCATACTCGGTAGGCAGACCCTCGCGGACCTCTGGGACATCAGACGGACCCTCGCGGACCTCTGGGACATCAGACGGACCCTCGCGGACCTCTGGGACATCAGGCGGACCCTCGCGGACCTCTGGGACATCAGGCGGACCCTCGCGGACCTCTGGGACATCAGGCGGACCCTCGCGGACCTCTGGGACATCAGGCGGACCCTCGCGGACCTCTGGGACATCAGGCGGACCCTCGCGGACCTCTGGCACTTCGGGCGGACCCTCACATGACTATGACTGATACATATTTGCCCTGTCAGTAATAGAACAGATAACATTGGACATGACACACAACTACTGTAACACTGAATACACAACTTGCAGTGCCCACACAATTATACACCAATTCCCTGCACCAGACTCACTGTCTGTATATACGTATAAATATCAGATTCTTACCTGATAATGTGTTTTCTTCTACTCCACCATGGCAGCCATTACAACATGGGTTCCTCCCCCGTGGGTAGTGACAGGAAAGGGAAAAAAAGACACCATCCCCCTATATTAGGGCGCCTCCTCCTTGGCTCAGTGTCTTTTGACTTTTCCAGCTTAAATAAAACACAGTTAGTACATACCAACATAATACAACACATTGGGCCGGGAATATATGCTGCCATGGTGGAGTAGAAGAAAACACATTATCAGGTAAGAATCTGATATTTCTTCTACCTCCCCATGGCAGCCATTACAACATGGGTACTATCCCAGCAGTTACCTCACTTGGGAGGGGAAAAACCATAGGTAAAACAACATAAATTTTTCATATATATACACACAATCTTTTTTTTTTTTTATATATATTACCGCACTAAGGACCTTCCTACCAAACTTCGCGTCTGCCGAAGATAGGACATCAATCCGATAGTGCCTGGTAAACGTATGGATGGACGACCACCCTGCTGCTTTACACAGATCTACTGCCGAGGCTGATTCTTTCTCAGCCCACGATGCGGCTACTGCCCTAGTAGAATGTGCTTTGAGCCCCATGGGCGGTTCTTTTCCTCTGATCTCATATGCTTTAATTATGCATAACCGGATCCATCTTGCAATTGTGGCCTTTGAGGCCATATGACCCTTGTTTTTTCCACTTGTAAGCACAAATAGATTCTTTGCCTTACGAAAACTTTTGACTCTTTCTGTATAGACAGTCAATGCCCTTACTAGGTCTAGTTTGTTCAACCGTTCTTCCTTCTCATTCCCTGGATTCATACACAATGAAGGCAATACTATTTCTTGATTAAGATGAAATTCCGATACCACTTTCGGCAAAAACTTAGGATTTGTACGTAATACGACTTTATCACTAAAAAAATTTAAAAATGGCTCCTCAGCCCATAACGCCTGCAGCTCGGATATTCTCCTCGCTGAGGTAATTGCCACTAAGAAAATAACTTTCCAGGTAAGAAGACTTAGATTAATCTCTTCCAAAGGTTCGAATGGCTCAGCTGCCAACACCCCCAACACTAGATTCAAGTCCCATGGTGCCATTGCTGCCCTTATTCTCGGTCTTATTTTCTTTGCCGCTTGAAAGAAACGGCGTACATATTTATTGTCAGCAATTCTTCGATCCATCATTGCTCCAAGAGCTGCCACCTGTACTTTAAGTGTATTGACTGCTAGTTTCATTTGTAAACCTTTTTGCAAAAACTCCAAAATGGAAGAAATTTTCTTTGGAATCATTTGATTCTCACGACACCAATAAATGTATTTCTTCCACACTTTATAATAGGACTTTGAGGTTGAAGCTTTCCTTGCCTTCAAAAGTGTATTTATGACATTCTTTGAAAACCCTTCACTTCTTAAAGAGTTGACCTCAACCGCCAGGCCGTCAGCTTCCAGGCCTGTGGCTGCGCTTGACGTACTCGGCCTTGTATCAGAAGGTCCGGTGTTGACGGGAGTGTCCATGGTTCGTCTACCGCCATCTGGAGAACTTTGTTGAACCAAGCTCTCCTTGGCCAAAAAGGCAATATTACCAGGACTTCTGTCCTCTCCTTCTGTATCTTCCTGAGTAATTTCGCAATGATCGGAAAAGGTGGGAACACATATGCCCTTGCCATGTCCCAAGTGGCCGTCAACGCATCTATCTGTGATGCTTGGGGTTCCTGAAACCTTGAGAAAAAAACTGGAACTTTCCTGTTGGCTGCTGTTGCCATGAGGTCCACTTGTGGAACCCACCACCTTTTTGTTAATGCTGAAAACACTTCGTTGTTGAGTTCCCATTCGCCTGGCTGACATCTTTTCCTGCTCAGCTCGTCCGCGACTTGGTTCTCTTTTCCTGCTAGGAAAACTGCTATGATTGCTGGGACTTTGGTTTCTGCCCATTCGAACAGCTCTGTTACACCTTTCATAAGTTGACGACTCCTTGTGCCCCCTTGTCGATTGACATATGACACTACTGACTGATTGTCGGATCTCACCACAACCTCTTTTCCGACCAGCTCTTCCTGAAAAAACTGACAGGCTAGCACCACTGCCTTCATTTCTCTCAAGTTCGAATGCGCCTCTCGCCAAGCTCTTGACCATTCGCCTTGGGCCACCTTTTGTCCGCAGGTTGCCCCCCATCCTGACTGACTGGCGTCCGTGGTCACTACAACTTGTTCGATTGTTGCAAACGACTTGCCTTTTTTTAGGCGGTTCTCGTCCGCCCACCATTCTAGGTCTGACCTTGCAGCCCTTGTTAAGACGATCCTTTGTGAAAGATCCTTGCTCTTTCCGTCCCACTGCGCTAGGAACGCGTTTTGTAATTTTCTTGTGTGCCACCTGGCCCACTGTACTGTATCTAGTGCCGCTGCCATGAGGCCTAGTACTGTCATACAGTCTTTTGATGACACCACCATTTTTTTGGACATTTCTTTTGCCTGGTTTACAATTTTGTTCCTTCTTTCTTCTGTTAGTTTCACTGTCATTCTTTGAGTGTTTATCACCACCCCTAAGTATTTTATTTGTTGGGTTGGAGTCAAATGGCTTTTTTCTCCATTGATTAGCCACCCGTGCTCCTTTAGACACTGGATAACTTTTTCTGTGTCCCTTTTTGCCGCTTCCTCCGATTTCGCCACTACTAGGATGGCCAAAGGGTAACACCTTCTTCTCTTGTGGCTGAAACCTGCCAAACCTGCCGGAGGTATTCTTTTTTGCCACCTTGTCTTGGGGCAGCCACACTGACTTGCCCCCCGAAATCTTTGTGATTAACTCAAGTAGTTCCCTTGGAACGGTAATGAGAGCAATTTGTTTTTCGACTGGACATCAGCCGCCCAAGGCTTCAGCCACAGTGTCGTCTAACCACGGCTGTAGTTGCTGCTGCCCTGGCCGCTAGACGTATTGAATCCATGGAGGCCTCGCACATGAACTCAATGGCCAGCTGAATATCCTGAATGCTTTTTAGTAAATCAGATCTCCTGATACCGTCCAACAAATCTGCCTCTAACTGGTGACACCATCCCCTTGCCACTCTTGATGTGACTGCCATAGCAGCTGCCGGCTTTAGGGACGCACCCATCATCAGATGCTGTTTCCTTAACCCCAATTCTATTTTTCTGTCCATGGGGTCCATAAAGATATTCGCTTCTTCAAGGGGAAGCGTAGTCTTTTTAGACAGGCGTGCAATTGCTGCATCTACCTTAGGGGATTCATCCCATGATTGGATTTGATCCTTTTGAAAAGGGTACATTTTCCCCACTTTTAAAGGCACCGTGACCCTCCTGTCAGGCACCTTCCATTCCTCTGCTATCACCTCTTTTAAGGACTGGGACAGAGGAAATGTTTTCCCCTTTTTTTTTCTTATCTTTGAATAATAATTCTTGAAGATTCAAATCCTCTTGTGGGTCTTCTATATTAAGGGCTGTATGGATCAATGTGAGCAAATTGTCCACCATATCTGGATTAAAATCTTCCTCAGATTTATCCAGCCCTGTATCATCATCATCGTCAATATTTTGACTTAATATAGGCTCCTTAGCTGGCCCTTCTATGGCATCATCAGAGTCCTCACTCAAGACTGCATGTTTCCTTTTGGCCGTCATTTTAACCAAATCTTCCTTGGTTACAAAAGAACCTGCGAGTGCACTTCTAAGCATCTCCACCAGGCTTGCCATCTGCGCCGGAGGCAGAATCTGAGGCGATTTACATCCATCGCAAATATTGCCCACATGCTTTTCTGGCAGTAAAAGATCACATAAACTGCATTTAGGCACATTGGTTTTTTTAGGCTTAGCCTTAGACTCCTTGTCCTTGCTTGACTCTGATCTACAACACAATAAAGACAAAAATATCTCTTACCCTCAGAAAAAAATCCCTGCAAGCTACACAAAAAAAGAAACTATCACAGGGATAAAGGCTTACCCTGACTTTTTAACAGACTGCCGTTTTTCTTCCTCCATGGTATCAGGGGCGCAGCACTAACAATAATAAAAACCAGAGTGAATTTCACTAAAAAACAACAAGCCTACATCACTCCTGTCTGCATAGGATGATCCTACCTGCACCACCTTATAGTATCCAGAACCAGCTCCTTAGGTACTAATAATCCCACAAGGAACAACTCCTCACACACCGTTTAGCGCTATCTGCTGAACAAACCAATGACACAGACATTAAGAGCCTACCGCTCCAAGGTGGCACAGAGGAGGGACATACCATCCCCAACAAACACATCGTTGGTGGTATAGTGCTTACCGGCATCCACCCCAGCCCGCGTCCTGCGTGTTGTCCCCGACTTCCGCCACTCTCAGGCGGAAGCCGTCATCCTTATGCGCTGCCGCCCGCTGATGACGCCCGCCTGCTTTCCCTGTGGATGAACGCAGGCGCGACGTGACACGCACGCGTACCGCTGCTACTCGTGTCACGCCGGGGACGCCGCCGAATGCAGGAGGGGAGGTAACTTTGTAACAGTGCAATGTGGGCTAGGTGAAATGAGGGAGATTGTTAGACTAATGAGGAAGAGAGGGAGATTGCTGCTAATTCAGGGAGTCTCCTGCAGAATGCATGAGGGTAGGCAGCTATGGTTACATGCTGCAGAATGAAGCCGCACTCACAGGTTCATGGTGATAAATTCTTCTTTATTCCGACATGTTTCAGGTGTGTGCCCGTTGTCAGGGATGCATCTATCACACACATTGGGGTAAATTTACCAAGATGGTAGTTCGATTAAAGATGGGATATCAAACAATCAGATAATCGATAGAATCTGACTGGTTGCTATGGGCAACAGCCCATATTCAATAGAATAGGTCTTCAATAGAAGAGATCTTAGTAAATTTACGCCTGATTATCTCATTTATTTTCCCACACCACCGCAGCAATAGGTTTCTTTGTACATACAGAGAAATACGAGCAGTCGGTACAAAATGTCCGCAGAATAAGATTTTCTTTGTAGTCGTTCCATTGCACAAACAGAAGTGTACTAATTCCATGTCTAATTTGGAAGATGCTAATATTCCCCTTCTGCCATCCTGCATTCCTGCTGACTCTATTTATAGCGGCCTTGTTCAAACAAAGATATAATATTCTCTGTGATTTTACAAAGCGAAATGGTAAAAACTATAATGTGTGTTTATGCCAGTGCCTCGCATGGAGAAATCCGCAGCCCGTCGTAGTGCAACAGGGCCATGCTGGGAACAGAGACGCGGGCTGCTGTTGTGCTCTGGGAAATATAATGCGGTGCTGCTGCTAACTGTAGATTCTGATTACTAACTACTCGACAGGATAATTGGAGCAAAATGATATTTTTGTAAGCACTCCGCAGGACACTGTCCAAAGCGTACGCTCCATACGGATCCTTTAATGGACACTTTCTGTTGAACCTATATTTTGTGTCAGATAAAAATAGTCTACTATTATGACAGCTAAAGCGAGCTTTCTGCGGATATATAATGCAGAAATGTAGGTGGAAGATGGCATATTGTAATTATTGAAAGAATGACATGAGGAGGCATAAACCCCCGTGTAATTAGCCTTTAGTCTGGAATGCATTATTTTTAATGTAATGTCAGTAAAAATGTCATTACGTGTTGTGCGAAATGCTTTTTGAAAGCATATTTTATATATGTAAATATGGAATAGATTCACTAAAAGTCTAAATAAACAAAATGGAGAGGTTGCCAGAGCATCCAATTAGACACTAGCTAGCATTTAGACTGGGCTAGATAAATGGTAGGTAGAATTTGATTGGTTGGAACACCTTCACTTTTCCTATTTAGTAGTTTTGCCACTATGGGGTTTATTAATAAACATTTGCAGAATATGACCAGAAAATTGAATCCCTCTCTGTCATCCCCCACTCAAGCATACGATGGGTGGGTGGCCCTGCATGTGCAGTCCGCATGGGTTTGGTATGACTCTCTGATTGTCAGGATCCGATGGTCAGTATACCAACATCAGAAACCTGGTGCCGGTATGCCGATAGGGGGGCTCACAACAGGTTCTGTTATCCCTGTAGGGGGTCAGGATCATGACTATGGGGCAGTTGAACAGGTTTTCGGCATCAGTATACCGTCCTGGTCATGACTGTCGGTGAGTCATCCGGCACCTGCCCGAACCTGGGTGCTAAATCAGTAGGGAAGCGCTTTGCAGGGACAGGCTGTTTCCAGAGCCCCTCTACCAAGAAACAGTGGCAACCCTAGACACAACAATATAGATCACCACCACTCTCACCATCCAATGGGATTTTTCTTTTTTTATTGATAAGCCCTCATTGTAGTATTTATTAGTTTATGATAATACGACTTCTTGCCCCCCTGAGCCGCATGGGACCTATATCGAATCTGGTCCTTTTTCATGTGATACATCGCATGTGACCCCATTCGCCGCTGCCGGGAGGGGGTCTGAGTCAGAAGTGGGATGGCAAGCAGGTCCGACTCCAATGCGCATGGGCCCGCACATTAGATAGGATGTCAAACACACACGGATTGGTCATTTTTCACCCGATTTCTCGGCCAGATCTCTCAGAATCGGGTGAAACGTGGCCAAATAGGACTATTGTATGGCCAGCTTTATACTTAACAGTGGCCTCGGAGCAGGGCCAGATTATTAATGGAGTGGATGGAGCTGCAGCTCCAGGCCTCCACATAAAACTAGGCCCAGTATCATTACAGCATGAGGACCACCAGCTAGCCATGAATCAAACATCTGGGTTCTACATGCCTACATGGTGTTGTTCTCACCTCTTCCACTTCTCATAATGGGCCCTTGAACATTTTTTGCTCCAGGCCCATGAGGCCCTTAATCAGGCCCTGCCTAGGAGATGTTGAGGAGTCAGGATATTACAGTGGGCAGTGAGGGACCACTGTAATGACCTGGGAGATGTACAGTCATTATATTGCCAGAGTGACACAGCATAGTTATTACAGTGGGCTGTGATTCACAGGGATATAACAGAGGGCTAGAAGTACTGGGTACATGCGGGTAATTAATGCACTGGCCTTAGAACGAAAGGAGAGGTAGGTATATCTAGTGTCGGACCTTAGATGTTGCAGTGCCAGGCTGCTCCCCAGCCTCTGAAGAATGACAATATTGCAGCATTATTAGGTCACATATATTGCCTACATGAACTGTGAGTCATTATTTTACTCCTCTGTGCTATCATATATTCAGTTTTAGCATAAATATGATTCATCATTTTTCTATACAAATTCCACATATATTAATGGTGGCTGTCAGTGTTAAGGCCCCAAAACTAGAGCAATTTGGGCCGATTTCACCCGTTCCATATGGATCGGACTGGGAAATTTCCCCAAAATCGGATGAATGTGATGTCCCACACCTGCGACTCTTCAGTGCAGACAGAGAGCCGGTGGCTGCCCAGCTGCCCTGGGAGCGCTTGTCACACCCCAAAGTGACGAAAACAGGGTTTGTGGCAATAGGCCCACTTAGCGTAGCTCCGCCCCTCTTTGTACCTGGCATGCCGAAGGTGAGGCTGGTCCCGATTTTAAACAGATGAAAGTTAGGAGGTATTCCAAAGAGGAAGGTGAGACTTGGTGGTGGTGGTGGTGGTGGGGGGGGGGGGGGGGGTGGCAATAGAACTAATGGCATGTGATGTGTGAATATTTTATGGGTTACTAATTTAATAGTGCGGGCCAAAGTTAGTTATCACACAAATGAAGTGACATTCCACACCTTAGACAATTGGTCACATCCCCCCGGCGCGTAATTGACTCTCAAAGTTGCGAATTTGGATGTACTCTGTATGTCCATGCCTATTACAGAAGTGAATACTATGGGGAAAGCTGTATACACTCTCTTGGCCGTTGAGCAGTTAAAACATCAAAGCCTAGATCTTATAGCCTGCTCAGCCCAATCCATTAACTGTACATGTGTGCATGTGCTCAGCAAATTGGCCCAATTTTCCCCATATGGACCCTGAAATCTACTTATCCAGATATATTACAGACGGATTACAGCCTGTGTTTATTGTCCCTGCTGTTTTGTTTTTGCTCCAAACCCCGTTGTGCCTCTGAAAAGTGATTCTTTCCGCCGGATGAGATTATTCACGAGCCTCCAGGACCTTTCACTTTTAAGTGAAACTGGTTTAAATGAGCATTAATGAAGGGAAAACAACAAGGTGTATAATCCCCCTGGTTTAATTACACCGCCTCACACCATCACTATATTCTAATTAAGCATCGTGTCTTGTGCTCCCAACAATGCCAGAGATTCATGCTAAATCAGAGCATCCTAACCTTTCCCTTCATCTGCGGCAGCCAGTCACTCATCGAATCCCGGAGGTGCCAGTAAACATACAGCCAGAACAATAGCTTCTTTCTATTTATACTTCAGATCCTTCAGACCACAAGCCCACGAGACTCCATCAAGAAAATAGTTAATACCGTTAAAGGATATTTAGGTAGATTTACTGCAGTGGTAACTTGTACTGGGCTGTTGGTCTGGAATCACTGTGTGTCAGTTATAATTATACACTGTGCAGCCTCGGTTTAAAACATTGCGTTCTGGTTGGTTATGAGCTATTATGTTTGGCAATTAGAGGATATGTGTAATTACAAGGGGAGTTTGTGAGGTCACCAGCTTGTATACAGGATAACATGTACCATCCAGCTTTGTAGATCCAATAAACAATATTGCATCATTGGCCATATTTTTATTTGGATCTTAGAATTGTAGAGATCTATTCACCGTTGATGAGCATTGGGCAGCAGTAACTATCATTACGTATTGCTTCATATTGTTAGTGTCACGAAGCATCTCTGCAAATTAGTAGGAAGCACCGGCAAAACTCTCTAAACATCCCATCACCTTACTTGTCATCCCTTAACATGTAAAACCTTATACATTTTTCACTTATCACTATAACACCTGAAATAATGACTCGGAGACATGGGTTTGGCAGAATTTGTTAACTGATTTATTTATCGGAATTTGTTAAGCTAATTTGATTATTTAATTTTAATTGTTTGATTAATGGTGGCCAAGAAAGAACGGCTATTAACTCAAACTCCACCCCAACTACCCACGTGACTGGCCTAACTCAAAATAGCGGTATCCAACTCACCTCACTGCATTACCCACCCAGCCGGGTGGGGGTCACTGACCCCGACACGGGTGTTACAGCGACAGGCCTAAATTAATGAGAGGTGAGAGCACCGAAACAAACCATATACGCAGGATCAATAACTAATGTAAACTTACTTTTATTAAAAAACCTGCCGTTCTTTCCCGCCAATCAGTTAACGCGATTAAAAACTACGCACCCACTCAAAAACCCAACAAAATGGGAAGGGCGGGAGGGAATTTCAGCAGGAAGAAGAGGCATCCTCCTCCCCTTCCTGCCCCTATCTACAAGTTAACCCAGGCCAAACCCACCCCTTCTATTGGCTCCCCTAGTCACATGTTTGCCAGTGTGACGAAGATGGGGATGTTTAACCCACTACATGCATATTGCATGCATTACATTATTCTTCCACTGGTGAAAGGGAGTGTTGAGAGTAGGGTGGCCAATCCTGGGATCGGCTGGATTCCAGGATTTGGCCCTCAGGTGGCCGGAAATTCAATCCTGGGATTGTAGTTTTCCAATCCTGGGATTTCGGGATTAGACTGCACATGCGCACTCTAATGCCGGGCAGCATCTCAGGTCACGGTCAAGGGTCACGCTGCGCCAGCTGCTCCACTGCCGCCCGCCCACTTCCAGCGCTGCTCCCGTACCCAGCCTTCCACTTTTGGCGGCACCCTGCACCACCACCCTCCCCTGCCTTCCGCCATGCTCCCAGCCACATCTTCTGCCTCTACACATGTAAGTAAATATGCAGCTGCTTTGGGGAGGGGGGGGGGGGGGGGGGCAGGGGTTACTTTCCTAGCTATCTGCTGAACATACGGGTCAATTTGGTAATATTGCAAATGACCCGCATGTTCAGCCGGTCCCAGTGATGTCACTGAAAGATATCGACAGCTGATATCGATCAGTGTGTACACTTAATATCATCAGGCTGCAGCCGATAATGTTTACTATATTGGCCTTGGCCAGGGTCGGCTAGTGTGTATGGGGCTTAAGTCTCCTGACTGCACCACCAGATATGATCAGGATGAGTAGATTAGAGTAAAGGCCCATACACACTAGGGGGGTTATTCTGGTTCACTCGCAAAGGCAAATTCCTTCTTAAATGGACAAAAGCATGTGCACTGTAGGGGAGGGGGGCAGATGTAACATGTGCAGAGAGAGTTAGATGTATATATAAAATCATGTTGTAGAAATCTCCAGCTTGATGGGCCTCAGGTTGGGGACCCCTCTATTATACAACATACTTTTCAGAATTTCTTTTTCCTATAGGCATTTTAAAATGTGTACAGTAGCTACAATTAAAGCAAAATTCTACAGGAAAGTAGAGCGAAATCAGCCGTGTTCTGCAGGGTGGTGGAACAGAGCTGGAAAAATGTGAATTAACAGAAATCTTTAGCCTGTGTTCTTTTTCTACCTGCCAGAACATACAGTAACTAGTTCTGTATTTCCAATGGCAAACCGCAGGAGGTACAGTACAGAGGAGCCACACAGTCCGTCGGCAGTGAATAGTGATGACTCTCATCTGCCAACTCTCTTTGTATTCATGTTTTATCATCACAAATATTCGGCCACCCTCAGTCACGGATACATACCATGCCCCGCGGCTACAGTGAGCTGTTTTGTGGACACAATTGTTGTTGAAACTTAAGAGAAACAGTTTGATTTGAAATCCCTAAGATGTGATTTAAAATAAAGCAAAATGTGCTACAAAAAACTGAAACCCAACAGTAACATGTGTGAGGCTCCACAGCTTTTTATTAAGGTAGAACAGGAATGCAAGGTTCTAGCCAAAAAAAAAAAAAGAAAAACAATAGAAATGTGTGTTAAAGCAATAAGGCATAATAATGAGCTGTGGGATATCAAGCAAGATGCAACAGTGCTTGTATAATATTACGTCCATGGAGCCACAAGTGGGTGTGTTATAAATCTGCCAACACACTGGTGTTGGCATTCTGAATGTTTATGTTTCATTCTATAACCCAGGAGGATCATAAGGTTTATCCCTATAGATTAAAAGAGGAGTTTTCAATTATCAATGGTACTGTAGGACACCTCAGTGTCTGCCCCGCCACTTGTTCTGATCAACTACACCCCTGCCTTGCTATGACCCTTTCCATCTTTGCCTTGTTGTGACCCATTCCTCCCCTCCATTGCTATGACCCATTCCACCCCTGCATTGCTATCAACCATTCTACCCCCTGGATTGCTATGATCCATTCCACCACTGCCTTGCTATGACCCTTTCCATCTTTGCCTTGTTATGGACCCATTCCTCCCCTCCATTGCTATGATCCATTTCACCCCTGCCTTGCTATGATCCATTCCAACCTTGCCTTGCTATGACCTATTCCACCCCCTCCCTTGCTCCGCCCTACTCCACCAGGTTTGTTCCACTGCCCCCACCGCTAAGTTCCAAGCACCCCTGAGCCCTACCCACACCATCTCACCTCTATACATACTGTTTTCCCAGTAGCACCTTCCTCTCCTAACTACTGATTTAGATCTGTCCTGTCTGCTTAGTATTGGGAGCCATTGGGGAGTGCATATGTTGGAGACCAGACACTGGCATTGTTCTTGTTAACTAATATAAGATTCCAGTGTCAAATACATTTTTTTTAATTAAAACTATAGTTTTATCAAGTCTACTCTGAATATCCAGATGACTAAAGAATATTGCAGGGCACTCTTAGAATTCTTAGAATAGAGAGCAGCCACCTGGATGCCTCCTACTTCCCCAGGGAAGTGGGTGGGCCCAGGGGCTTTATGGCACAAACTTTGTCTTGACTGTCACTCGCTTCCCTGTGCCAATATCACGGCATTCCACAGAGACAGGCTATGGTAAAATTCCTTGTGCCAGAGCCCCTACTAATCTAATTATCTGTGCACAAGTTACATCTGCCCCACCTGCAGTGCTTATGTTTTTGTCCATTTGAGAAGTAATTTGCCGTTGCCAGTGAACCAGAATAAGGGCCTAAATCTCCTTACTACACGGCCACAATGGCTCTGAAGCACCATTCAATTGAGTATGGGAAAGAGACAAAGTGCAAGGTGGAGTTACTGTATGAACCACAAAATCTTATAACCATCAAAACCTGGAATAGTGGAGAATACTTACCAGGGTTCCATGTGTAATAGTGACCGTGAGATTGATCCATAGGCGACTTTAATGATAATTAGTCACTATGAATACTCCATTGGGTCTTCATGTGATTCATTCCATGACCAACAAGAACGCGGCCATCTTGTTTTGCAAAGTAATCCTAGGCTACTCTACAAAATACAGGCTTGCTGGGAGTGTGCGTTTCACTAGGAGCACATTTTTCATTAGAAAGAGCATCTATTTCCTACTTTCACACTTTTTCTGGGTAGCTCTCCAAACGGAAATCCAGGTAGGGGGTGTGTGAGGAATGGACAATGAGGACATACCGCTTAAATCACTACTGATTGCCTTTGTGATCAGTTGCACCGTACCTGTTCTGCAGATGTGCAGAATGGGTCCTCTTCTCTTCTAGCGGACACCTGTGCCTAATTGACAGTGGTGGTCAGACCATAATTCATAGTGATTTGCATCTTCAAGGCCCACCCACTTTTCTTAGGTTGTCTACTCTCCAGGGAGCCTTGGAAAACACTTAACGGTAATTCCAGGAGAGTACCAAGTTTGGTAATTTGTACCTTATCAATGCATAGAGCAGCATAAAGGAATCATATAGTCAAGAGTTACGGTATCCAGATGGCTGACAGGCAATGTCAACAGTCAATAGGTCGGCATACACAAGAACATGTGAGTTTTTCTGGATTTTTTAAATTTCTTTCTTTGACTTTCATACATTAGCATCCACGTAGACTCAGAATGCGAACGGTAAAGTGTGCCGCATGCGAGGGTACGTGAAACGCTAATTGGGGTCCCACGTGCGGAGTGGTCAACATTGACACAATTTTTTTTTTAAAACATGTCAACATTTTCATGATGACTGTTTGAATGTGTCAACCTTTTCTGGATCTTGTGCATGTTGACCTAGACATTGTCTCCGAAAACCGAAGGTCCATCTAAAATAACTATAGAACCTATAAAACCACCAGAGCCCCAAGGCAATGCCAAGTTTTGAAAAGTTGACCCAAAGAACTTTCTAGATCAACTCAAACAGTTATTTTCACGGTGTAAATAGGATAAGTTGGTTTTTCATTATTAATTCTGTGCGAAGAAAATATGTCAGCGCCATATTGCTAGCATAATGTAATCTAGTTCATAAACATGTATTTCTGTGCAGCGACAGACAAGGCCTGACCTTACTGTAATTGGTTTTCTGCAGTTGCAAGCAGAGCGACCCTAGTGTTAAGCAGAATTATCAGGATAATTAGCAATTCGGCGAGAATAGTAAGTTATCATACTGTGAACTCTGCATGTTATTAGAGAACTGGCAAAACAGGATTCGCAGACTTCATGCACAATGCTTCTGAGATATTTTGTGTAAAACCAGAAAATAATAAGTTCTAGACATCAAACAAAAATGATGTAATGTTGAATCACAAAGCTTTAATGTTTCACTCAAGGTAGAGCCTTTTTCTATTTAGAAACATTGGGGGTATTTCAAACCTGATCAATGCTGTGCTAATTCGCACAGCGGCTGATTTCTGATGAACTGCGTATGGCATACTTGCCTACCTTAATTGTCTCCTCTGCGGGAGAAGGCCAGAGTGGAGACACTCTGAAGCTTTTTCAAGGGGCGCGGCATAACAGCACAAGGCCCTGCCATCATTAAGCCCTGCACCCAGTAAATGCCGCGATTCACAGCTCTTTGGGGAGATGGTGGTACTAAAAGATGCAGTATACGCCCCTCCCCGAAGAGCCGCAAATGCCGGTATTTTACCGGCAGAGGGAGCTGTGGGGGCTGATGCAGGGGGCCCTACTAAATGCGGGATTCTTGGTGTAAGGCCATAATGCACGTTAGCGGCACCTGCTAGTGAAGGAATCCTGCTACTTTCTTCCTTCGCTAGCCTTTCACAAGATGATTGACAGCAAGTAATGGCAGTGTCAGGAAAAATACAGTGGTGCCCAAGCTTTTTTAGGGAACGTCAGCTCCAGGCCGGATATGCCTGTATTCCTCACAGCTGCTGAGTATGTTCAAGGCTACGTGGCCCTTGCGATAAGTGGTGAGCAGTGGTAACATCATCCAATGGTGAGCAGCTTTGGACTTTTTTGCACGGCTGTGAAGTCTTCGCCAGCCGAACACATTTATTTGGACAATAAACACATTCATTTGCATGGTGGCATCTACAGATGGATGGAAATTATGGAAAGTATCGCCAGCCCCTGCCCCCCCCCCAACTCTGCCCATCTCCCTGAAGCGGAGACGGTCAGGAAGACGCTGCCCAGCCGCCGTGATACTGGACACACGCGCGTCCCAATCCCCGTCCACTGGCGCTCGCCAGAGGAGTGGATCTGGCGGGTGCCGGGATTGAAAGAGACCGGCTCCATCTGTACCTGTTGGCTGGCCGCTGTTGGATTAGGCCCATTGTGCACTCATACATATACATATCATAAATAGTATAAAGGAATTCCACAGACCGCTGTGTACTACATAGTAGTATTAACCAACATGTGGGCTGTCAAATCAGAAGTAAGCAGGGAAACCATTGGCTTGCGGGGACTCCAGTCCCAGACAGAAAGGAGGCCCATGGCTGGAGCTCAGAACATGCTCCCCAGGAGCCCCCGACAGAGGCTCAAATTAACACTAAGAATGTTGGCATACAGTCGCAGTATAACTGGTCTACTTTCATTGTCAAGAGAGTATATGAATGAGTGATAAAGGAGTAGTGGCTGCCAGGTTGCTTCTGCTGTTCATATATGTGATTAATATAATACTGCACCTAATGTTCCAGAGAAGTTACCTTCAAGGTACTATTCAGGCCTGCCACTGATTGGCTTCCAAGATCGGATGAGATTGGGCTAAGCAGTGGAGTACAGCAGTATCACGTACTGAATGGAATGAATGAGAGCGCAAATATGGCAGTGAGTAGCGTACAGATGGAGCACCTCTCTTCTAGCAGGGGTCTGGCGGTTGGATTTCCAGCCGTCAGCCCCCACCAGCTGCTGGAAGGGGACGTGCGTGATGCTTTCACGTCTCCTTCGAACAGAGCACCTTGCCGCCGGTCCCTGCCGATCGCCCCCACCTCCCCGCACCCCCCTAACTCTGCCCATCTCTTTGAAGTGGAGATGGATAGTGTTCGTGTCCCCTGCCGCCCAGAAGCTGGAATGCGCATGCGTGAGAGACGTTCACGCGTCCCAGTCAGATGGAGCACCATCTCGCCAGCGAGGGCATTCTGGCGAGCCCCGGCGCTGGCTGAGAGGCGCTCCATCTGTACTTCTGTTGTTCAGCTGACAGCGCTGGTGTCTCTGTTATGAAGGTATTGCGGAGGTACTTTTTTACCAGCGGGCTAAATGAGAGCGTACAGAAATAATAGCTGCTGTAGTGTGCTAAACTTCTACTCAATCTTTAAATGTAATAGGGATTTGTGATTATAAACTTTGCTGGGGCAGATACTGATGTGAATAACTTGAATAAACTCTGCGTAGTGCTACGGAATATGGATGCAGTCTCCTGACCTGGTTTTGGCCTCTTGACTCTATGGACTCACTCCACACACACCTTGGACCAATCCATCACGTACATTGCTACATGTGCTGCAGGTCCCAAACCAGGTACAGTAAATCCTAGACTTCCCTCCACACTGTGACATGCTGTTATGCCACTCACTAATGCTCCGTAAGATGACATGATATTGCTCTAGGCTGCCCCCTGCTGGCTTGCACCTCATGTCATGTCTTGGTCTATGATGATGTTTTGCATCACTACATACAGCCCGTGATGCCATGTGTTCTCTTACATTATCCGGTTGTGCTGCCAACATGACCCAGGACAAGCTTACTGTTCCAAGGTTTATTTTTGCTGCCTACAAATCACTTCGCCCACTTACTGTATGGCTCTAAACATTTGGAATTTCAGGTAGCCCAGTAAATACCATAATCCATCGATGACCTCTTTCATTTTCAACAAACGTCTAATAATCTGAATGATTTATTTAGTGATAATTTACTAGAAATGCCAAAACAGAGGCTTGCACAGCTGTCCTGGAATAAGACTCAGCGCGTGTAATAGGGTCAGGCAGAGTAATGTGCCCTCTATCAGTGTGCGGGACAGAGAGGGCAGGGAACGCTAGTTGCTCATGAGGTTGTGATTTTCTATTCAGTGCCACTGTTGATTACTCTGGTCCTGTATTGCAAGCTTAGCCTCTACACGCCTCAGTGATCACCCTCTTCATTTCAGGTCTTATTTCCTACCAAGTCATCCATTGAAGCAACAGTACAAATAAAAAAGGAAATATACAGTAAAGTGTTTCCTACTGGAAAGCTAAGGATGGGCATCACATGATCTAAAGCAGGCATCTCCAAACGATGGCCCTCCGGTGCTGTAAAACTACAAGTCCCATCGTGCCTTGCCACAGGTTTGCTATTAGAGAATGCTTAAACTATGGCAAGGCATGCTGGGAGGTGTAGTTCCACAACAGTTGGAGAGCCATAGTTTGGACATGCCTGACCTAGAGCAGGGATGGGGAACCTTTGGCCCTCCCGCTTTTATTGAACTAAACATCCCAGCATGCCCTGCTACAGTTTTGCTATTTGGCCATGCAAAAACTGTTGAAGGGCATGCTGGGATGTATAGTTCAACAACAGCTGCAGGGCCAAAGGTTCCCTGTGCCTGATCTAAAGGTAAAACATAAAGGTATTTTAGTTAAAAACAAATATATATTGACAGCCGCCAGAAGGGATACAGTCCCCCGTAGCTGCCCTCTACTCCCCCCCCCCCCCCCCACTTGCCCTGCGCTTCTCCCTGAAGCGAAGATGGGCAGGGAATCCGCTAACGGGGAGACTCAAGTGTGTGAGATGTTCGCGTGTCCCCATCAGCTGTCCGCCAGCCTGTGCCAGCTCAGGAGATCTGGCGATAATAAAGACTGGCTGACAGGCGCATGACTCTGCATGACTCTCTGCATTCACTAAAGGCTTAAGAAGTGTCCTGCTGAGGGTTGGAATGGTCAATGAGTTCACAGGAGATATCCCAGGTGGGCACTACCTACTGCTGCCAAACTCAAAGGTTTTTTAAAGGGTCAGGCAATGTCAGTTTTATTTATACGTTGTTATTCTCTTAAAGAGTCAGTTACCCAGTGGGTAAGAACCTTTTATAACATATGTAGATTTACCTCTATAGAAACTACACCAGGATTCACCTATCGGTTATCCAAGCATCTGTTGTGGCAGGCCACACCTCCATCTGGTGGATGACCACACCCTTTAATCATCTGGTGGATGACCACACCCTTTAATCATGGGCCCCACCACTGCATTCGGCCCTTTATGCCCTAATTCGATTCTGACTTGGCTCTACAGTCATTCAAACTGCAGTATGACCTACAGAAACTCTTCCATGTACTAGATTAATTAATAGCTATGTTAATTTGAGTAACTTAAAAGGTCACAGAAAACACATACTTCTTTTTTCAGATGTTGCCACATAAGAAACAGTTCTCTACTTACCGAGCCTGTGATCTAGGAGCCGAGAGTGCTGTCATTCCGCTGCCCAATTGGTAGTAATCCATAAATGTGCGCGCTACGTTCTTCCCAAGCTTCATATCTGATATCTTTAATCAAGGAACAACTGTGAAACATGAGAATGAGGAATATATGACACAAAGTGGGGCTATTATTATGTCAGTGTGTAAGACCACCTGTGCAGAGGTGCCTTGACTTGATGTTAACAGATGAGTCATGCACTGTAGGATGTATATCTCTATAGTTTGCCCCTTGCACTGTGCTTTGAGAATTTGCATGGTATGTTTTCTTGTCTAGACTAACCCCTTCTCTACATACACATGTGATTGGGCAATACATTGATTCTGAACATCTTACATACTGTACTGGGTATCATGGAGGCAACTGGGATGTTTATGGGCATGTATGGTAAGTTGTGTCAGACATGCCCTGATTCCTTCTTCTGATAATCACTATGAGGGTAGACATGTTGAAATCAATGAAAAACCGCTACAAAGTGTAGATATGAACGGCAGTACCAGATTATTCTTTGTGATAAGGGTATTACCGGGTTGCCGACTTCTACTCTGCCCAGCTTCAAGAAGAAAGTGTCTGGGCCAGCAGGCGTGCTACCAAAGTGATAGGGCTGAAGTTTGAGATCGTCAAAGGAACCTTGAGTTGAGGCATGGCCTTTGCGATTGCAGCATCATAGCCATTCCCTCTGTAATGCCGGTATAACAGGGTTTTCACGCGATGATGCGTTTCACAACACCAGGTCCCCTCGCAGTGGGGAGATTGCGGGAGGCAGGAACCATTGTGGGGGACTTGCCCACCTTCTTGGTAGGCAAGTTAACATTATTAACAGTACATTGTATATTGGTAAGATGGGTTCAAAATAACCACTGTGCTGTGGCACATTAGAGTGCCCTCAGCTTTTCATAAGTGAGCCACCAGAGCTAGAGATTTCCATACCAGTTTACAGCCACCACCACCAGCTCATATGTTATTCACTGGTCTCTTGTTTTTATGTAACGGCCAATGTATTTTATTTTTTTGTTATCTGCGGGGAAGAGTGAGAATGTTTTTTTTCATATGTGGGCCAATAGTTTTTTTTTTTCCCTGTGCGGGCTTAATGATGTGGTTTGGCAATTTTAAAATCTTGTTTGGTGTGCCGCAAGTTGAAAAAGGATGAACTCACTGCTGTAGTGGGTTCCCTAAAGTAAGTGACCATAAAAATACCTCGCTAGTTTTACAATTCTGTATTTTAAAATATATACAATGTAATGTGATAATGTATATATGTGTGTGTGTGTGTGTGTGTGTGTGTGTGTGTGTGTGTGTGCTTTACCAAGAGCCATTATGGGGGAAATTTACTAAAGGAAATTTGTAAAAAATAGGTGTATTTGTATCCAGAAATACACGTATTTTTGACATTTACTATCCCGAAAATACGGCAATTCGTATTTGTATTGATAGTACATCAATACGACTACGAATTGCCGTATTTTCGGGATAGTAAATGTCAAAAATAAGTGTATTTCTGGATACAAATACACCTATTTTTTTTTACAAATTTCCTTTAGTAAATTTCCCCCTATATGTCTATACTATGCCAATAATTGTATTTAATAAAATGCATACATGCTCACAGGCATTATACCAATGCAAAAGTTTAGAAGATTTAAAATATATGCATTTATGTAGTATGACCTTGACTGAGAACACACGTTTACCCATAATACCTCTGTGCTGCACTCTGTGACTTGCCTACCTCTGGGCATGCAATCTAGAATCAGCAATCAGTAATTGCCAGCCATTCATTTAAGATGTCTCGCTTCCTCGTTTGGAAAGCACTCCAGCAGATTCTTTTAAATAATCATAAGGTGAGCTCTCAATTAGCTATTAAATCAGCAATGTGTCCCATATGCCAATACCATTGATTTATTTTTAATTACCTTTTGTGAAGGACTCTTGCCAATTACTTGGCTAGTGTTACAAGGGTTGTCTATGTATCTCCCAGAAGCTAGGCAGCACATCAGTGTCCGTGGAAATGTTCCAGTTTAAAACTAGCTAGATTGGAGTCGTACTGCAAGGAAATCTAGAGGTTAATAATAATCTTATATGTAGAATGAGGTTGGTTGTTAAATTGCTCACAAATCTCATCAATCTTCTCTTTACTTGTGTCGTGTTGCAAAGGGGCCAAACCTGTCCTGTAGATCTACCAACATCTCATGTGACTCAGGCAACCTGTGGATCTATAGTAGGAATGAATGCAGCAGGTTTGAAAATGTGACAGTTGGTAATGACTACAGCTGTGCACCAGCTAGGTGATTTGGAAAACGTGGACCATTGGTAGATCTTTGGTAGGACCGGTTTGGCCACCACTGGTGTAGAGACAATTGGCACTACCGCTGATATCATTAATGATGTCGCTGGTAAGCCCGGGTGAACGATGTGAGGGTGTAATTGTTAACTTATCGTGAACATTATTGAGCATACACACTAAGTGAATCTTTAAAAGCTATCTTTCAGAAGGTCTAAAAAATGCGACAGCTTTAAAAGAAAATCATCTAGTGTTTATGGGCCTTTAGAATATTGTCCTATTTGTGTCATGGATATAGAGTTATCTCTAGAACTATATTTTAAACTGCACAATCACCTTCCTCCCATCGAATCAACATTTGCTTAAGTTTGATAGCTTTACTGTAGTATTGAAGGAAAAGAAGATGACATCATCAACTGGGCAGGGCACTATCAACACAGGTGGGCTGGGCTTGATGACATAATTTGTACAATCAGCTAACGCCTCCACCACCCTTTGGTCATTATTTATTACATCACAAAAGTATGGTGGTAGAAGAAAGAACTAACAATTATTCAATGAGCACTTAACTTATGCAACGATGACAACCACAATTTGCATTTGCCAATGACATATGTGTCCACCTACATCTCTACTCTATGCGAGTCACGTTATACATAAGGGATGTGTTACGTTTGACACTGTAGCAACAGGCTAGTTTTTTTGTAACTTTTTCATACAAAAGAAATGGAATGTCACAGTTGTTTTTTTTTTTTACAATTTGCTCACAAAAAGCTGAAAAGTTGGAAAAAATGGTCATTCGCATAAATTGGTTAAATCAAATGGATTTAACAAATTTGTCTTAGCGCCCATTTTTGTTAATCTAAAAATCAAACTAAGTAAAAAACAAATCTGAAATACTGTACATGAGATATGATGCTTGTAAATGTAAAGTATGGATGGCTGGCGGTCAGAAGATAGAGCCATCCCAATGAGCAGGATCCCAACAGGGGCTGGGTAAGTGTACCTCTCCCCCAAACCCCATCCCTCCCTACTTGATGCCTAGCCCTACCCCTCCAACAGCCTAACCTTAATCCTCCCCATTAGTGCCTAATTCCCCCACACCTCTCACAGCCTAGCCCTCCCCCCTGCAACCTAACCTCCCCACGCAGTTTAATCCTAGCCCCACAGTTAGTGCCTAACCCTCCCCCTGCCATACTCTACCTCCCCAGTGCCGTACTCTACCTCCCCAGTGCATAAACCTAACCCTTCCACCTGCATGTCATAATGCTTGGAGTCCCTGGCATACTTATGGATGGGATTAGACTGGACAGGATTCCATCATTGACATTTACATTTACATTACAGATGACATTCCACATCGCACAATATATGGTCATAAAGACCTGAGTGATAAAGAGCAAATCATGATGGGTATGGTGCAAGATCATCTGTAGTGAATACCTACAGTCCAAAGAAAAAACCGGAAGGCCTACTGTGACATAGATTGCAGAAAATTATGACCAGAATAATGTGCTACTCATGGGGCTGCCTTACCCTTCTCTAGCGACCACAATGGGTATACAAGGTTTAGAACTGGACCTTGGATTAATGGAAGAGAAGTTGCATGGTCCGATGAGTCCATTTTTTATGTTCTGTCATTCAGCTAGGGAAGCAATGTCACCAGTATAAACAATATACTGCTTCGCTCGCCCATGCTGCGGGCTCGGTGGCTCGCTACGCTCGCCACGCTATTTAAAATCAACTCCATGCCAACATGGATAGTGGGGGTATGAACTATCCATGTTGGCATGGAGTTAAGTAACTTTTTTTAACATAGTTTGTGGCGAGCGTAGAACCCGGAAGCTGGCGCCGTGAAACTACACAAGTACCTAAACAATAGAAAGAAAACAAACCCGTAGAGGGAGTGTGATGCTTTGGACAATGTTCTGCTGGGAAACCTCAGGACCATTTATTCATGTGGATGTTAATTTACTGAAACATAGACACAGACCAAGTGCATCCATCCTTTCATACAGATGTATCGGGCCTCATTGTTGCTGATGGCGATCCGCCAGCAACACGGCGCCTCTATCTGACTGAGACGCACATGCATCCCCCACGCACGCGCGTCTCAGTATCCGGGCGGCGAGGCGGACGCAATACTGTCCGCCTCCCGCTCGAGGTGGCTGGGGGGGACCTCTGGCCACTGTGGGGGGTGCGGTCGCCCGGTGTGGGCACCGGGCAACCGAGGGCAGCACCGTCGGAAGGGGACGCGTGCACACCTCGTGCGCGCGCGTCCCCTTCCGGCATACAGATGGCGGCGGGGCAGGGGATGGCGACGCCATCGCCATCCCCTGCAAAGATGAATCCCGCAACATCTGTAGCAATGGAATTCTCCAATGGAAGTGGTCTGTTTCAGCGGGTAATGGTTTTACGGAACTTGATGAAGAGTTGCCCTAATGGGGGAGCATAGAAGCGATTATATTATAGGATGCAACAAAGGAGATGGAAACGTTTAACTGCATATACAAACCAAGACACCTTACATCTAAACACATTATAATACATATAGTCTTGAAACTCGGCTAAAATTTGCCGGCTTTACAAATTCACACTCTATATTACATCCCCTCATCATGTTGTTAGTGGAGTGTGTGATAAGGGTTTACCGGATTCTTATAAGGAAGCATTGGGTGTGGGTTCTGTATCTTAGAAACAGCCTCAAGAACAATATAAATTTTAATTAAACAGATGATGAAGTACTTTCTGCTTTAATAAGAGAAGGTGCCTAATCAAGGGGTTAAGAGGACAAGATTACAGAAGTAGAAGAACAAGAGAATTCTCCAGGAAAATCCTCTGATTCAGATGTTGGTTCATCACAGTCAAGGAAGGAAAATTAAGGAGAAATCCAGACCATTTAACCCTGAAGCAGTGAAAGTATATTAATAAGACAAGGAGTATACATGATATACCCTCCATATAAAAGTATTTGGATAATTACAATATAAAGACAGTGGGAATTTACTAAGATGGGAGATCTATTTCACATGGGATGTTGCTATGGTCTAGGGGCGATAGCAATGCACAGCCCCATGTGTTGCTATCGCCGGTCACAGCCAGTGTTCTCAGCTTAGAACACTGACACGGACAGAATGCTCAGCGGCTCACAGTGCTGTGTGTTGAGCAATCTAAAGGCTCCCATACACTAGTGAGATTTGGTCCAATTTGACCCAATTCTGATAGATTGGGCCAATAAATTGGACCAAATCTCATGTTTTGACAACCTGTCCGACCCATCCTGTGGTCCCATGTGGATCGGAGTCGGGAGGTCGGACTGGCTGCACATAAGATAAATCTTATGTGCAACCCTGAGCCGGGCGGGGGGACGCTGGGAGCCGGCAGAGGGGATAAAGAGTGGCAGGCAGAGGACTCACAGAAGCGGGTTGTGGACGCTTGCGGGAGGAGCCAGACGGCGGTGTTCTCAGAGAGCCAGGCAGGGGAGCCGGGATATGAGCTGCAGAAAAAAAACCATAGAAATGAATGGGAGGCCGCTGATTGGCTGAGATCAGCCAATCTGTGGCCTCCCATTCAATTGTACAGTATGTGTATTTTTTGCAGCTATCTCCTGGCTCACCTGCCCGGCTCTCTGAGAACACGCCACTCTTCATCCCACCTGCCGGATCCCCTTAAGTTGCATGTGATAATCAAATCTTGGCACTTCAAGTGCCGAATCATGTCAGAGCTCTCCCAGGGAGCTGCCATGGAAATTTGGTCTGACTTGTCCATCGGACAAGTTGGACTAATGTATGGGGACCTTAAGATTGCTCAGAAAAATCTCTCCATGTGTAAACCTATTATGATCAGATATCTTTAACTGGTGGCCTCAGAACTCCTTCCTTTGGGGAACGATTTCCAGCGGCTTACGGAAAAATACCGCAGGCAACTGCTCAGTACCTTGTCTCATTTTTACTTGTGCAAAAAAAATACCAAACGTAATATATTCTAACATAGGCAGAAAGTGAAATCAAGAAGTTAGCAAATGCAGTTGAAGGCTTGAGAATGAGACGTGAAATTAGCAATGAAATTTCAGGAAAGTGGAGTATGTAGTAGCTATGTGGCCTGGATTTGCTTGCAGTACATCATTTCTCTTTAGTAGAGGGATGATAAGCACACACACCGTACAGCTGCAGTCTCTAAGTAATAGTTCCGCTTCACAGCGCGCCGCTTATTCGTCTGAGCTCACCCCAGAATTCAGTGATTTAAAGCTCAGAGATCACATGGGATACAGCAAATTCCAAATTATTTATTTCTCCGAGTTGGAAGTCGATCCAGAGATTATTTACTGCAAATGGGGATAAGCGTGAGAGCGCAGGGATAGGGCGGAGAGGGGAAGAACAGATTGATTGAGAATTTTCAATTAAAACCAGCAGTCTTTTAACAGAGATTTAAGGTTTTAGCACGGAAATAATATTTCTCAGCTGAGCGCAGACAAGAGAGCGCAGCTGTTGACGTAGAACAAATTCTGCAGAGCCACGTATTTTTAAATAATGCTCTCAGATCAAGATATATGTCCCCGGAATTAACCTCTATAATGCTTTATCACTGCTCGCTGTAAATTGTGTTTGCTTTTCATTAAAAAAAAAAGAAAAACAGCTTAAAAGACAGAAAAAACAAACATTTGCTTTATGGTAAATTGACATTATTGGAAAGATCATTGCTTACATCAGTAGGACTGTACATAGATTTTAGGTATTGTGGTATTTACATGTATGCTGATATGCAGGGTAATAATGAAATGATACTCTTCGCTGTAATAACATCAGGACACGAGGCCAGAGGGCCCCAGGGGTCGGCCTAAGGGGAACGCACAGGAGGCAATTGCCTTCGTCATATGTAAGCTGGAGGCAGTTATGTGTTTTATTTTCTTGCTGCAGAATATCAGCAGTGGAAGTATTTTTTTTTTTTTTTTTTGCAGTACTAACCATCAATATAGAGAACTCACTGGTTTATTATGGCTTGCTATCAGGGGTGCCACAATGATTTCAGGTTGGGAAAGCCAAGATATCATCTCATTTTGGCACCCCAAAATTGCTGAATCTTGCTCCATCAGGGGCAGCTGGACTTACCAGCTACATCATGAAGGAGGGAGGAAGAGGGGAGTGACCATGTAGGGGGGGGGGGGGGGGGGATAGGAGAGTAATACATTAAAGGGATGATAGGGGAGTAACATATGAAGGAGGGGGAAAGAGGGGAGTAACACATGAAGGGGGGAAGAGGGGAGTAACACGTGAAGGGGGGAGAAGGGAGTAACCATGAAGTGGGGGAGGGAGTAACCATGAAGGGGGAGGGGGTAGAAGGGAATAACACAATAAAGGGAAGATACCGGAGTAACACATGAAGGAGGGGGTACGAGGGGAGTAACACATGAAGGGGGGGAGAAGGGAGTAACTATGAAGGGGGGGGTGGGTAGAAGAGTAACACAATAAAGGGAGGATAGGGGAGTGACACATGAAGGGAGTGACACTAGGCTCATCTTCCTCTCCCGCCGCTCTACCTCCGCCTCCCCCCTCTGTCTATCTCTTTACTGGCTCCCCATTCCTTTCCGAGTTCTCTTTAAACTCCTCACCACCACCTACAAGGCTCTCTCCTCCACCGCTCCTTACCTCTCTTCACTGATATCTATCCACACTCCCTCCCGTCCTCTTCGCTCCGCCGCTGACCGCCGACTGACCTCTCACCTAATCACCTCCTCCCACTCCCGTGTCCAAGACTTCTCTCGCGCTGCCCCTCTGCACTGGAACAACCTCCCGCCACCCATCAGGCTTTCTGATTCCCTTACCTCCTTCAAGCGCTCCCTCAAAACCCACTTTTTTCGACTAGCCTATCCCTCCTCCTAACCTCTTTTGATCCTCCTATCCTGCCTCCGTTCCTACTTATCCTGTTGTTTTTCGTTCGTCCACCCACCTATTTTTAGTATGTTAACTCTTATGAGCAGGGCCCTCCTTCCTCACGTACTCACCCTACCTCTTTACCTCACCTGTCCTCCTTTCCTGTTCTCTTCCTCTGCTTCATCTTCAGTCTCCTTGACAATTTTGACACCTACTTCTGAACTGATGCTGATTTTATTTCTACCAGCTATACCCCTATTTATACTGTATTTTTCAACACACCCTGTACGTTACCTTGTCATTTGTTTTTTGTTTGCTATGTACGGCGCTGCGGACACTTTGCGGCGCCTTATAAATAAACGTACTACTACTACATGAAGAAGGGGGAAACAGGGGAGTAATACATGAAGAGGGACAGTGCCTCAGATGTGGGTCAACAGGTTTAGGAATACTTTTAGCTTTTGTTCCTGTTTTTACCCCAACTATGGGGAAGTATATGAAAAATATGCATACTTTGAATTGCACCTCCATCTTTTTTGGTTTATTTTCATGCACCATTTTGAAATCTCTTGAGAGGTATACGCCTGAATACCGATGGAAGAACAAAAAAGAAACACAGATAGAAGTTTTCTTCCATGTTTTATCGTGAGTGTGGAACGCCAATATTCATCTATCTGTACTTTAAAGAAACCTTTATGTTCCTAGTCTTACCACATACTAAGGGCCTTATTCTGGTTTACTCGTTAAGCAGTGTAAAGCCGCTGCTTAACCGCCGGGATTTCTCTCCTGACATGGACCAGCTTCTTAGTTGGACGCATCCACTCCCGTATCTTATGTCTTTTGATGGTACGTCAGCAATTTTTTGCAAGTGCCGCTACAAGGTCCTTTCCTGGTATAAAGCCGTGCGTCTGTATGTACAAGGACTGAGCTCATTGTCTGTTTTTCTATAGATGCTAAATTACCACACAAGAAACACCATCAATCGTACCTTGTAAACTTGCAACAGCCCCATGCCAGGTGCACAATCTCTGTTTGAATAAAGCAACAAATGTAGGTGAATAATTGTACATCATAAGAACCTCGCTGTCTCTAACCATGAACGGCCAATACATTTCTAATGTTCTCCGTAAGTGCAACTGCGACTCGGGGCCTGGTTCAGAGATAGATGAGGGGTGACATCAAAATGACGGCTCCTGCTCACTGACAGGAACCAGGTGCTGCACATTACATGCAGCACATGGCTTCTGTCATCCTGTAGGAGCTGCCAACACAGACAGTCTCCAGGGGCAGCCGAGCATCTCCAGGACCGGGATGCAAGGCTACTCCCCTTCTCATAAAGCCACAACCTTTTTGGTCTTTTCCCCTGTCTAGAAACACACAAATTTAGTTGTAGCCAGGCGCAACTCCTTCAAAAAGATATTGAAAACCACCATGAATTAGGACAGGGGTTTATTAAATTAAAAAACAAGCAAACAAATAAATTCGATACAATATACAAACAAATTATTGTGGACATCGGACTTGGATCGATAATTTTCATATATTCGAGGACAGGTATACAAGTTTATCTCACCATCAACCGATGCTGCAGTGGGCTTTTACTTCAGGCGAAGTCTCTGCGGCACCACCGCAGGAGGCTTGGTTCTTTGGATGAGATCCTCAAATGAAGTGCAAGTGCAATAAAGTGCAAGTGCAAGGAAGGTGCGATCCCAATAAAGTGTCCAAGTGTCCAGGTACAGTGCAAAAAACAAATGGAATATTGCACTGAGTAGAATCAATACTGTGTCCTTAAAAGCAGGGTCAGTCTTTTCCCCTGTCTGTAAAAATATAAGGGGTAATTCAGACCTGATCACTGTTGAGCGAATTAACAGTTTCCTGCGGTTACCTAGGTACGCCTAGCGTTTTTTTCTGGCACACTTACATTTTTCTTAGCACTCCCACTAATTGGTCGGTTACCATCCCCAGACGCTGGCTTCCATCCCCAGACGCTGGCTTCCTGTCAATCACCTTGCAAACAGCTAGCAAAGGCTGCATGATTGGTGCATGCATAGTAAAAAAAATTTTTTAAATTGCTTATTTGAGCACTTCCATTGCTCCCAACAAAGAATCAGGCCCCTGGTATCTCTCCCCTTACCGGATCTTCTCCGATGGGATTTGCCACCATATAAACTCCCATCCCCATTGTTTTAAATAAAAATAAGCTAAAACCACCGTATTATTTGTATTCTTATTTTTTGATGGCATATTTATACATTAACACTATAATATGGGAATAGTGTTATGTAATATGATAACACAAAATGGGAATACCAAGCTCAGATCTTCCCTTCCGAGGAACACTGAGGGTTATTCTTGTTAGCCTTGCGAGTCCACAAAACCCCGCCTTGCGGTTGTTGGTACGCCGGCCCACCACTCACAAGTGCGATCCGCTAGCAGGGGCTGCACATGAATGTTACATAGTAACATCCATTTGCAGCATTGAGGGATCCGCCCACATCGAATGATGGCAAAGGCACACGCGTATAAAAATGACTCTGAAGTCACTTATATATGCGTGAACGCTCGGGGGGAGGTCGGCGGGCAGCTGACATCCGGTGATGTTAGCTACCCGCCCCCGTCATCGGCCCAGCGTTCTCATTGGAACGCCCATGAAGTGAGCCGGCCCCACACCCCTCTCCCCCTCCCACCCGCTATCTTCGGTGCGTGCACTCAGCGTATGTGCATGCACAGAAATGCATCTGTGCATGCACATACGCTCAACATTGGACCCCTTGTGAACTAAGGGGTCCGAGCGAACGGACCAGAATAAGGGCCACTGTACACTGCAAATTCACACTGAACGGCCCTTATAAATGTACTCCATTATTATGCTTTAAACCAGGGGTGTCAAACTCAAATTCATCGGGGGCCGCATCAGCAGTTTGGTCACCCTCAAAAGGGCCGGTTGTATCTGTAGGTCACATTTCAGTAGCAGATGATGCAAGTCAGAAAAGGAGGGTCAAACATCGCTGATATAGACCAAATACCATGTTCTTCTGTCTGAGCAGTCTCCAATAAAGTTTTCTTGCGGATGATATCAGCAGTGTGCAACCTTCCTACTGGAATTATATTCTCAAATTAATTATAATCAGACTTTTAAGCAGAATAATAAGCAGACACCCCCCCCCCCCCCACATACATCATATCTACTTACAGTACAGGAGAGAAGGGTTCAGGCAGCCGTTGGATCTGTCACATCATAGGATGGCATGCGCTCAATATAAAAACAAGTGGAGGTTTCCTGTGTAGAACGGCCGGTGCCGCTAGAGGGCAGACGTTCTCTGGCTTGTAGGCTGCCGCGCATCCGCTGAAGAGGCGGCTTTCTTGTGTCAAAAAAAAGCGAGAATAAAAGGTGAAGGCTGGCGGCGGCTGCGCGGGCCACATGACGAGGTCTGGCGGGCCGGATTTGGCCTGCGGGCCTTGTGTTTGACACCCGTGCTTTAAACGGCAGAGGAAGAGTTAAGATATATTTTAAAACAACAGCCACTAAGACGGATCCAAGTGCCTGACTCTAAAGGCTTCTCTGCTCAAGAACATCAGAAAATTAATTACACAGTGACGCTCCCATTAACTTTATGGCTGAGGAGGTAATAACCAACTTCTCAGAATTGTGTGTACTTTCCCAGCCACTGTGCTGTAATGGACATCCATTTAATCAAAGTAAATTATTGCAGTAAAAGAAAAAAATATATATATTAAAAGAAAAAAAAGATTTCAATTAAATTTTTTTTTTTTTAACCTGCTACCAATTTAAATCAGGCCACGGGGTGCATTAAGGGTAAATTAAAGGCACACTAAACCACACTAAACCAAAAATAAAAATTAATTAGAAATACTTCACACACTTACAGTATACATAAATATTTTCCAACCAATAAATGATATAAGATGTTTGACAGTTAACCAGTTTATTGTCTCATCCTGCATGTTCTGACAAGAGAGGTCCTCATCAACGATGACGATGCTACAGCATGGCTGCCGCCCCTCCCCTCACCATTGCTCCTCACCAGCATCGGCAATAGTGTATGCTTTAGTTTGATCCATAATCTCTCAATGGACTAATACTGTTCCAGAGGGCTTGTAGTGTCTGGCAGGACCAATGTGTACTGGAGTTGTTCCCAAACTGAGCGTCTATACACCCTGGGTGCCTTGGGACACTTGCAGGGTACCTGGGGTTGGAGGTCCAAGACCAACTCAAAATATTTATGGTCAATATGAAATATTTGGACAACCCTGAGCAATTCCTGTCACTCACCACATAACTGATACTACGGATGACATGTAAGCACAATTACTTAAATTAATATTTTTTTCCTAAAGTTCTCAATAAGAAATTTTGGCGTAGGGTGCTGTGAACAAAAACTGGTTCTCAAGGATGCAGTAGCTTAAAAAACTTCGTGAACCACTGGTAGAACTAGTGGAACTAGGTATTGTTGGGTGCCACAAGGCCACATTTCTAAAGTTGCTACAGTATATTACCTAGTTTGCAATCACTGTTGTGATGTTATTTAACCCCTTCAGTGGTAATACCAAGAATTTTCCAGGCTATGCTTCAGTGCCCATACTAGCAAGCCCGGAAAGTTCTCGAGATTGCCGCTGCCTAGCGCCGGGCAGCACTGCTGAGTTGATCGCTAAACTCAGCTAGCTTCAGTGCTGGAGCTGCTCGGGCGTGCCTCCTTCTCTCTCCCCCGGCTGTTGTGTGACAGTCTGCGATGCCGGGTTGCGACACGCTAGGTTGCCGGGGCAGGGTTGGGCAGCGGCTGACATAGTGCTCAGCAGCGCTGCCTGGCCCCGGGAGACAGAGTGGTGGGGTTTTGTTAGGTAGCGCTCCCCCTAAAAAACTCGCAAAGTGGGGAGCGCTACCTAAAAAAACACCACTGAAGGGGTTAAAAGACTGTAACAGTTCATATTTTAAAACTGATGCTTTACAATCATGTTGAAAGTCAAAACCACTAAAGTGTTTAAATAATATTTAAACAGTGTTTACAATCACCCATCAATATTATTTTGTCAACATACAGTATTGACTGCCCATAGCATGACTATTGACGACACATATGTAAGCCATTTCTAGAGGTCTGGGGTGTTTGTATTCAACCTAGGTTTTTGGCCAGCTTGGTCATCAGAGCTTTGATAATCTACAAAGCTACCCTGTTTTATTTTGTGAGCCATCATAGTCCCCAGCATTCTGTGTGTGCTACACATGATAGAGTTATGAGTCAGAGGGGCGTGGAATTGTGTCTCAGCATGCCAACAAAGGTGAACGCTGTGAGGCAGAGCTTTTTGACCAGGCCTTCAGACATGAGAACTGACTGGCCCATCAAGCCACTGCACCTTCTGTCAATGGCTATTTAAATACCGCTCTAGCTGCAAATTGCTGTTAGAATATTGAGCTCTCTACTTAGCTCCAGCATATTGAGATTTCCTATGTTTATCATCAGGTGTATGACCCAGTACAGCAATCCCTGTGACATTGTGACATCTTGGTGAGCGCATGGTATTTTGACTTTGTTCATGGGTTCTTTATGCTTAATCACTGTGGCTTACCTGAGACCTAGTTATAGACTTCTGCTGGTTATAGATTCGTATTGCCTAATGCCTCTGATATAAAAGACCTCAAGTATACCAGACCCCAGCTTTATGACATCCCTACTACCACCTCTGTCACAGTAGTAAACCATAAAAGAGATCGCAACCTGCTTATTGAGTAAGGTAAAGACCAACCCTCTTGTCAATGGTCAGCAGGTATGTGCAGTCAGGGGAGGCAGTGCTTCCCCTGTATTTTTGGGGTGTGGTATGTCTGCCTGGCAATCCCTATAGTCAGTATACCGACATCGGAATTCCCACTGCCGGTACTCCGACAGGGGGCGAGCACAAAGAAGCCCCTTGCAGTCACTGTGGACCCCCACAAGGGAGAACAGCCCGTCAGTCGGGATCCCCCCTATCAGAGCACCAGCAGTCGGGATTCCGATGCCCGTATACTGTCGGGATCCCGATTGTTGGGCAGTAATCCGGCACCTGTAATTCTGTTTAAAATAATACAAAGCATATACCTATGACACATATTCTGTGTTGTGTCATAAGTATTTTCTTTATATTATTTTTGCAATTTGTAATATTTACAATAGTTTGGGAGTGTGCCTCCCACTAACTAGTGTAAGGGGGGGGGGGGGGGCTAAGCCGTGGGCTACAGAAGCCTATTACAAATAATGCCAAAAGCGGCACTTCTAGAAGTGCTTCATTGACAGGGGCTGCTGTGATTGGTCAGCAGATGCAGCTTTTTTGGGGGTGTCAGTGGCGTCCGAGGGGTGGTGCGGTGGTGGCTGTGACAGTGCCTCTCTGTTCACAGCCACCACCAACGCCACTCATGGTCAGTGGTGAAACATACCAGTGTGTTACATTCTGCACTCCTGATTCTGCTAGTGCAAATACTCCCTGTTAGCGCCGAATCCATTAGTACTTATACATTGGCTCCATAATAACATGATTGCAAGATCACTTTTTATAGAACAAATGTACAGTATTTTATGCTTAATGTTCCTTTAATATTTAACCATGCTGCTCTTCTAGGAGACGAGAAGTGGGTAACTGCACCCTACTCTAATTAATCATTCTTCACATTAAACCCGATTTAAATCTGTTTTGTTCTCAATGTCCATTGACAAGCCAAGTGTTCAGGGCAATAAATAACAAAGTACTTTGCTTAATTACTTATAACAAAGTTTAATGATTAATTGATTGATAATTAGCTCAACCTTCAAACTCTGTCAGATCAGCCGCCCTCAAGAGTTGTATTCTTCAAAATATATTAATGATCTGTGACTAAAGAATGGAAACTATTTACCTTCTCTAATTAAAGGAAAATTAAAGATTGCATGCAAGTGACATGAATTGAATGTTTACTGTTTGAGAATTGTCTAATTTTGTCTGAAAACTTTTCCCTTTGCTTTCCTGAACTTATTTAACCAACATAGCTGGGTTTATGCCACTCTGATGTGTATACAATATGCCATATAATAAGGCTCCACCAAAGGCTATCCCTTTCTCTATCGGCTTTAAATACTGAGAACCAAATGGCATGGTCAGTAGTGTTGTAAGGCAGTGGTGTGGGGAGAGGCCGGTAGCAAATTACTGGTGATTGGGCCAGCCAAAACGCTCTAGATATACCCTCTACAGCAGGAGTGGCCAATTCGTTGGTCGAGATCTACCAACAGTCCGTCCATGTTTTCCAGGTCACCTGTAGATCTGTAGAATGTGTCGTTTTGGAATGAATGCAGCATGTTTCAAAATGTAAAGACTACACCTGCGCCCCAGCTAGGTGGTCTGGAAAATGTGACCTGTCTGTAGATCCTGAGGACCGGTTTGGCCACCCCTGCTCTTCATGGTATGATCATTCGCCCTTAAGTGACCACATCCACTTTGTACCAGGCTCCAACATATCTCATGGAAACTTGGACCATGATCATGTGATCATTGTGGTAAGAAATGACATCGATACCAGCCGGTATATGTGCATTCACCCACAGACTAGTTGATGGATATTACCATACTGATTAGGATTAGGGGATTTATTTTGTCCGTCTCCCGGTAACTCTTTCAGGCTCTAGCCCATAGGTTACAGCAGCTAACTGTATTAAGAGATACAACATGCCCAAGCAGAACATTCTGATATCTGCAGCCATCCTCAACAACCCAAATTTGCCTAAATCCTTTGAAAAGGGGTTGGAAAATAACAGCTATAACCCGCTAATCTTACAATGGCAGTAAGTAGCTTCAGTGACGTTGGAAGTGATCAAGCCAATGCAAGGAATCAACCAGATCTCAGCTGGTTTGACCAATCACATTTGCTGTCAGATTAAACAATGATCTGTTGCAGGATTTTAGTGACTTCACAGATTAGTGCCCCTTTTTTAATTATGGAGGTTGAAAACTAATTGGGGATGGAACAGAGCATCTCGGGCCATAGTTAAGTTTTTTCAGGAGTGGTGCAGCTCCTGCCTACCGGACCCCATTCTTCTATCAAAAGAGCAGACTGATAGTCACTTCTGAAGTGGCAGCACATAATGCAGTACCGTTAGTACTGCCGCAGCAGTTATTGATTGGCTAGCACTTTTAAACCTGATGGACCAAAATATACCCCTTTCACACCGCATCCTCAAACCGTGTTATTGCTGGGTTAATGAATTATCAAACCGGGTGGAAGTGTGGTGCTATGGTACCATTTTAAATTACCCAGGTCCAGCAACCCGGCATTCCAACCCAGGTTAAAAGAAGAGTTAATCCCGAGTCAGACCCTGGTTCGAGTGATCTGGGTTCTATTCACACTATGAAGAAGACAGCGTTTGAAGACAGTGTCAGCTCCAAGCGCTGGCTCCTTCCCCGCCCCTGATGACACACAGCCGGTCCACCCCTCCCCTGTCTGATGTCAGCGACTTGGGTCGATGTGGGGAGCTAAACATTGCAACTGTTGGGCTGCCCCCCGGGATATTTCTGTGTCCAAATCTCTAGTGTGACCCGACATTTGCGATGGAAAAGGGGTATTAGACTCATGTGCTGATTCGGACACATCTGTGGATACTTTTCCGCCTGGTGCAGATGTGATCTTGCGACATTATGGTAATGCAAGAATCCGCCTTTGTTTAGCAACAATCCATGCGATTGTGGTCTCACCCACTGCCCCATGCCTCATGGTTGCCACCCAGTTACTGCCCAGAAACAGCTGGTGTTCTCCATTAACTGATAGTTTAACCTGTAGTTCTAACATATTCTTCCCAAGCCTGTACACATGAATATGGTCATGTGCAGAAGCAGACTTAATTGCTCAATGCGCTGTATGTCAGGATCTAGAGCTTTGCATATTGCAACTTGCCTGCGACTCAGAATCTGCAATTCCACCTTTATTTCTACTCATATAAACCATTCTGTTATTATTTTGCAATACGAAGAAATACATAAACATTCAGGCAAAAATTTTGTTGAGCAACAAAAGCGTGCTGATATATTAATCAATGATAATAAAAAAAAACCCTAAGAGATGCCATTCTGAGTTTTACAACACTGGCATAAATCATGGGAGAAAAACAATTTGCTTTAATGACGCACTTTTGCTAAAGGATGCATGATTGATGGGAGAGTGAACGACAGCCCTCTCCGGAATGCTGAGCGTGGCTGTAAGACAGTGCGCCGCAGATTTCGATGCTCCTCTAGTGTACAGCAAGCGGAGACCATGGCACGCTGGTTGGCTGCTGCGCTCTACTGTCATTCAGTCTAATTGAAATGTTATGCTTGTTTAGCCTAGAATCTTTAATTGATCAACAAAGCTGTGCCAAAAATCGGACCTGTACTAACGTCTTTTGTTCACAGCCTTTAAGTGATGAGTTTTTCGGTGCTCGTGATCTGTGCATCATGTCTGACTCATTGTGACCTGTGCATCATGCCTGACCCATGCCAGTTACATGAACGAAAGCCTTAGAATTAAAGGTTCCATCGTGTGGCTGAATACTTCTTTCCCAGTGATTTGACAATAAATTTACCTGGCTAATTGGTGCTCTGCGCTTCCCATGAAGAGAGATTGATGCCCATTCTGCCTATCAGGGACGAAATTGTCAGCTATGAGTAACGGGAAATGAATAGCTACAATAAATGTGATAAAAATGCTTTGCATGGGACAGTTTTTAGCCGCTCAAGGGAAGGTATAAAGCACATTTTTAGGAAATACAGCAAATAGTGTGTCTTTAATAACACAATGGCTGTCTGTTTTAATGAATTTCTTTATAAATATTAAGTTACTGTAGCTACCATTAAACATATTAATAGTACCCTCCATAAAATTTTAAGAAGTCATTATACCACAGCCAGATTATTCATAAAGCAACTTAAATCCCTGCCTAGGGCCCAGTGGCACTGTATAGCTGGATTAATAGGGCTTTAAGGGGAGATTAACCACCTGATCCACCCCTCTCTTGTATGTGGTGTGGGCTACATACAGATGGAGCGCCTCTCAGCCAGCGCCGGGGCTCGCCAGAATACGACCGCTGGCCAGCCGCTGCTCCATCTGACTGGGATGTGCAAGTGTCTCCCAGGCATGCACATCCCAGTTTCCGGTCGGCGGGGTACGCGAATCCTGCCCATCTCCACTTCAGGGAGACGGGCAGGGTTAGGGGGGGAGCGATCGTCAAGGACCGGCGAAGACGCGGGTGGGAACGGTGGGGAGCTCCGTTGGAAGGGGCACACAAGCATCTCTTGCACGCTTGTCCCCTTCCGGTGGTTGGCGATCCGACCGCCAAACCACCACTAGAAGAGCGGCGCTTCATCTGTACAGTAGCTTTTCTAAGTCAACAACACCTAGAAGTTAGTGGATGGGTGGTCGGAACTTAGTGCGTGACATCGGTTCACCCTGAATATCAATGCACAGTTAGGTTGGGCCATTTTTCACCTACATTTTTGCACTTCTCTTGCCTGCCCCAACCACCTACCTTTGTTTCTCCCCATCGACCTCCACTTCTCCCCTTGTAATTGCCTTTCCTTCCAACACTAGTGTCTACAGATGGAGCCACCTTTATCTATAATACTCTCACCATGCCATTCGCCAATGTACAGTGAGAACAGGGCCTGGGTGCGTGTGAGGCGCTTGCGGCAATGGACACGCTCGCGCGTCCCTGTCTTGGCGAATGGCATGCAGAGACATATTGCTATGGCAAGCCGGCCAGCAAGATAAGCATGGCTCAATCTCTATGTACTTGTATCTGTATCTGATAATTTGAACCCCGAGACATACTGAGAGCCATACCACCCATAGTCATACTTCCATTCACAGAGATGCATATGCAAGGATGTATGCTCAGTGTGCAAAAGAAAATCGATAGATGCAGCCCCATTCAGACCTTGAGTACAGAGAATCATCAGACCTTGAGTACAGAGAATCATCAGACCTTGAGTACAGAGAATCAGGCCCAAAGTCACCATCTATAGGCCTACTACACATAACTTTTATGGGGTTACTAGAGCTGCAACTGATTACTGTAGAATAAAGCAGCGGATTGTATTAGCGGGCCAGTGTGCAGTTGCTGGGGAGAGGTTGGTGTATTTACACAGGTGATCTTCCCTTTCATGTAACAAACAACACACCCACTGTAGGTGCGAAGCAGTATATCAGTTTGCACTTATACAGACAGTAAGTCATTGGGTGACATTCAATAGGATGCGAAAAAGTGATTTTTGCAATTTTTAAGCCCAAAACGGCCGAAATCGCACTTTTTTCTGAAATCGCACGTTTTTCTCAAATCGCATATTTAATGAGATGGGAAAACGGCACAAACCGTGGATTTTGCCACGATGGTGCGATTTTTAGTATCGCCAGAACTTGCATCCAGATGTTTTCGCATTGTAAAGTTTACAAATCGCATATTTAATGAGATGCTAAAACAGGAAAATGTTAATAAATATCGCCACACATGCAGACCAGGTTCTGACAGGCAAATTTGCCAGAACCATGCACAGATCATTGAGATCTGTGCATGGTCCTGTCTTAAAAAATGAGTAAAAGTTATTTTTTTTTGGGCCAGGGATGCCGGTGACAGCCCCAGGCTTCAGCTCTGCATGGGTGAAGCCTGGGGGGGACCCCTTTATTGGGGGGTCCCCATTCCCCCAGGTACCCCGTCCAAGGCTGACCAGCCACGGTGCTCATGGTACGGCCAGGGGACCTTATGTAAAAAGTGTCCCACTGGATGTGGCATGACACCGCGGGCTGGTTTCAAAATATGTGGGACCCCCAGATTTTTTGTCCTCTGTATTTTTGGAACCAGGACTGGTCCAAGAGTCCGTGGCTGGTTTCAGAAATACAGGGGACCCCTACGCTTTTTGTCCCCCGCATTTTTCGGAACCAGGTCGAGCTCAATGAGCCGGGGGCTGGTTGTGCTCAGGAGGGGGGGGGGGGGGGCTGGTTGTGCTCAGGAGGGGGGACCTCACGCATTTTTTTTTTTACATAAATTTGCACATTTCCTCAAAATCGCACATTTTCATGACTAAAACTCGCACTTTATCACACTTTTTTGCCCGGAACACACAGCTTATTAAATATGCGATTTAGCGGCAAAACATGCGATTTAAAAATTGCGAGAATGGGCAATTTTGGAAAGTGACTTAAACTCTCATCCTATTAAATGTCACCCATTGTTTTCCTTTTTAAAGGTTTAGGTTTCAGCAAATTGATGTTTTTTTTTTCCTCCTAAGGTACAGGGAAGAAGCACCCAAATTAGGTGTCCACAATCAATCCTGTTAATAAGGAGCTTGGATTATGCCCTAAATGTCTTGGCAGATATTTCAGCATGAAACAACTGGCCAATGACTGGTAGGTGCCAGGTCTGCAGGCAGACAATTACAACTTGCTAATTGTTTATAGTATCTGCTGGGAGATTGTCTCAAACCTTTTCTTTTTTTCAGCATTTAACTTTAACATTTATAAGAAAATAATGGACAATATGATATGTACTGTTAGGCCATATTTGCCATCTTCAGCAGTTTCCTGCTCAGGATCTCCAATGTTAGATAGAGACAGATGAGTGTGATGGGGTTGGAGATGCATGTGATCATGTCATCTCAGCTTCCTGTATTGTTATCCAGTGGGTGGAATACACCAGCATGGCACTCCGCCAATTTGAGCACTACATTATCTGTACAATCAGGCACTAACATGCATGCAGCACAGTGATACCTTGTATGAGCCAGTGCTGAGATGCAGGCACGTCCTGCCCTGTACACCCAGCTCAGCCAACTGAGATGAGGACGGGAGGAGGTGGTTACCCCGCAGAATAAGACTGTGGGCACTTTGACCGGGCATTTCAAGAGCAACATCATCATAAATTACATTAAGTATTAGAGTCAGGGGAAACAGGTGATCAGCTCTCTGCAGAATGTGAGTGTAACTGCCACTGGAGTCACTTCGCCCACCCGGGGCCCCGGCAGCAGGGGAGAGCTGCACCTGTTAGTATGGGACAGCTGAGGCTTGGCTGTAACATCTTGTGGGGCGGGGGTGCACCAAGACACGTTCCTCCTCTGTGGTTTAGGGTTTTTCTTTATGGTGAGTATGATGCTGGTGACTGCATAGCACCATCTTGCAGATGTGAAGGACAGCCATCAGCATGGGGTCTGGAGAAGGACACTCAGATTCAGAGCTGCTGAGGCACTCCAGCTGGGCTGGCCATCAGGACCATGGGGAGAACACCAGCCCAGACATTCTGCAAAAGGCCACGAACAGGATGATGACCATAGGTAGAAGATGACGCCCGATGAATAACTATGCCACTGGGTGCTGGCAGAAGGGTCAGACAGCTACTGCTGAGGAGTGGGTGAGGAGGGGAGCCAGTAGCGGGTGAGCAGGGGAGCCTTTAGCAGATGAGGAGGAGAGCATGTAGCTAGTGAGGATTGAGGTCGGCTGCTGTTGAGTAAGGGAGTCGGTGCAATGAGCAGCATAGATGCCCACAGCAACCCCTACTCTACAGACTAACTCTGTTATCCCTCCACAGCTGTTGGTTGGTGCCTGCAAAGCTAGGCTTCACCTATATTAGCCGCGTTTGATTGGGCAAATTAGGTCTGCCCAAAACTCAGATGCCACCAGGTCTTACAGGGGAACAATGCACCAACCGAGAATGAAGAGTGGATAAGAGGACAAACTGGCTAAAACTAAGATGTAAGATACCAAAACTAAAGAACAGAGAAAATAATAACAAATTATGAAAGGCACATTCGCAGAATAACCGCAACCTAGTCGCATACCCAGAAACAACTAAAGATGTGTGGTAGCACCGTGATCTGCAACACCGTCGCAAAACAAAAACCCGCTAAGGAAACAACGGCCTAGTGACAGAACGCGACAAAGGTAAATAAACAATAAATAAACCACAAATGGCAGCAACAACAGAATTGAATGACAAAGTCACAAAACACAATACAAACAAGGTATTTA